>NC_041393.1:754587142-754599186 GCF_002162155.2 Triticum dicoccoides | reverse complement strand
GGGGGAGGTTTCAGACAGGAAAAGCATAAGAAATCGATTCGAAGAAACGGAAGGCAAAGAGCAACAAAGCACGCATGACATTCACACACAAATATTTAAAGCAAGGGCCCACGGCCCGAGTTCATTACACCCAAAACAACCCCCAGTGGGTGGGTGGACCTGCTACTTAACAGATTCTGTGTAAAGTATCTCAGGCATCTCCAGCGCTGCGTCGCGACGTCGACGGCCCTCCCCTGGCGGCCTTCGGGTCCGGCTTGACACCGGTGTCCTCCTCAGCATCCGTGTCGCTGTAGACGCTCGTCTCCTCCGAGCTCCCCCCTGGGTCATGGAGAAGCAAGCTGTAGTCGTCGCCATCCTCGACCCTGCCGTCTTTCGTCCGCTCCGGATGGAACTCGTCATGGAAGGCGAACTCGGCGATGTAGCTGGCCCGGGAGGCGATCCGGCCGGCTTGCTCCTGCAGCAACTGCTTCAAACCAGGGCGCTGGCCCATCAGCGCGTCCAGCTGAAGATCTGGATGCCAAGACAGCACAAACCGCAGCTCCATCTCGGCACCGGCACGGGCGGCGGAAACACGCCACTCGCCAAGACGGTCTGGACCCACCTCCAGCCAGCGCGCCAGGCGCGAGAAGCTGCACGGATGGACGGAGTCCGGCCACAGGGCCACCGTCATCGCGGTGCCGGCCTGGGACAGCCGCTCCATCTTCGTCCCCAGGGCCTCTACAGCGGCGATGATCTCCGGGAAGGTCCAGGCCACCCGCGGATTCGTCCCAGACCCAACAACGTCGGTCGGGTAACGCTGGTAGCGGACGGCTTCCTCTGCCAGCCGCTGCGTCTCCGGGAAGGCCCCTACCGTAAAAGAAGAAGCAAGATTAGAAGAACAACAAGGAAGAAAAGTCGGGTCCCGGCCCGGCAAATTACAAGAAGCAGCACTTACTGGAGAAGGACTCTTCCAGGTGCTGCGCCTCGAGCAATGTACCGCGCCGCTCCCGCTCCACGACGCGGTCGCGCTCCCTGAGTGCCTTCTCCAGATCAGCCGCCTTAGCAAGGGCCGCCTTCAGCTCGGCGTCCTGGTCTTCGGCCGCCATCTTGGCCGCCTCGCGGCGACGAGTCTCGCCCTGACGATCCTCCTCGGCCGCGGCGGCCCGCTCCCCTAGGCGATCCACATCGGCCTGGAGCCGGCCGTTGTCATCGGCCAGCTGGCTGCGCTGCTGGTCCGCCTCGACTAGGGCCCGCTGCGTCTCCATCACCTTGGCAGCCTCCGCCCTAAGAAGCTCCACCTCGGCCTCAAGGTGGCTCTTGTGACCCGCCAGCTGCTCGTGCAGCCGGTTGGCCTCATCAAGAGATCGTTGGGCCGCAGCCGCCTCCGCCCTTGCCTGCGCCGCCTCGATGCCAAGGCGGCCGGCATCAGCAACAAGCTGGTCGTAATGATGACCGGTCCAGAGCAGCTGGGTCCGCCAAGATAGCACCTCGGCTGCAAAAAGACTTAAGATTTTGCCCAACTACTACATAGTTGGCCCGAATCTCGGGGGCTACACCCAGTGGGTGTGCTAGCGCGCCCCCACTAGAAAAGAGCATGAACGAACCTGCGGCAACGCGAAGCTCCTCCTCCTTAGCAGCAAGCTGCTCCTGGAGCTCCCGGTGCTTGCCCAGGAGATGGTTGAAGGCCGCAACCCGGAAGGCATCAAGCTGCTGAAAAAAGACAAAAGTCAGAACAAGGCCCGGCAATCTAAAGAATCGACCCAACTACTACGTAGTTGGCCCGAACCTCGGGGGATACACCTAGTGGGTGCGCTGGCGCGCCCCCACAAAGAAGAAACTGCAAGGAAGCAAGATAACAAAGACTTACCAGGACGGCGCGCTCCAGGTCGCGCCCGCTCCATCTCGGCCTGGGCGAACGCCTCGAGCCGCTCCGTCCGGCCTCGCAGGCGGCGGCTGACGGCATCCAGCGCCGCCTCCTCCTGTGTTTGAGGCCTGAAGACGGCCGCGCCCCCGCTCCGCCCAGGCTGCGGCACGGCAGCTCGGCGCCCACCCTGCCGGGGCACCAAGGCGTGCCCCCCGCTGGCCGCTTGCGGCACGGCCAGCGCCTCCTCCGATGCCCCTCTTGGCGCTGATAGCGACCCGATCGCTGGGACGCCCTGCGTCGCCACCTCAGGCACTGCCGCCCGCGGTGCCTCCTCCATAGCCGGCGGCGCCTCCAGCGTCGCCGCCTGCGGCGCCTCCTCCAGGACGCCGCCGCCTCCACCACCATCAGCCCCCGCACGCTCGACCACGTCGGCTCGCGGCGGGTTGTCGCCCCCCACCTCCACGACCTCCCGGTCGAGGAGCACCAGCTCAGCCCGGCCCCCACGGCCGTGCTCCCTCACCGACGACGGCTCAAAAACCGCCGCCGCCACCACCATGCCCTCCGGCATCTCGCGCCAGGCCGGCTCCATGCCGGATCGCACCCATGCCACCGCCGCGTCGGTCCAAGCCTGGACCAACGCAGCCTCTAGCTCCGCCTCGGCCCGGTTCCTGTCCCTCCAGGCCAAGGCCTCGGCGTCGTTCGGGTCCAGGACGAGGTCCAAGTCGCCCCGTCCCTCCTCCCTGGCCAGGCTGGCGAGGTCGGACCGGCTCCTGCGGAACGCGGCCCCTTCGACGGCCCCAGCCTCCGCCGCCACTCTCACCAGTGCGATGGGCGACCTGAAGAAGAAGGCAGAATAAGCAAAAAGAGACAAGACCGGCTCAAGAATTCCAGACGCAAGCAGGAAATAAAACTTACCCCGTCAAGACCGGGACCAGAGTCGGCCTCCCACGCTTCTTCTTGGCCGGCCTTCCAGTTTCGACCGGGTCCGCCGCGCGCTTCGATCCCCGGGGTCGCGGCGCGACGCTGTCCTTTCCATGCGGGTGGATTGGTGCCGCCCCATGCGAGGACCCAGCTCCGCCCGCATCGCCGCCTCCCCCGCCCAACGCCGCTACACCAGCAACCGGCGTCAGTGTCGGTTCACCGCGACACGAGCAACAATTCAAGACGGAATGAAGAAGGAAACATGCAGGACTTACCAGCACGGCGCCCAGCGCCGGCGTCGGACTCGGCCACCTCCTCGCCGCCTTGGGCCGCGGGCTCGTGTGGTGCCACCGGCGCCACCTGCGACGGAGCCCGGGCATAAGGATGCCGGATTGCGTTCAAGAGAATCTCCTGCGTCGCGTCATGGCGAACAAGAAGATGCGCGGCAGTGAAGTAAGAAGACCAGACGCTCACCTGCGGCACCGGGATCGCTTGGCTATACGGTGCCTTGCCGAATCACCAATCCTCTCCAAGGTTGGCCTTGGAGATGTCGCTGACGCCGCGCGCAACCTGCTCCACAGACAGTCACGTCGACCCCATTCGGTTGGGGTCCTGCAGGCCAATCATGTCGCCGATGAGGCAGGAGCGCCTCTGAAGCGGAAGGACCCAACGGGTGATTAACGCGGCAAGGAGGTCCGTGCCGGTGAGCCCCTCCTGCATCCTCATCACCGTCACCCGCTCGCAGAGGTTGACGATCTCCTGCGACGGGCGCCGGAGCGAGTAGCCGCAGTTCGTCTTCACACGCGGCGGCGCGTTAACGAAGGGCGGAAGATTGATGTGGTCCGCGCCATGGTTGCGGACGTAGAAGAAGGAATTCTGCCATTTCTGGGCAGAATCCTCGAGCGGGATCTTGGGGAAATCCACCCCGGACCGCGTCGAGATGACAGCGGCGCCGTAGTCGGCGAACTCCCCGGCCGACGGGCCCTGCTGCTTCAAGGAGAAGAAGCGCGCCTAGAGGTCGATTGTCGGCTTGACCCCCAGGTACCCCTCACACAGGGTCACGAAGCCGGAGAGCTGGACGATGGCGCCAGCGCCAAGATGGTGCGGTTGAAGCCCGAAGAACTCCAAGAATGAGCGGAAAAAGGTGCTCACTGGCAGCCCGAACCCGCGTTCGAAATGCGTGAGGAAGACGACGCGCTCCTGCCCCTCGGGTTGGGGCCTTTGCTCGCCGCGCGGCAGGCGGACGCTGACGTCCATCTCCCGCGGCAAGCGCTGCAAAGCTTGAAGCTGCGTGATGTCCTCGATGCTGACGTTGGAACCCATCCAGGAGCCTGACGGCAGCGCCATGGACGGAAGCGGGAATAAGAAGATGAATGATGGAGGAAGCTATGTTCGGGGCTGCGGGCACGGCTGTGCGTCGGTGGCAAAGAGCAGAGCACGAGCAGGGGGACAGGAGGGCGCGAGCAAGAATGGTGCCCGCCGCCCCCTTGCCCCCTTCGATTTATAAGCCCCGGTTCAAACGTGGGGAAGTGGGATCGTCTACACGCGCCCGTTCCACTACCCCGCAATAAGTGCGCACGTACGCGCGCACTAACTGCTCGGGGAAGTGCAACCGGCCCCCGGACGCCACAATAAATCCGCGCGCATGGCCCAAGGGCACGCGGCGGTGGGCCCCCGGCCCGTCGCCCGGTCCCGTCACGCGCGTGGCCTGTCAGGCCCCTCCGACTTCCGGGCGCCACGTGGCGCCTGCGTGAAGCCCAAGGGATCACCTCAAGATTCGACGGACTCCTCGGTTCCCACCACGGCTGGGATACCGCGATCCGGTTTCCGAGAAAACCCATACACAGTGGGTGTTGCCGGACCCGGCACTCGCAGAATCCGCCTTGCTCAAGGGGGAAACTGCGAAGGCCCACTCATCGGAAGATGGCGGACCTTCACAGCTTCGGGGACTACTGTCGGGGGGATGAACCCCGGGCAGGCAACGGAACCTGGATCCTTTTCAAAAACAGCAGGGCCCACATCACCCCGCAAATCGGCATGCGCCTGGCCGGGTCGCTCGACCCGGTAGGGCCTGCAACCCGGCCGAACCCTCCGACCCGGCAAGGTACGTCAACCCGGCCACAGCAGCTGGCGTGAGACGACTCAACCCGGCGCAACCAAGGCTGCCACGGGAAGCTAGCCACACCCGTGGTGTCGATGGCAACCCAGCCATGGGTCAGCCCCCGTCCCATCAAGGTCGTACGATGGGACGAGACCTAAACCACCGATGACCAAGACAACAGTGTTTTCACCCATGCCTGTGGTCAGCCGGGGCATGGCAATAGTGCCCCTCACCTACCCGCTGACCAAGGATGGCGTGGCAACAGTGCTCCCACCCTCACCGCTGTCGACAGCAAGCGGCAGCCTAACGGAGAGCACTGTACACGGCTCGACTCGGCCACAGCCTAGGGGAACCCGGCGAACCACAAGCCCACAAGCGGGACCCAGCCCGGAGTCCCGGACACCGACAATACGGACCCACTGACTCGACATATTACCATTGTAACCCTGGGTGGGTTGATCTATAAAACCCCCCAGGAACCCACGCCTGCAGGGGCAGGAGGCAATCACAACACATAGGAGATCATCGCATCACATGAAAGGAAACGAGAGACATAAGCACAAGCAAGCATAGCACTAGCCACCCAACAGCAGTACCGGAGAGAAGGAGCAGCCCATGCCTTGGCCAGCTTCCTTCCTCCTCCACACAGCTCCAGGAGCAATGTTGTAATATCAATCATCCAACCAAACTCGGCAGGACTAGGGGTGTTATCTCTCCGGAGAGCCCCGAACCTGGGTATGTCCGGCGTCCCGTGCCTGCGCATGCCAACCTCGCCTCTGGAGCCCACCAACGCCCTCGAGCCTCCTCCTCTCTTTAGCTATCCCTTGGCATCTGCCGTGGGCCCACCACGACAAGGAGGCTCCTCAAAAGTCCCACGCACCTACACAAACAAACAAGAACTCGCAACCAACGCAATAAAGGGGTTGTCAATCCCTTCACGACCACTTGCGAAAGTGAAATCTGATAGAGATAATATGATAAGATAAATATATTTTTAGTATTTTATAATATAGATTGGAAAAGTAAAGATGCAAATAAAAGTAGATCGAAAGCTTATATGATAGAAGATAGACCCGGGGGCCATAGGTTTCACTAGTGGCTTCTCTCAAAATAGCATAAGTATTATGGTGGGTGAACGAATTACTATTGAGCAATTGATAGAAAAGCGAATAATTATGAGATTATCTAGGCATGATCATGTATATAGGCATCACGTCCGTGACAAGTAGACCTACTCCTGCCTGTATCTACTACTATTACTCCACACATCGACTGCTATCCAGCATGCATCTAGAGTATTAAGTTCATAAGAACAGAGTAACACATTAAGAAATATGACATGATGTAGAGGGATAAACTCATGCCATATGATATAAACCTTTTATCCTCGATGGCAACAATACAATACGTGCCTTGCTGCCCCTGCTGTCACTGGGAAAGGACACCGCAAGATTGAACCCAAAGCTAAGCACTTCTCCCATTGCAAGAAAGATCAATCTAGTAGGCCAAACCAAACTGATAATTCGAAGAGACTTGCAAAGATAACTTAATCACACATAAAATAATTCAAAGGAGATTCAAATATTTCTCATAGATAAACTTGATCATAAACCCACAATTCATCGGATCTCGACAAACACACCGCAAAAAGAGTTACATCAAATAGATCTCCAAGAAGATCAAGGAGAAGATGGTATTGAGATCCGAAGATAGAGAAGAAGCCATCTAGCTAATAACTATGGACCCGAAGGTCTGTCATAAACTACTCACAACTCATCGGAGAGGCCTTGGAGATGATGTAGAGGCCCTACGTGATTGATTCCCCCTCCGACGGAGCGTCGGTGAAGGCTCCAAGATGGGATCTCGCAGATACAGAAGGTTCCAACGGTGTAATTAGGTTTTCGTGGTCTGTTATGATGTTCTTGGGGTACGTGGGTATATATAGGAGGAAGAAGTAGGTCGATGGACGCCCGAGGGACCCACGAGATAGGGGGCGCGCCCAGTAGGGGGGCGCCCTCCACCCTCGTGGCCGCCTCGTCTGTTGCTTGACTTCCACTCCAAGTCCTCTGGATCACGTTCCTTCCAAAAATCACGCTCCCGAAGGTTTCATTCCGTTTGGACTCCGTTTGATATTCCTTTTCTTCGAAATACTGAAATAGGCAAAAAAACAGCAATACGGGCTGGGCCTCCGGTTAGTAGGTTAGTCCCAAAAATGATATAAAAGTGTAAAGTAAAGCCCATAAACATCCAAAACAGGTAATATAATAGCATGGAACAATCAAAAATTATAGATACGTTGGAGACGTATCACACAACCAGCCTTGGGAGGCGGGAGCAGGCGGTCCCGCCGGCGCTGGTTTGGCTTTGGCAGCTGGAGGAAGAAGAGACTGAAGAAACACGACAGACATTGAATGTCATTCCAACGGTCAAGGTTGGCACAATCGTTTGTTGACTAAGCCGACACCAAGTAGTATACTTTTTTATATATAGGAAGAAAAGAAAAATTGGGCTCATTCGCCTGATAACATTCCCGAAACTGCGACCGTTCAATCTTGTGTTGCAACTACAACTGCGAGGAAAATGCGTTCGTCTGCCGTCCTCCTACCAGGGAACATTCGCTACATAAGTGACTAGCACCCTTGGTTTTGAACCGAGGGGTCTTGGGTTCGAGTCCCAGGAACTCTCAATTTTGTCCTCCTTCCTTCCTCGCAAAAAAAAGAAAGAAAATCAAAGACTTGAGAAGGCGTACAGAACAAGCTAGTGTACCAGTAAAGAGACGTTGCTGAGTTTTAGAAAAAAGAGAGACGTGCTCCTGTAGCTGGTTCGAATCCAGACCTAGACTATGACTATATATGGTCCTATGCTACTCTGCAAGTAATGAAACTGACATATTCAACATCTTCGCCATGTCTATCAGTCTGAATCGTAATTCCCCAGGGTGTCATCTTCTTCTTCATCCTTAGTGTCCTCGAACGTTGGCTTCTTCTTGATCAACTATTGTATGTGCATAGTACGACAGGCAATCTTTTCGCCGGCGTCATTGACGTGATGGTTCTCAAAGATATTAGGAACATCTGTGTTATCTTGTACATCAGGAGCAATGTAAGCATCGTCTTGTTGTGCAGCTTCATTAAACGAATTCCTCTGCTCAAACCTTTGCAATACTCTCTAGTCATCGCTACGTGCAAATGTGTCTTCCAAGAAAAATATCTGTGTTGCTTGATTTGCCAAAATAAAAGGCTCGTTGGTCTGATACGCCGCCTTGACATTGATGGATTTGAAATAATCATCAGCTTTGGGTTTTGCGATCCTGGAAAACAGGTTATATCAACGACAGCACAACAGAACCACACACCGATGATCCTCGAAACTGGAGCTATACTGCAACTGAACAATGTCTGTTATGTTAGCATACATTTCAGTTGTCTCTTTGTCGTACATATCCATGCTCATGATGGCACTGTTTTGTGTCTTCCTGCCTTCGTCGCATGCAAGGGTGTTGTAGCGCACATCTCCAACAATGCAAGATTCATAATGTCTTACCCGAGTATCAGCACCCATTGCTAGTGAGTAAGGGGCATCATCAACTGCCTGCCCATCCTCCCGCATCTTGTTAACCTATGGTTCGAAAATAGACAAGCTGATCATCTTATGTACTCAATATATTAAACAAACTGACATTGTAATTCAAAAGCTTACATGGCTCTTGAACCATTTCGCAAATCCTGCCATAACCAGTTTGTCAATCTTTCTTGGATTTTGCGGCTGTAACTCCTTTTTGTAGATGTTGCACAACATAGTGATCGCATCAAACATCTAAATATATAAGAATGTGCTGCAAGTTTAGTAGATTATGATGTATAAGTTGCAGTTTTTAGCACTTACTTGATACAAGGTAGTATCTCAGGACAGTTATTCAACACATACCAAACCATTTTGTACAAATCTTTAGGTTTGTCCTCTTGTCGACTCTTCCCTGTAACTCGAATAGAATAATCGAAAACATTGAGCCCGGGATTGTCTTCACCCACCTCTTTGCTAAGCTGATTAGCTGTTTCAACGTATTTTGAGCAGAATGTCAATGCTTTTGTAGCAATCTAGGGCTCTGCAATGGAACCCTCGGGTCTAGCTCTGTTACTAACATAGCCCTTGAAAGTGCCTAGCCGCCTTTCAATAGGGTACACCCAGCCATACTGTACTGGACCTCTAAGTAGTGCCTCATCAGGTAGATGAACAACCAAATGCACCATCGCATCAAAGAAGGCTGGAGGATATATCTTCTCAAGGTCGCATAGGATAGTTGATATCTTGTCTCTAAGATGCTCCAAAGCGAGCATCTATCCTGATATTTCTACTGCAGAGTTCCCTGAAGAATTGTCCCAACTCTGCATCTACTCTGCATAAGTCAGGGCGACCCAATCTTCTAAGGATAACAGGTAAAACCCTTTGAAGTAGGACGTGTCAGTCATGAGTTTTCAACCCTTGTACCTTGTTTCCATCTGCACTAACTCTCCTTTCAGGGTTGGAAGCAAATCCATGTGGGAATCTCGCACATGACAGGACCTCGCAGAATTCTTTTCTTTTTACCTTGTCCAAGACGTACATAGCTGGTGCCATATCCCATGGTTTACCTTCATCTTGCACCTGCAAATCCTGTTTGATACCCAGGTGTGTCAAATCAATCCTAGATTTTAAGGTATCTTTCGTCTTGCCTTCAATATTAAGAAGTGTGCCGATAATGCTGTCACATATATTTTTCTCGATGTGCATCACATCAAGATTATGCCGTAGATCCAAATCTTTCCAATACTCCAAGTCCTACAAAGTGGACCTGTGGGTAAACAATAATCTCTTTTCTGTCCTGCCACGCTTACTTTTCTCGCTACCATTACCAGGATGGTTTCCTGGTGTAATAGGCCTGACCTTCTCTAATTCCACTTGCAACTCATCGGCGGTGAGCCTCTTTGGTGCATCACGGTTTTCATGCTTTGCATTGAACACATGTCTTCGGTATTTTCTAGGATGCGGCATGTCCTTGGAAAGGAAACGACGGTGTCCAATGTAAAAGATTTTGCTAAGTACTGCGTATGACAGCGGATTCCTATCACAGCAAACACATGCATTGTAATCATTTGTCATTCGCCCTGACATAGTGCGCAAAGCCGGATAATCATGGACGAACCAAATTATAACAAGATGCAGAAAGAAATCAGCTGGTGGGCTTCTATATAGGTCTCGAGTGAGAACACCCTCCATAGCTGTTGAAGTTCCTCCACAAGAGGCTCCATGAATAAATCAAAATCCTTTCCAGGACATTTTGAACCTGGGATGACCAAGGCCATCATGTAGTTTGATTCTTTGGTGCATACATTTGGAGGCATGTTGTAAGGGATAACAAGCACTGGCGACATGCTATATGTGGCGCTCTGGTGGCCAAATGGGTTAAACCCATCTGAAGCTAAGCCAAGTCTAATGTTTCTCGGGTCAGTGGCAAACTTTTTGTGTTTATGATTGAAGCTTTTCCACTCACTACCATGAGATGGATGGATCATTACATTTTGATCTATGTACTCCTGGTTCCTAGAATGCCACAATACATCCTCTCTTCTTTCAGCATCATGAAACAGCCTCTCAATCTTGGTATAATTGGAAAATGTCTCAGAACATTATGAGGAATGCTCTTCACAACATCGCCATCTTTCCATCTTGATGATTTGCATTTCGGGCATTCACTTAAGTTGGCATAATCCTTCCAGAACAGAACACAATAATTCATACAAACATGGATCATATCATATCCAATTCCAACTACACGAAGGAAATTCTTCATTTTACTGTAGGTGTGTGGCAGCTCAGACACATCTGGGAAAGATTTATGGAAAGTAGCCAACATCGCATCAAATGATTTGTTGGTCATCCGCTCAGATGTCTTCACTTGAAGAAAGGTGACCATAGCTGAGAATACTGACAGCCTATTTCCTGGGGTGATAGCCACGTTGCATTGTTCCAACATGCGGGCCCATCGTTTTTCTTATGCAGGTGAAAGTTCACGAAATGCATGAGCATTTCGTAGCGTTGTTTTAATGTTGGTCAAACTCACTGGCTCCTCCACCACCACCTCCTCCTCCTCTTCCACGTGAGCATCAGGGAGATCAAGATGGTGATCTACTGCTTCCACGTAGTTGACAACATTGGCGTTCACAGCTTCACCATGATGAACCCACCTAGTATATGTGACCGACATCCCATACAAGTGTAGATGATTTTGCACAGTTGACTGGGGTCTTGTAACTGAATTCATACAACTGCTACACGGGCAGAGCACATCTGATTTCGGACCACCATACTCAGCTCTGGTAAAGTTCATGAAGTTTTCAACCCCCTCGACATATGGAGTGGAGAATCTTCGAGCAGAAGTTATCCAAGTCTTGTCCATCTGTTAGACATACAAATTAGTTCTTCTACTAGATATTACAGGAAAAACATATATGCCTTTTGATGAAGTCCAGAAAAAAATACCTAGGTCGATGTCTAAAGTTGTGGCAAGATATTTGGACGAGCAGATCTAAGTAATGAAATATATGTAAAGCTAATTCAGCAAACAAATTTGAGTGCTAAATTATGGCAGGCTACTTATCAGTCAATGAGGCCGAGCACACAGCCATCAAACTATTGAAGGCCATCGCATCAACAAAGATCGAGTATAAAACAATGTAGAGGTGTTTCACCTAACAAAATGGCTACTAGACCATGGCAATCTATGCCACAAGGCAGTATATTTTAGCAACTAATCGGCCTTGGCATGCCATCTCAGCTAAGCAGATTGAGTGTGGAACATGGCAAGGAAGCTTCTTAAGCAGAGCATATTGACTGTAAACTACTTTGGCAAACAGTGAGATTAACAGCGTCTATCAACTAACATTCAGTGCTACACCGACATGCACGGGGCCTCAGTCTAGAATGCGTGTACTATGGCAGAAGCTAGGCGCTGTGCGTCTCCACACGAATGTCGCCGGCGGTGGCGTCGCTGACCGCCGTGCGCCTCCACAAGAACGTTGCTAGCGGTGGTGGCGCGGCTAGGGGCGGCAGTCTACGAGAGCGTACTGTGGGAGCGAGAGGATCACCGTGCGTCCCCTCGACGAACCGCGGCGCCGACGTATCGATGCAGTGGGGACGGCG
>NC_041393.1:754584237-754586839 GCF_002162155.2 Triticum dicoccoides | reverse complement strand
GCGCGGTGGGTGGTGGGAGTTTGGTGCATGGTCGATTTCTCCAAGTGCAGTCCCATGTGTCAGTGAAGAGGCAAGCCGAACCGCGTTCCGTCTGCGTGAGCCGTGTGCAGGACCGAACGTGTGTGGGGTGCAATGCGATTGCGACAGGGGTGTTGTGAGTGTACCGCCTTTGTTCCTTTAAAACTAGGTGCTTCTCCCCCTCAAAAAAGAACTTGGTGCTTCGCGTGATCCATCAATACTACTACTAGTAATCCAGTAATCCTAACTAAAACAGTGCGGCCGGGTCTTTTCCCTCGCGATATGCTGGGAGGTTGGCCTAGTTGGGTTTTTTAGGACGAGTAATGCTACACCTACGTAATCCCAGTTACGTAATTAACATAATGTGAAATGTGTGAGCTGTTAATTGTAGATTGGGGGGAGGGAGGGTCCCACCACCATGAAAATCAGGGGAGGAGAGAGAGAGGCAAGTTACGTTAACCCTTTCATAGGTTCCAGCAGATGTAGAAAGTTGTGAAATGCGTGAATGTGTAGTGGACGTACTATTGGAGTGCCTTGGATAAATTGTGTATGTATTGACCCTATGTGTTTATTTACTTCGCATGTTAGCTTTGTCTCGGTTCAATAAAAAGAAGAGTTGGTGATGATGGTGTGCCTATCGTCCTGCAAGATAGGCCGTCCGATCTATATCTAACAGATAGGAAGGAAACTATGACAATTTACCCGCACTCCTCTCCACATTTGCAGATAAGGCCTTCCCTCATTCATCCTTTTCTCCCACAAGGTCTTGATGTTCCGTGCAACGCATGGGCATCTTGCTAGTACTCCTACAATATACTACATTATTGTGAAAGTTCATATACACCGGCCGAGATTAATGCAAACACGGCAGATTTTCATTACATTTTGAACTTTTATAGGAAAGAAAAATAAAAGAAACCCGACCCTAAACCTATTCTACGACGGTGACCGACGTCCTCCATCTGCGATCTTACGGGGGTGGGGTTCAAGACCCGTCAACTGAAGGTGCGGTCTCCGGCGAGGAAGAGTAGAACACGGGATACGGACCGGCCAATTGGCACACCATGCCCTGCTGCCTCCCATACCCTATTCACCCTCAGAGGATTCCCCGACCTCGGCGATGCCGGACATTGGACGGCGGCAAGTAGGACGTGTGGCTAACACTACTCCCATCGTCGGACGCCAGCATGGCCACCGCTTGTACGGTCGCGTCGACTTCCAGCTACGCCGCTATTGCGTCGCGAGAGGCGAGTTGAGCGAGGGCGTTGCCTCTTTAAGTAGCGCATTCCGGTGAGGCCAAGCGTCTGGGTGCGTCATTAAGTCGCCAGAGTTGGTTCCTCGGGCACCGAGCCTCTTAACAACGGCATACGAACGGATGGCATGAATGCGGGCAGCTGGCGCCGGCTAGGAACGCACCACGCGACGGTGCGAGGGACGAGGGTTTTTGGTGTGCTAGGGTAGTCAGCTGCGGTCGTGGCAATGTTGGAGATGCCCTTTGCTCACATGCGATCCCCGCATGTCATTGAAAAAGCAAGACGACCCGGCATGGTCTCAGGTTCTGGGGATGCAGTTGGCCGTGCTACACCACTCCACGGATGCGGCGCGGCGCCCCGTGCATCCTTGACGAGCCGGGTGTTGTGGTGTGTCTGGTTTGTGGCCAAAGTGCACCTTACCAAAATTTTGGTCATGACCCAAAGATTAGTCTTTGTTTGGAAGGTTGCCATTTTTTTGGCATGCCAATGAACTCTAGCCAACTATAGTTCAGTTTTCTTGCCAATGTTGGACAAATCATGGGCAACCAAAACCTCAACCAAAATTTTGGCTAGCCAATGCTTTGATGGGGCAACCTTGGGCACAAACCAAACATACCTTTGATTTTCTCATCATGCCACAGCGCTAACGCCAACCTCGGCACACTGAAACCGACCATGTCCAGCGATGATGAGTGTGTGGCTCACCGCGGTCGCCGTGTCCAGAGGCGGTGCTGGAGCTGCGCCACGTTTCTGGCCCCCACGACTCACATGAACGGTTGCCGATGGTGAGGAGGTCGTGGGCCAGCTCCTCCATTGGACTAGTCTGCGCTACCTCGTCCCGGCAGGTGTGCCCCACATGTCGGTTTCGCAGTTTTCCCGGCCATATTGGAGAGTTAGTGCTCCGCGCTGCGCATTAGGCCTTTCACTATGTAGGCCAAGCGAGACAACTTATTGTTTATTTGAGTCGTTCAAGAATGATCATGTGGCATTTCCTTATTTCTCATTCCTCTCCAACCCTCTTCTCCATCGATCATGCCGCCCTCTGGTCGAGTCCATCCTCCCTCATGCCTCATTTGAACATTCCGCCGAGTATCATTCACATGTGGGCCTATACCATGCTTGTATTTCCAATATTGTAATTTGTCCGACATGCATACCAAAAACGGTTCGTTTAAAGTTTTAGTTTGCCTCCACTACGTGTCGCTTCGCGTCTTAGTTTTGACATCCCATTCGGTTCATGCCCCGACACATGTTGACGAGATCGATTGATGTTGATAGATCAATTGCGTGTAGTGCAAGTAGATAAAGGTTTGGTCTGTTTCTACGATAGA
>NC_041393.1:754582907-754583862 GCF_002162155.2 Triticum dicoccoides | reverse complement strand
CAAACATATTGTACCCACCCTAGTACTCTTTCAATCGATCTCTGGACCTCGAGATGAAATTGAGAGAACGAGTGGGGGCATGTGTGATACCTAAGGCGGATTCAAAATTTTGAACCGGTGATCATAGCATCCACAAATCATATATAAAGGGTATTTAATGTTCGTTTCATTTTTGAACGTACAATATACTCCCTCCGATCCTTTCTAGTTTACATATAAGTTTTATGTGTTGTCAAAGTATCTCTACTTTGATCAAATTTACAGAAAAAGTATCAACATTCAACAACGCGCAATCAATATTGTTAGATTCGTATGTACTCCTAGATTTGTACTCCCTCCTTCCGGAAATACTTGTCCGCGGAATGGGTGTATCTAGATGTATTTTAGTTCTAGATACATCCATTTGTATCCACTTTTATGACAAGTATTTTCGGACGGAGGGAGTATTCACACAGAGATGCACTACAAAAAAAAGACACATCGGTGACATTTTGGGCCGACGAATTTTTTTCTGTCATACTTATGACACTTCTATGACGATAATTGTGACAAAACCCGGTATCATCATAGATGTGGTGGGCTCCTACTTCTATGACAAAAGATCATGACAGAAAATGGGCTTTTCGTCCTGGGCGGGCCGGATACGCAGCTGCATGACATTCTTTGGGCCGTCCATGATGGAAAAAACCATGGTAGAAGCGAGGGCAAGGAAAATTTCGAGGAGTTCCCGGTTATGGTGGGTGGTCAGGGCCCGAGCGATGCGCGTTTCTCTCGTACACGTACACGCGTGTGTGCGAGGCGTTGGCTCTAACTGAACCCGAGCGAGGCGTTGGGCTCTAACTGAACTCGAGCGATTGCGCTGCAGGCTACGCGTTACTGAACCCGAGCGATCGATCGATGGCTGTTAACTGAACTCGATCGAGCGATTCATTCGCCACTGCTGCTAACTGAATCC
>NC_041393.1:754543294-754582484 GCF_002162155.2 Triticum dicoccoides | reverse complement strand
GGATGAACAGTGAGCGGTGGGGGTGGATGAACAGGACCCCATGGCGTTGCCTCTGGATGAACAGGACCCTGATCGATCGAGCCGGTTGGGGCTGGATGAACAGGAACCCGTGGAGGGCTGGATGAACATGATGACCCCGTGGAGGGCTGGATGAATAGTAGATGGTGGAGGGGTGCCCATGGAGGGGTGCTACCTCTTGAGCACTGCGTTGGATTTCCCCGAAGAGGAGAGGATGATGCAGCAAAGTAGCGTAAGTATTTCCTTCAGTTTTTGAGAACCAAGGTATCAATCCAGTAGGTGACCACGCACAAGTCCCTCGTACCTACACAAAATGATAGCTACTCGGAACCAACGCGATTAGGGGTTGTCAATCCCTTCACGGTCACTTACGAGGGTGAGATCTGATAGAGATGATAAATAATATTTTTGGTATTTTTGATAGATAGATGCAAAGTAAAAAGTAAAAGGCAAAGTAAAAACAAAGCAAGTAATAAAGCAATAGAGATTGATATGATGAGAATAGACCCGGGGGCCATAGGTTTCACTAGTGGCTTCTCTCAAGAGCATAGATATTCTACGGTGGGTGAACAAATTACTGTTGAGCAATTGATAGAATTGAGCATAGTTATGAGCATATTCAGGCAATGATCATGTATATAGGCATCACGTCCAAGACAAGTAGATCGAAACGATTCTGCATCTACTAGTATTACTCCACTCATCGATCGCTATCCAACATGCATCTAGAGTATTAAGTTAAAAACAGAGTAACGCCTTACGCAAGATGACATGATCTAGAGGGATAAATTCATGCAATATGATAAAAACCTCATCTTGTTATCCTCGATGGCAACAATACAATACGTGCCTTGCAACCCTTTCTGTCACTAGGTAAGGACACCGCAAGATTGAACCCAAAGCTAAGCACTTCTCCCATTGCAACAACTACCAATCTAGTTGGCCAAACCAAAAAGGATAATTCGAAGAGACTTGCAAAGATAACTCAATCATACATAAAAGAATTCAGAGAAGAATCAAATATTTTCCATAGATAATACTGGATCATAAACCGACAATTCATCGATCTCAACAAACACACCGCAAAAAGAAGATTACATCGAATAGATCTCCACAAGAGAGGGGGAGAACATTGTATTGAGATCCAAAAAGAGAGAAGAAGCCATCTAGCTACTAGCTATGGACCCGAAGGTCTGAAGTAAACTACTCACACTTCATCGGAGGGGCTATGGCATTGATGTAGAAGCCCTCCATGGTGGATGCCCCCTCCGGCGGAGCTCCGGAACAGGCCCCAAGATAGGATCTCGTGGATACAGAAGGTTGCGGCGGTGGAATTAGGTTTTTGGCTCCTGTTCTAATTGTTCGGGGATATGTAGGTATATATAGGAGGAAGGAGTACGTCAGTGGAGCAACAGAGGGCCCACAAGGTAGGGGGGCGCGCCCTCCACCCTCGTGACCACCTCTGGCAATTCTTGGAGTAGGGTCCAAGTCTCCTGGATCACATTTGGTGAGAAAATCACGTTCCCGAAGGTTTCATTCCGTTTGGACTCCGTTTGATATTCCGTTTCTTCGAAACACTGAAATAGGCAAAAAAACAGCAATTCTGGGTTGGTCCTCCGATTAATAGGTTAGTCCTAAAAATAATATAAAAGTGGAAAATAAAGCCCAATATAGTCCAAAACAGTATATAAAGTAGCATGGAGCAATCAGAAATTATAGATACGTTGGAGACGTATCAGGCATCCCCAAGCTTAATTCCTGCTCGTCCTCGAGTAGGTAAATGATAAAAAAAAGAATTTTTGATGCGGAGTGATACTTTGGCATAATTTCAATGTAAATCTTCTTAATTGTGATATGAATATTCAGATCCGAAAGATTCAAGACAAAAGTTCATATTGACATAAAAAATAATAATACTTCAAGCATACTAATCAAAGCAATCATGTCTTCTCAAAATAACATGGCCAAAGAAAGTTATCCCTACAAAATCATATAGTATGGCTTTGCTCCATCTTCCCCACATAAAATATTTAAATCATGCACAACCCCGATGACAAGCCAAGCAATTGTTTCATACTCATGACATTCTCAAAACTTTTTCAATCTTCACGCAATGCATGAGCGTGAGCCATGGATATAGCACTATATGTGGAATAGAAGGGTGGTTGTGGAGAAGACAAAAAGAGGGAAGATAGTCTCACATCAACTAGGCGTATCAACGGTCTATGGAGATGCCCATCAATAGATATCAATGTAAGTGAGTAGGGATTGCCATGCAACGGATGCACTAGAGCTATAAGTATATGAAAGCTCAACAAAAGAAACTAAGTGGGTGTGCATCCAACTTGCTTGCTCATGAAGACCTAGGGCATTTTGAGGAAGCCCATCATTGGAATATACAAGCCAACTTCTATAATGAAAAATTTCCACTAGTATATGAAAGTGACAAAATGAGAGACTCTATATCATAAAGATCTTGGTGCTACTTTGAAGCACAAGTGTGGTAAAAGGATAGTAGCATTGTCCCTTCTCTCTTTTTCTCTCATTTTTTTATTTGGGCCTTTCTCTCTTTTTTTTGGCCTCCTTTTTTTTATTTTTTATTTTTCGTCCGGAGTCTCATCCCGACTTATGGGGGAATCATAATCTCCATCATCCTTTCCTCACTTGGGACAATGCTCTAATAATGATGATCATCACACTTTTATTTTTCTTACAACTCAACAATTACAACTCGATACTTAGAACAAAGTATGACTCTATATGAATGCCTCCGGCGGTGTACCGGGATATGCAATGAATCATGAGTGACATGTATGGAAGAATTATGAACAGTGGCCTTGCCACAAATACAATGTCAACTACATGATCATGCTAGCAATATGACAATGATGGAGCGTGTCATAATAAATGGAACGGTGGAAAGTTGCATGGCAATATATCTCGGAATGGCTATGGAAATGCCATGATAGGTAGGTATGGTGGCTGTTTTGAGGAAGGTATATGGTGGGTGTATGATACCGGCAAGAAGTGCGCGGTATTAGAGAGGCTAGCAAAGGTGAAAGGATGGGAAAAGTGCGTATAATCGATGGACTCAACATTAGTCATAAAGAACTCATATACTTGTTGCAAAAATCTAGAAGATATCAAAGCAAAGTATTACGCGCATGCTCCTAGGGGGATAGATTGGTAGGAAAAGACCATCGCTCGTCCCCGACCGCCACTCATAAGGAAGACAATCAATAAATAAATCATGCTCCGAGTTCATCACATAACGGTTCACCATACGTGCATGCTACGGGAATCACAAACTTCAACACAAGTATTATTTGAATTCACAACTACTTAACTATCATGACTCTAATATCACCATCTTCATATCTCAAATCAATTATCAAGGATCAAAATTATCTTAGTATTCAACGCACTCAAAAGAAAGTTTCACGTATCTTGAACACCAAGTATATTAACATTAAGCAAATTACCATGCTATTAACGACTCTCAAAATAATCTAAGTGAAGCATGAGAGATCAATAGTTTCTCTAAAAAAATCCTCCACCGTGCTCTAAAATATATAAGTGAAGCACTAGAGCAAAAATTATCATGCTCAAAAGATATAAGTGAAGCACTATGAGCAAAACTATCAAGCTCAAAAGATATAAGTGAAGCACATAGAGTATTCTAGAAAATTCCAATTCATGTATGGCTCTCTCAAAATGTGTGTACAGCAAGGATGATTGTGGTAAACTAACAAGCAAAGACGCAAATAATACAAGACGCTCCAAGCAAAACACATATCATGTGGTGAATAAAAATATAGCTCCAAGTAAATTACCGATGGAAGTGGACGAAAGAGGGGATGCCTTCCAGGGCATCCCCAAGCTTTGAATTTTTGGTGTCCTTGGATTATATTGGGGGTGCCATGGGCATCCCCAAGCTTAGGCTCTTGCCACTCCTTGTTCCATAATCCATCAAAATAATTCACCCAAAACTTGAAAACTTGACAACACAAAACTCAACAGAAATCTCGTGAGCTCCGTTAGAGAAAGAAAACAAAGAACTACTTAAGGTACTGTAATAAACTCATTCTTTATTTATATTGGTGTTAAACCTACTTTATTCCAACTTCTCTATGGATTATAAACTATTTTACTAGCCATAGATTCATCAAAATAAGCAAACAACACACGTAAAACAGAATCTGTCAAAAACAGAATAGTCTGTAGAAATCTGTAACTAACGCAAACTTCTGTAACTTAAAAATTATACAAAAATAGGAAGTCCTGGACAATTTGTTTATTGAACAGTAGCAAAAAGAATCAATACGAAAGAACGTTTCTGTGATTTAACAAAATTATATTCGTGCGTGCAAAGTTTCTGTTTTTCAGCAGAATCAAATCAACTATCATCGTACGTTATCCTATAGGTTCTACTTGGCACAAACACTAACTAAAACATAAAACCACATCCAAACAGAAGGTAGATGGATTATTTATTCCTAAACAGAAGCAAAAACAAGAAACACAAAATAAAATTGGGTTGCCTCCCAACAAGCGCTATCGTTTAACGCCTCTAGCTAGGCATAAAAGCAAGGATAGATCTAGGTGTTGCCATCTTTGGTAGGCAATTCTTCAGTGAGGCATCTACCTCCTTTAGAATTTTCTTTCTTCCTAGTAATTGTCAAATTTTCAGGCAAAAGATCGAAAAATTCATCTATAGCAAATGGTTCCTTAATGATGGTAAAAAGATTGGGATGAACACTTATAGATTTAAGATCCGCGGTTTCCTTACTAGATGATTCACCCTTATTCTTAGGAACATACGTAAGCTTAGTATTTTTAGTAGACGAACTTGGAGTGTTTTGAACGGAAGAAAAAGAGGTTCCCAAGTTGGTAATGATACCCTCAAGTTTATCGATTCTTGTGGAATCTAGATTTATTTTCTCAATAACTATGGGTTCTTTTTCTTTAATATTTTTCAAAGTCATTCCTACCTTAGATCCATATTGGGTAATTTGATTGTGGATCTTTTTATCAAGATTTTCAATTGATTCAATGGTAGCAACTTTATTTTCAATAGTTTCAAGCCTTTGCATAACATGCTCCAAAGTTAACGTAGTTCCATTAATCAAAAGGGGTGGTGAGCCAAATATATCTATTAAAGCATCATAAGAATCAAAAGTATGGCTACCCAAAAAGTTCCCTCCGGTAATGGTATCAAGGATATATTTATACCAAGGATTAGCACCTACGTAAAAATTGCAAAGAAGAATTGAAGTAGATTGCTTCCTAGAAGATCTATTTTGAGCATTGCAAATTCTATACCAAGCATCTTTTAGATTTTCTCCCTCCCTTTGCTTAAAATTTAGAACTTCATTCTCGGGAGATAACGGAGAAGATATGAGACTAGTCATGACGACAAGTAAGCAAACTAACACACGAGCAAACAAAAAGGCAACGTGAAAAAGGCAAACGGGAAAGAGAGGAGGAGATTGGGAAAGAGAGGGCGAATAAAACGACAAAGGGTGAAGTGGGGGAGAGGAAAACGAGAGGCAAATGGCAAATAATGTAATGCGAGAGATAGGGATTGCGATGGGTACTTGGTATTGTTGACTTGCTTGCGTGAGCCTCCCCGACAACGGCGCTAGAAATTCTTCTTGCTACCTCTTGAGCACTGCGTTCGATTTCCCCGAAGAGGAGAGGATGATGCAGCAAAGTAGCGTAAGTATTTCCCTCAGTTTTTGAGAACCAAGGTATCAATCCAGTAGGAGACCACGCACAAGTCCCTCGTACCTACACAAAACGATAGCTACTCGCAACCAACGCGATTAGGGGTTGTCAATCCCTTCACGGTCACTTACGAGGGTGAGATCTGATAGAGATGATAAATAATATTTTTGGTATTTTTGATAGATAGATGCAAAGTAAAAAGTAAAAGGTAAAGTAAAAAACAAAGCAAGTAATAAAGCGATAGAGATTGATATGATAAGAATAGACCCGGGGGCCATAGGTTTCACTAGTGGCTTCTCTCAAGAGCATAGATATTCTACGGTGGGTGAACAAATTACTGTTGAGCAATTGACATAATTGAGCATAGTTATGAGCATATCTAGGCAATGATCATGTATATTGGCATCACGTCCAAGACAAGTAGATCAAAACGATTCTGCATCTACTACTATTACTCCACTCATCGACCGCTATCCAGCATGCATCTAGGGTATTAAGTTAAAATCAGAGTAACACCTTAAGCAAGATGACATGATGTAGAGGGATAAATTCATGCAATATGATAAAAAACCCATCTTGTTATCCTCGATGGCAACAATACAATACGTGCCTTGCAACCCTTTCTATCACTGGGTAAGGACACCGCAAGATTGAACCCAAAGCTAAGCACTTCTCCCATTGCAAGAACTACCAATCTAGTTGTCCAAACCAAAAAGGATAATTCGAAGAGACTTGCAAAGATAACTCAATCATACATAAAAGAATTCAGAGAAGAATCAAATATTTTCCATAGATAATACTGGATCATAAACCCACAATTCATCAGTCTCAACAAACACACCGCAAAAAGAAGATTACATCGAATAGATCTCCACAAGAGAGGGGGAGAACATTGTATTGAGATCCAAAAAGAGAGAAGAAGCCATCTAGCTACTAGCTATGGACCCGAAGGTCTGAAGTAAACTACTCACACTTCATCGGAGGAGCTATGGTGTTGATGTAGAAGCCCTCCATGGTGGATGCCCGCTCCGGCGGAGCTCTGCAACAGGCCCCAAGATAGGATCTTGTGGATACAGAAGGTTGCGGCGGTGGAATTAGGTTTTTGGCTCCTGTTTTGATCGTTCGGGGATACGTAGGTGTATATAGGAGGAAGGAGTACGTCGATGGAGCAACAGAGGGCCCACGAGGTAGGGGGGCGCGCCCAGGGGGCGCCCTCCACCCTCGTGACTGCCTCTGGCACTTCTTGGAGTAGGGTCCAAGTCTATTGGATCATGTTCGGTGAGAAAATCATGTTCCCGAAGGTTTCATTCCATTTGGACTCCGTTTGATATTCCGTTTCTTTGAAACACTCAAATAGGCAAAAAACCAGCAATTCTAGGCTGGGCCTCTGGTTAATAGGTTAGTCCCAAAAATAATATAAAAGTGGAAAATAAAGCCCAATATAGTCCAAAATAGTAGATAAAGTAGCATGGAGCAATCAAAACTTATAGATACATTGGAGACATATCGAGGGGTGGTTGAACAGTAGCCGGCGGAGTAGCGTGCGATGGAGGCTGGATGAATAGGAGGCCGTGGAGGCTGGAGGAGGTCGACGGTAGCCCGTGGAGGCTGGAGGAGGTCGACGGTGGAGATGAACAGTATCCCGTGGAGTCCCGTTTTGCGGTACGCCACACCCTCCCGATGAACAGGACCCCCGTTTCGACCGTAGCGCTCCAACACAAATCCGTTTCGTCCGTTTTGCGGTAAGCCACACCCCTCCCGATCAACAGGACCCCCGTTTCGACCGTAGGATGTCCGTTTCCTCCGTTTTGCGGTACGCCAGACCTCTCCCGATTAACAGGATCCCGTTTCGAACGTGGCCTGTCGAACACAAGGCCGTTTCCTCCATTCTGCGGTACGCCAGGCCTCGTTTCCATCGCCTGTTCCGATCAAGCCGGTTGGCTCACACGAGCCCTGGCCGTACGTATGCGCGAGTAGGCATTTGAGACCCCGCCCGTATGTACGTACGTGGCTGTATTTTCTTTCTTGCACCCTGGCCATTGTACGTACGTGTACATGCTTCGTGCGCGCCTCTACTACGACACATGCGCGCCTCTACATCGACCAGTATGTATGTACACGTTCATGACCAGAATGACAACGCTACGTACGCTTCGACCAGGTGGGTCCCGACTATCAGACACTTCCTTGCGTGCAAAGATGTAGCTGGTGGGTCCCAGCAGTCAGGGGGGAGAATCATTTTTTTGCCCGGACACACTTCCTTGCGTGCAAAGGTGTAGCTGGTGAGTCCCAGCGGTCAGGGGGGAAACGTTTTATTCGCAAAATACGGTGGCCTGTCCGGTGGGTCCCTGCTGTCAGGTGGAGGAATAATTATTTTGCGCGTAATAAGGAGGCACTTCCTTGCGGCCGCCGTGGACCCAGCTGCCAGCCTCTCCACGTACAGTACTCTTCCGATGGAAGTCGTTCCTTGACCATGTTGACCACGCCGCACGGAGAGCACCACGGTGGTGGACGACGACGAGGCCTAGGAAGGGGACGATGCGGAGCCGTGGAAGACACGGCAGTCGAAGCCCGCGCGGAGAGGAGTACGAGGGTTCACTGGTTCGGCAGAGGTGCGAGGCTGCCATCGCCGCAGGGCCTGGCCAGCGGTGGGAATAGTAGGGGCGGTGAGGCCTCCGCCGCATCGCAGCCGGCCACGGGAGGCAGGAGCACGAGGCACGACCGGCGCTGGTTTGGGCGGCTGGAGCAAGAAGACCAGAGGTTGAAGAAGCACTACGGCCGTTCGATGGACATCGTATGGTCACTGGAGCTAGAATCGTGCATATTGACTAAGTTGACAAAGCCCTCCATCCCCATCAACTTAGTAGGCCCACAAGTCAGCCTGCCACTATACTGGGTCCCAGCTAGCAGGGGGAGTATTCATTTTTTTGTGCGTAATAAGGAGGCACTTCCTTGCGTGCGAAGATATAACTGGTGGGTCCAAGCTGTCAGCGGTGGTAACATTTTTTTTTCACGAAATACACAGGCCCTTTCGGTGGGTCCCAGATGTCTGGTGGAGGAATCATTATTTTGCGCGTAATAAGGAGGCATTTCCTTGCATGCGGCCGTGGACCCAGCTGTCAGCCTCTCCACGTACAATCCACTTCAGATGCATGTCGGTCGTTGACCATGTTGACCAGGCCGCGCCGAGAGCACCAAGGCAGTGGACGACGGCGAGGCCTAGGAAGGGAATGACACGGAGGTAGGGAAGACTCGGCAGTTGTTTCCCACGCGGAGGGGAGTACGACTGTACGAGGGTTTACTGGTTCGTTTGCCGTCGCTGGAGAATAACAACAGGTGTGGATGAGTAGAGGGATGGCTAGGCCAGCGATGGGAGTACGATGGGGCGGTGAGGCCTGCGCGGCAGCACAGCCGGCCGCGGGAAGGAGGGAGCAGGCAGTCCCGCCGGCGCTTGTTTGAGCGGCTGGAGAAGGAAGAGCAGAGATTGAAGAAGCACGACGGCCGTTGGATGGAAATCCAACAGTCACTGCTTGTGTGTCAACCTTTTTTTAGGAAAGCCTCAAACCTGTGGAAAATAGCATACATCCCATCTGCCATTATTTCTAATAATTTACATCCCATTTGCTAATTCTTAAGGTTTTTTGGAGCCCATATTCATTTTGTTAGCATTACAGCCCATATTGTGGCCATGGTTAAAAAATTATACGAAATTTTGCATATTTCGGTGCGGTCCGAACTATTTTTAATCCCGAAATTTTGAGTCACATTCAAAATGATTTTAAAAATAAATGTATATCAA
Source organism: Triticum dicoccoides (assembly GCF_002162155.2). Taxonomy (NCBI): domain Eukaryota; kingdom Viridiplantae; phylum Streptophyta; class Magnoliopsida; order Poales; family Poaceae; genus Triticum; species Triticum dicoccoides. The sequence goes on along the minus strand of NC_041393.1, from coordinate 754,572,940 downwards.
TAAAAAATCCAAAAAAATGTCCACGCATAAAAATAAATGCAATTTAAAATCTCGAAATGAAAAAAAGAAATTTGAAACTAATTGCCGGTTTAATGTGTTTTAAAAATGTACAACCCATTTCTCATTACTGATAGGCCATTTTCTCGGCCAGCCGAATGAAGCTCTCCTCATCTTGAAAGATTTGCAGCCCAAAAGGCCTGACAAAGTGACTTACTTGGCAAATCACAAAAAACTGGGCTGTGGCCGTGGACCTAGCTGCGGCCGTGGACCGAATTGTCAGCCTCTCCACGTACAGTACTCTTTCGATGGAAGTCGGTCGTTGACCACATTGACCACGCCATGCCGACAGCACCAAGGCGGTGGACGACGGCGAGGCCTAGGAAGGTGACAACGCGGAGCCGGGGAAGACGCGGCAGTGGATGCCCACGCGGAGAGGAGTACGAGGGTTCACTAGTTTGGCTGCGGTGTGAGGCTGCCGTCGCCGCAGAATAACAGGGGGGTGTGGGTGAGTAGAGGGATGCCCTGGGCCAGCGGTGGGAGTAGTAGGGGGCGGTGAGGCCTCCGCGGCATCATAGCCAGCCATGAGAGGCAGGAGCACGCGGCACGACCGGTGGTGCTTTGGGCGGCTGGAGCAAGAAGACCAGAGGTTGAAGAAGCACTATGGCCGTTGGATGGACATCGTACGGTCACTGGAGCTAGAATCATTCATATTGACTAAGTTGACAAAGCCCTCCATCCCCGTCAACTTAGTAGGCCCACAAGTCAGCCACCCACTATGGTGGGTCCCAGCTAGCAGGGGGTATTCATTTTTTTGTGCGTAATAAGGAGGCACTCCCTTGCGTGCGAAGATATAGCTAGTGGGTCTGACCTGTCAGCGGGGCGACCATTTTTTCGCGAAATATAGAAGCCCTTCCCACGTACAGTCCATGTACAGTGCGTAATAAGGAGGAACTTTCCTTGCGTGCGACCATGGACCTCGTGGGTCCAAGCCGTCAGGCTCTCCACGTACAGTCCTCTTCCGATGACTCTCGTATGTTGACCACGCCGTGCCGAGCGCACCGAGGCGGTGGCCAACGGCGAGGCCCCAGACTGGAACGACCCGGAGATGGGGAAGACGCGGAAGTGGAGTCGTAGACAGAGAGGAGTGGAAAACTTGACTGGTTCGGGTGCGGGGTGGGCCTACACTCGGCAGAGAATAACAGGAGGTGCGGAGTGGAGGGATGGCCTGACCGTCGGTGGGGTAGCGTTTCGCTGAGGAGCGCAAAACAACGCCACTGGACGCTGAAGGCTGGAGCAGGCGGTCCCAGCAGCGCTGGGGGAAGAAGACGAGATATTGAAGAAGAATGCCGGCCGTTGGATGTAAATCCAACGCCTTCTTAGGCTTCGACCTACTGGCCCACATGTCAGCCAATCCATTTGTTTTTTTAGTTCATTTGGTGGGCTGGATGAAAGAATGATGTAGCATCTATGCAGCCCGTTTAAATCCCATTTGTATTTTTCTCGAAATCCGGGGACTTGCTGGGCTGGGTGAAAATATCATGTTGGGCTAGACGGAGAAATGTTATAAAAACATAAACACATGATTGCACGTCTATTACTGCATTGGTCAGTAAAATCTTTGCAAGCTTATGTACGCAATCACTAGGAGTTAACTTGCCAAGTTATATATAAACAATTATTATTATTTTTTTGTAAGAACTTTCGACTTATGAAATAAAATATCATTTAAATTTGATGAGTTAATAGTACGTGGGGTATTATTATTTTTAGGCTAGACGTGGGACAGTTGAGTTGGTTCTAGGGAAAAGTACTCGGAGAAAACTCAGTTTACATCAAAAAAGAAAGTGGGAGAAAATTCAGAGACCTGCTGGGTCCACCTGAGGAGGGGAATATGTTGGGAGGAAGGAGATTCAAAGCACGGCAGCCGAGTGAACTAGTTTTTTTAATGGATAAGTGAACTAATTACATACATAAGCAAATAGCCACTAAAAAAAGCAATCAGGTTAATGGGTTCTTAAAAGAAATATTTCAGACAAAACAGATAATTACGACACATAGGCTAATGCATGAAACACTCAGATGATAAAGGTGCTTATAAACAGATAAAGTACAACATCTAGACCTCCCTGGCACGCTTGATCATGACGCTGCGGCTGTCCGTGTACTCGTCGGTTACGGGAAGCAGACACGCCCTCATGTCCAAGATCTGCCTGTACATGTCGTAGCATGCGTATGCGTCCTTGGCCGCCTAGGTTATGTAGGCTTGATTCAGAGGTACCTCCCACGTGTTCAGGTCCTTGGTATCGTTGTCTTCTTTCATGTTGGCATATCAGGGGTCGATGATGGTGTCGGCGAGGTCAACCACGGAGTCCTTCTCCTGCTCGTTGCTGATGATCTTGTATTGCTTTTGCATGTCGACAAGCTTGTTGCACCAGATGGCCGAATCATCGCGTTCTTCCTTCTCTCCACCGTAGCGAAGGTGCAGTCGGCGCTGCCGATGAAACGGGCGAATGTTCTAGAAGCTCTGATGGCCCTACACTAGTGGTAGATGAGAACCTCGTCCTACACATATACCTGGGCGACGGCAATCCGCTGGTCCCTGTCAGGAGACGAATGGATGGGCATAAGGTCTAGTCCTGCAACCTTGTGCTTTCTTGTCCTGTAGGTACTGGTTGAACTCGGTGAGGCAGAGCTTCACCGAGTCTGGATCGTTGGTGTACATCACATTCAACTTGGTGCAGCCATAGGACTGAACGGCAAACTCAAAGGGGAACTCCTTGCTAAAGTCCATATCCAGCAGGCTCACCCCTCGGATCGCCATTGGAGTCTCTTTGAGTGAACGAGTGTGTAGGCCGCGGCAGCAGTTCATTTTTCAGCTCTTGGGGAACTGGATTCAACAGTAAACTGAGTGTGTACAGGCGACAATAGTTACTACCCCTCCATTGTCCGTTGCACGCCCGACAGAAGATGCACCCCCGGTGCATTCAAACGCCTCCATTAAGAAACCTACTCCGGCCACACGTCAGTTCACGAGCGGGTCTGTATTGGTACTGTAATAACAGGAGTTAGTGGTCACTTTACTTAAATTTAATTAGCTTTAATAGAAATTTATACTTAAAACAAGCAATGCATTGGCTCGTTCTATCAGTGCCACATGATCAACATGCACAAAAATTAGAATTATTATTCTCATGACGCACATGATCAACACATTTGTCGCACTTTCACAAAGATAATATTACCAAGTTTGAACTGTTTGTTATGGTTGTTGTCCTCTGCATCATCATGTTGTGTTTCCCATCTTGCAAGATTCAGAACCAACAAATAAGATCCAAATAATAAATACAACAAAGATGCCTACACATCTCATTGATTCCCAGCTTGCAAGATTCAGAACCAACAAATAAGATCCAAATAATAAGTACACCAAAGATGCCTACACATCTCATTGATTCCCAGCTTGCAAGATTTAGAACCAACAAATAAGATTCAAATAATAAGTACAACAAAGATGCCTACACATTTGATTGATTCCCATCTTGAAAGATTCAAAACCAACCCATTAGAGCCTTTTGATACAGTGAATATCGGGATTAAATCCATCTTGGCTAGCCATGTCATACAATTGAAGAACTTGGTGAATGCTCTTGACCATCACAACATCTGTAGTTGAGTATTCCTGTTTGCACAGCACAAATAAGAAGAGCATGATTTCACTTTAATAGGGGCCTCCTTGAACTCAACCTGCAGCTCCACTAGGATGAGGTCTGCCTGGAGTTCCATGATTCAATTCATGCGCCTTTTCTGCAGTTCACCTGAAATGAAGCAAAGATTGCATCATTCAGCTAGCAAGAACTACTTGCTCTCGTGAGCTGGTAGGTTCTTCTTTAGTAGTTGCACTAAAATTGAGGAACATTAAGGTTGGCTGTCCGGCTCATGTAAGGTGCAACTATAATTTTCTTATCCTTTTGTGCAGTTCCACTAAAATAAAGTGCCATTATGGTGACAGTGACGGCTCATCTTGCAAAGGCTAATAAAATGTTGCACGAGATTACCAGCAGAACCTGACGGAGATTTTGGAAACTCGAATCACCATTTTATGCAGTTCCACCAAAATTGAGAGATGTTGTCCACGTGACATTTTAGTTGAACTGCACAAGACACTCATTCCAAAAAAAGTGTTTTGTGCAGTTCACCAAAAGGTCACAATAGCAACAAGGTGAAATGGATATCCCTATCTGCACAAAAAGATAGAAAGTAAACAATTGCTGGTCAATAAGAATATACGAAACATATACAAAATGAAAAGAAGCATCTTAATTATGTTCATAGCAATCACGCAAGGACAGTAGAAATTTTAAAACGTCAGCAATGCTTCATGTTACTAGAAGCATTACAATCAACAATGAGATTCCTCAAATATGGGATTACTTTAATGGTGGAATTGCTTGTTTACCAGACAGTAAATCAACAGCAGCTAAAGAGTTGGTTTAAAGGCATGGGACCGTGGGGACACCAGGACTCTCAGCAGCGTAAAGGAGCAACTTACTTATCATACTGGGGAAAACAGTAGGAGTGCCATTTGTAACATAGTTTAATTGCATCTTATCACTGGAGGCATTAGATTAACAATAACACTGGTTAGACATGTCCCTAAGGTAACAGTGTGATCGCTTCATTTTACATGCGCCCTTACATTAACAATAGCAAAAGGTTGGTATAAGGACATGCGACAGTGGACGCATCAGCACAATGTACCTACAAGGAGGCATAAAGTGGTGCTGCCGAGTTTGTTCATGCTATATGAGGGCAACAAACCTAATCCTGGAGACCTTGTACTATGTGAGGGCAGCAAATCTAATCCTGGAGACCTTTTACTATGTGAGGGCAGCAAATCTAATCCTGGAGACCTTTTACTATGTGAGGGCAGCAAACCTAATCCTGGAGACCTTGTACTATGTGAGGGCAGCAAATCTAATCCTGGAGACCTTTTACTATGTGAGGGCAGCAAATCTAATCCTAGAGACCTTTTACTATGTGAGGGCAGCAAATCTAATCCTGGACATACTCTATTGACTTGTCCACCAGCCGCCACTTTCTATCCTTTTTTCAACCAATAATAGATATGTTCCTTATCCAGTTTGTACTGCATTTTCCCATTATTTCCCTTTTCAACAAAGAGACCGGTTGGGTATCCGGTCTCTACTACTTTCACCATATTATTTCCACTTTGAATCAAATTCTAGATTCATCCTACAACTTTCCCCCCTTTCTTTTATGTTTGAACAAAGCCCTAGATTCGAATGCATGAAGTAGCTTTACCTCTAATAATACTAAAAATTTAGGTGGCTTTGGAAGAGATGATGGGAGTAGAAAAAGATGCACATGCAGACACGTGGGGAGCTGGGGCAGTAGAGCAAGGGCGCTTTCGACGAACTTATACCTCAGGGTCGACGGGATGTCAGCGACGGCAGGTCGGATCTGCGGACAATACGACAGAGAGGAAGAAGGGTCGGAGGACCTCTCGAGCCGGCGCTGTGTCGGAGAGAACGACACGAGCAGAGGATCGGGCCCCTCCAGCAGCTGTGGGTTTCCTCCCTCGGCGGTGAAGACCGCTCTACACACACCGGCCGAAGGGATCCGGCCGGATCTGTGACCAGCGGTGAGCAGAGAGAAAATGTCGCTACTGCTGTCTTGTTTATATCTGGAGAGGATGAGAGAATGAAGAGAGCAACCCTAGTAAAGCAAGCGCTCAGGCCCCTGCGTACATATATAGTGGAGTGATTATCTTTTTTCTCTCCACAACAAGCGTTTCAATTTGTGTACGTGGCATTAAAGAAAAGAAACTCTCTATTTAAGGTCACTACTGTATAACTCCTACTTACTACTAGTAGTACTAGTATTGTTGTGCTCCCGCCCCTCCATTCATTGAACAACCCCACGTGTGAATAAACATACAGTAAGTACTGTATTTATATAGAACGAACAAGCTCGAACTATTTTCCTGTAGTTAAAAGTTGAGGGCGGGGCTTTTCCCGGGCAGTACGCGCGGCAGTTTTCGGGTAGGCGGTTTGACATAGAGGCGAGGAAGGTGAGCGAGTGGAGGATTCTCAAACATACTCCTGGAAAGGTCGGGCTGTGCGATTTGACGGCGCGTTACTGCTGGAAAGACTTGTGTTATGACCACTCACTATAGTCATGAATTACTGGCGCTCCGACCGGGGTGATGCCCCCCTTCCGTTTTGCGCTCTAATCTGGTGCATGACACGTCGACCCGGATGCTGGCTCTCCCACATGTCAGAGTAGTAAGAAGGAGAAAAGAATGATGCTGTATATACTAGTACTACTACTCGGAGCAGTGCGAACCACGGCAGTCCAGTGAACTAGCAGTGCGAACCACGCCAGCCCAATGAACCAGCAGTGCGAACCACGGTAGCCCAGTGAACCAGCAGTAGAAAACAATGTGGTGATATGGCCATAAAAAACAATGCGCTACGGTCCACACTGTAGCATGTACAGTAACACTCCTCTTTGTTTGGATCCCTGAGTTAGAGCTGGTTTGGGTTGAAATAGCCTCAAATTATCGAAACAAGAGGGGTTAGTTTTAGCTAGTTTTCTCTAACCCAGCTAAAAAACTAGCCCGGTGGAGAGGTTCTAATTGGGTTAGTTATCCTTGGTCACACTAAAAGAGAACTAAAAAAATCTCCCCTGCCCGCACCAGATCACTCCCCCCCTCTCGCACGACTCCTCTCTGTTCCCCATAGGGCCGCCCGCCCAAGCGCCGCTCGCCCTCTCTCTCCTCTAGCCACCCTCTCCTTCCGGCCTCCGCCGCCCTACTCCAGCCGCCCTCTCCCCCGGCCTTCGAAGGTCTCCTTGCTCCCCCTTCACCGGTCATTTTTCTCCCTCTGTCCTGCGCGGCGGCGGCGCATCTACCAGGGAGGTCGCGAGAGGGGTGGATTTGTTCATTCCTTGTCTGTCTCATGGCCATATCATTAATCTTGCTCGCTCTAGCGCTAATTCTGATTTGGAAAAGTAGATCCTGATCAAACTTGGTAGATTTGTGGTGCACGCATGGAATTGTTTGATGATGCTTGAGGAGGTAATAAATCTTTCTAGAGGCCCAAAGATTCAGTTCACCTTTCTAGGTATTTCAGTTTCAGGCTTGCATTATTTCTAGAGGCCCAAAGATTCAGTTCACTTTTCTAGGTATTTCACTTTCAGGCTTGCATTATTTCTAGAGGCCCAAAGATTCAGTTCACCTTTCTAGGTATTTTAGTTACAGGCTTGCATTATTTCTAGAGGCCCAAAGATTAAGTTCCCAGTCGGCGGCAAGTGGCCCTGCTACCCATGCCAGTGTCGACCTCAACTCGCAAGGGCCAGCGTCGGAGGGGTTCCCGGGGCTTCGGCTCTACAGATCCTTCCTCCAGGGCGACGATGGCGAGCTCCTCCCTCGGTGCGTGAGGGGCTCCGGGCTCCCTCCCTATCGTGAATGACTTCCGTGATGAGTTAGCTCATGCTTTGTTTCATGGAGTGTTTTTTTTGTGAAGCTTGATTGACGACTTGTATGTTTAAGTGGGATATCTCATTTGTATGGACAAAGTAAAATTTATCACGCTTTGCATGCTTGATTTGTAAAGATGGTTTGTTTATGTCAATTGTGAGCGGGAGGAGGCCACAGAAGAGCCGGCCACACCAAATCTGGCAGGAAATAGGGTCCAAAGTAGTCAAATGATTGAGAAAGAGCATTTATTGTCAATCTAACCTTGCCATTCATACACCTCTTTGGTTTAGAGTTAGTTCAGGGTTAGAATCTAACTCTAACCTCTAACTGAGTTAGAGTTCTCCTTGTCTCGGTTGATCGCCATCATACTTTCCCCATTCCTGTGTTTTCAGTATCATGCGAATCAAAGAGGCCCCCTTTTTTTGCGGGAAAAATCAAAGAGGCCCTTAGACTGGTTTAGGTCCGGTCATTTTTTATAAACGTGTTATGCCCAAAATTTAATGAACGTGCTCCGGTTTCTACGAAAATAATCCGGTTTCATGTAGTAATTCATTCATTTATTTATTCTTCTACGGGGGGTTTACATGTAATTCGTGAGGTCTGAAATGTAAAGTACCCTGGCATATGCTCCGAGTCGTGCATGCACTACGACCCCGATGCTCTATGTCCCACATGTCGGCAAATGGGAGCACGTGGACATAGCCTAGGAGTACATATAGGAGGATAAATGCGTGAAAAAATATGTACTGTGAAGCGTAGCTGCGGTTCGAAAAGGAGACCTAAAGTGATGACAGCTATAGGTCGCACGCACCCAACTAGTGGTACTAGACATACGACTAATTTTCCCTCAAAAAAGAGGCATGAGTGCTCAGTACTCCTATTCTATAAACATGAGTCCCATCTGACAACAGCGTCTGTGCTACAGCTAGCTCTCCTCCCTCATTTCTCTCTTCTAATTTTAAACTCGGCCGACGCCTGGTGGGTGGGGTGGGTTTGCTCAACTGTGGCCCCACCTCACAGTGAAAATGTTACAACTGGAATAAAAATGCCATATACTCCCTCCGTTCCTAAATATAAGCCTTTTTATATACTATTTCAAATGAAATACAACATACAGATGTATATAGACATAGTATAGAGTGGAGATTCACTCATTTTGCTCCGTATGTAGTAGTCACCTGCTGGAATCTTTAGAAAGACTTATATTTGGGAACGGAGGGAGTACTATACCAATAAAACATTAAGGCCACAAGGCGATGCAGTGCTGGTTACATGAGACAAGAAGAAGAGATGCATCCATCAATGACGTCCACCTCCTCGACTCAGGGCGCCGGCCCACTGAACGGCGCCTAAGTAGCAGCGGCTTTCATGGCCAGGTCGACATGCTTCTGAACAATGGCTTCCAAAGATTCTAGCCGCTGGAAGAAGGCCAACATCCTTCTACCCTCGCTTGCCTTGTAGTGGCCTATGTAGATGATTTCCTCGTAGATGTGGATGTGCAGGTCGACGGTTTCTTGCATGGCGAGGCGCTATGCGGCGAGCGCGGCCTCGAGGTGCACATTCTTCGTCGCGACCTCCGGCACCTGCAGGGCCACCAGGGCTTGAAAGAGTTTGTCACTATGGAGGCCGATGAGGGTGGCAGGCAATGAGGAGCCTGGGCGCGCGGGCTGGAGCAGTACGGCAAGGTCGCTCGCGCGCTTCTTGACGGCGGTGAACTTGCGGATGGAGTTGACCATCATGTCATCCATGCGAGAGGCGAAGCCGGTGTCAGCAAGGGCTACGATGCCGGCGGCCGCCAGCACCGTCTGGAAATGTTGCGCGGTGCGGGGCCGCAGGCCAGTGCCTTGGATGATTTTGCACAGCCGACTGCCGCTCGCGTCCATCGCCTCCATAGGTGCTTGTGGCTTCTGGTCACTTGGTCTTGGATTGGAGTGAGAAGTGTTGCGCAGTGACTTGGGAGTAGATGGATTGGAGTGGTGGTGCACCTTTATTATATGAGAGTCCAAACTCTATTGCATTCACATCGTGCTGGCTCTATTCTGCTTCTCCAATTAATTCCCTCTGCATGTAATTGAGGATGAATCATTGACCGCTCAACGTCCTGGGAACCGCTACCCTCTCCTCCTTGGCATTCAAGCACCTATGGACCCGTGGACGATGAGGTGCCTATGGCGACTTCGTAAATTTCAAGATGATAGTGTCGTGCGTGTGTGCGTTCATAGGGGTGAGTGTATGCACGTGTATATGAGTGCTTGCGTCTGTACTGTGTCAAAAAAATGTAAATGCGTGTCAAAAAGAGACTAGTCAGTATACTCAATATTGTGCACCTCGGAGAGGAAAATGATAGAACTACTCCCTCCGTCCCATAATGTAAGACGTTTTTCACACTAGTGTAGTGTTAAAAAATGTCTTACATTATGAGACGGAGGGAGTACATATTCATTTACGGTGCAGATTCACTCATTTTGCTCCATATGTACTCCGTCTCGGTGTAGTCTAGTCACTTGTTGAAATCTCTAGAAGGGCAAACACTCCTTTCTGGTTTACAGGGCTATACTAGCAAGTAGTTGTACGTACTAGTACAATAGTGGGCTCACATATCAATTTTGTCTCATGCAAGAGCCTGGCTATATGCGCGCTCCAATGTTCGCAACTGCCACGTTCGGTTTGTGCTTGGCTCTTCACCTCTTCGAGAAGACGAACAATGATGTTACTACTACTGCTTCTACAGTGTCGAATCCACTGTTGCATGTCCGTCCACCGTGAGCGAGAGGGATAGCTTGTTTTAGAAGTACTACTAAGCAAAAGCCTGTCCTCGTTTGCGAGCAACCGCACGCATGGGCAAGGGAGAAGGCGTGTAGTAGTAAAATCAAGCTTCTCCTCGTTGTACTAGTTGACGCGACACATCATAGCACTGGTCCCATATGCTTGCCTCTAAACTTGGCTAAAAGACCCGCAGTGTACAATATATTTGCTGCAACCTCTAACATTTACCCACCACAAATTAAAATATATGTGGCCGTATGCATCGTTCTGATGCAGAGGCCGGGGAGTCCCCCCTTTTCGGAAAAAAACAAATTAAAATATATATTCCTATCTTGACCAGATGAGCGTGCAAACTACAATCACCATGGTGACAGGTAGGGCCGGAAGACTATTTTAATTTTTTTAAAAAAACTTCGAGTCAGCCACATAGCATGGAGCCGACCCCAACGATTTTAAGCTTACAGGCACAGTACACGCTATCCTAGACTACTCTACACATGAAACTGCCACACAAGCGTCCGGGCTGCACTTGGCTCTTCGCATCTTTGGGAAGTCGAACAATGATGGAGTACTACTGCATTGGAGGAGTACTACAGTACGCTTCTGGCCATCTGACACTGATTGAATTGCTGCATGTCCACCGCGTGCGGGAGGGAGAGCATGTAGCGAAAGCTTCTCCTAGTCTTGCCAGCCACCACGCTCATGGGCGAGGGAGGGACGCTCCTACCTTTGCGTGTATGACAGGTGGGACTGACAGGTGGGTGGCCACCTGTCATACAGCCAAAGGCAGGTGCAGTTAAGTCCGCGAGGGAGAGGATAATCAAACTTCTCATTGATGTACGAGTTCACGCGACACATCAAAGCACTCACTCGATATATTTCAATAATTTGCGTTTACCGATGCATTAATTACAATGCATGCATGCATGCCGTGACTGTCGTTTTGATACTTGCATGTCTTGATTTAATGCACCTTGAAGTAGTATAAAATATGTGACAGTAAAGCTTTGTAATGCCCCGGCCCAAGTCGAGATATGGTTGTGCACGAGGAGGGCGAGATCATGGAGACCGAATAGGACCCGACGACAGAGCTCTCTAAGGTCTCGATGGACCTCACCGTTCTCCACTGCCCCTTGTGCCTCCGCCAGTTGACGCCTCCAGTGTATGAAGTTCGAATACACCTCATCCGTTCGGCTGATTGAGCAAGGTGCAGGTTTCTTGATTGATGTGCTGTTCGATTGATTTTTGCAGTGCAAGGGAGGGCACCTGGCCTGCACGGCCTGCCGCGTCGAGCGCCCCAGGAACTAGCGGCAGTGCGAGAAGTGCGAGCGCGGCGGTGGCTTCAACGTGCGGAACACGGCTGTGGACTTCGTCTTTTCGTCGGTGAGGGTGGAGTGCCCGCACGAAGGCTGTGCGCTCTACGTCACTTACCACAAGCTCGCCGATCACCAGAGTGTGCGTCCGCTCACGCCCTACAAATGCCCCGTGCCCGTCTGCGGCTACGAAGGCCCGCCGCCGGCGCTCTACCACCACATCAGCATCGCACATCCCATGCCCGTGCACAGGATCCAGTACGGCAAGGTGCTCCAGCTACAAGTGCCACTATCATAGCCACGACTCATGCTGTTCATGGAGGAGGACGGACACGCATTTTTCTTGATCGGCGGTGTGCTCGACATCGACGTGCCTATCGCCGTGTCGATCTTCTGCATCAAAGCGGGGGCGTCCCCACTGCCGCATTAAGTGGCCAAGCTGTGGCCGAACAGCCCGTCGGGGGAGCCCAAATACACGACCGACGCTGTCAAGGTGGAAATGGAGGTGACAAGCAGCAAGGATCCTGGCGACGTCGACGTGCAGGAGCTGACCTTCTTCACAGTTCCGCCCAAGCTGCTGGCCGGGGCTAAGCTGGTGTCCCTCCACAATCAGATTGACAAGCTCACGTCCTAAATGTTTCTACAGTGCCTTTTGTTTATCTTAGTAATATGCTAATGTAGGGATTACCTCGGTCTACTTTAGCTTAAGAAATGGTGGGTTTTGGTGACGATGCAGCAATTACTTCGACATCATATCAGTAATTTCCAACAGTCGACCGGATATTTTGTGTCTGTTGGATACTCCCTCCTTTTCGGTTTATAGGGCTCAGTTCAAAAATCTCACCAACCAAGGTAGATGGTGAGTGGTGGAATTCTTTTTGTAGTTATCAAAAGCATCCAATTAATGCTCTTGTTTCCTCAAAAAATTATGTTTACCAATGCATTAATTGCAATGCATGCATGCATAAAGTACATGCATTGGTCAATTTTCTCTTAATACTTGCATGTAATGATTTAATGTACCTTGAAATCTGAACTTGTGATGGGGAACAACCAAATTGAGCCTTATAAAATGGAAAAACTAAAATTTTGAGATAAGCCCTATAAACCGGAAAGGAGGGAGTATAAAGTTCCTTTGGGTAAGAAGTGCTACTTGTCATCAAAATGGATAAAAGGAGATGTATGTAGACGTATTTTAGTTCTAGATACGTCCCTTTTTATCCATTTTGATGACAAGCACTCCCTCCGTTCCACAATACATGCCTTCCATTTGTCAAAATATAGATGTATCTAGACATGTTTTAGTGTATAGGTACATCCATGATAGAGCCAATCGGATGGCTGAGAACTCTACAATTCGTAGCTACAGATGCGTGTGTGACTCCAAGATGCAGAGGCCAGGGGTCATCATCCTCCTTTTCTAGAAAAAACAGACGCATGTGTGAGAGGACGAGTACGTGCGTGCACCTCTTCTCTTACTGTATAACGTACTAAACTCAAAGTACAAGTTTTTGTGGGTGGCACGATGGTGCGTGCGAGAAGTCCCGAGAGATAGGTTTAATGCGTGTGAAAAAAAGACTAGCTTAGAGCTCGCCACGCGGCTATTCCTGTCGAACGCCCCATTAACCATAAGATATGTATACGAAGGTGCTAGTTATTGCACGTACATAGCAGTAGAAAAAGAACTACTCCATCCGGGAATAGTGCCGCACTTCAAAACTGGAACCATCAATAAATTTTGAGCTTGCATCTCGTCACATTCCAAATTACTCCACGCTATATTGAATTGCAAACCTGTTCACATCAATCACAACCTAAACGGTTTCCCACTTATGAGCGTATTTGTACTCAGTTATAAATACTAGTATGCCAAGATGACTGCACATTCCTCCTCAACTCCTCATCCACAAAAAACAAACAAGTCATTCAGCATCCTTCCCTTGTGTCTACCATGGCCAGCGTGAGTTCTGGGTCGAGAGATTGCCACCAGGGAGAGGCGAGCATGGAAGCAAAAGCACGAGAGATGTCCCGCCTCGCTGCAAAAGCAGCCGACATGTCCCGCCGCGCGGAAGTAGCAGCACAGAGGTCCCACCGTGCCGCTGAAGCAGCACGGCGGTCCCGCCGCGCCGTCGATGCAGTAGACCGGTCTGGCCATGCCGCAGAAGCAACAGAGATGTCCCGCCGTGCCACAAATGCAGCAGAGATGTCCCGCCGCGCCGCGGCGGCCTGGGAAAATTTCTCGCGGGCAGGCGACGACTGTTACAGGCGCATGCATCCGATCGTCCATAGCTAGATGGATCAGATCTCCGGTTGGGCGAGGTTGCATGACGACATGAAAGCCTCATTTGAACAGGCTACCGGCATCATCTGGCAACTAAGGGAGGGCAATGAGAGGCTCCGGGCCGAGCACGACCTGCTGAGGGCGAAGATCGTCTGAAGTGCAGACTAGCAGGAGTAGACCAGTGCCTTGTTGAAGAGGACCGGTGTCGTCGTCAAGAAACTTATGGACGAGAATGACATGCTCCGCAACGAGCGCCAAAGGCTGGTGGAGGAATCTATGGATGTTCTCAAGCATCGTCTTGAGGACACGAAAGAGCTCATCGCCGCTCGCCGCGGAGACTAGTTCCTGTGGCCTACAGCAACGCATCAAGAAAGTAGAGTAGAGATCAGCGAGCCAGATCCTTGTCTTCCTTATTCTTTTGCCCTTGTGTATTTCGGGCGTAGCCGCATGTGGCCTTTTTAATTATCTTTCTAATTATGTAAGACAATTAATCGTCCTTATATATTCATCAGTCTTGCTATAAGTCGCAGTAGATGCTATATAGGTCTATCGTATCTTACATCAAGATCTGTGCTTTCAGATTTTCTTTTTTCTCTCTTAAATCTCAGTCGAGTGAGACACAGCCATGCCATTAAACGAAGGCTCGGGCGCCATTAATGGAGACATTGGGAGAGAGGTGGATGGCAGATGGAGGTCAAAGGGCTCTCCTCCCGATAAGCACGCGCAGGGGTCTGATCGCATGCCTCTCGTACTCAAATAGCTACCCTGCACGCGCCTCCAAGCTAATAAAAAATGGGGACGCGTGGCGACACGTAAATAGTAGTAAAAAGAATGCCCACAGTTTCAATAATACTTGTGTTTCCCATTGTAACGTGACATCACTTGTTCCAAAATGACTTTGTTGATTGTTAACGTGTGCGCCTTCGCAAATCGGACTGCAAAATTACCACAGCATGCTGGCACCATGCCATGTTTCATTATTTTCATGTGTGTTTTGGATTTACAGGAATTAAAAAACTAAGTTTCTCAATGTTTCCAGCCCAGCCACGACGCCCAGAATTTTGATTTTCATTCCCATTTCTTGCATGGAACCTAGAAATTTACTCGAGGACACACATGTGATTTTTCAACCAACTTTGGTGCACTGGAACATGTGCTTGTATTTCAAATTTGAATTATGCACACAAAGGTGACACGTTCCCTCCCAAAACCACGAGCCTTCTTGAGAGAAGCTCCGATTTGCAAGAAGCTTATACCAAAATTTGTTCCTATTCGGCCAATTTTTTTACCACGGCATGGTACTACCATGACATGACACCATGCCAAGTTTCATGATTTTAAAACCAAGTTTCTCAATGTTCTCGACCGAGCCACGATGCCCAGATGTTTGAATTTTATTCTCATTTTTGCATGAGACCTAGAAATTCACCCGAGGACACAAATGTGATTTTTCAACCAACTTTGGTGCACGGGAGCATGTGCTTGTAGTTAAAATTTGAATTATGCACATTAAATGACCAAAAACTCAATTAATGTGTAAATAAGGTCAAACAAAGCCGGAATAATTCCAAAATTTAACAGGGCACTCATGTAGTTCTATGTTGCCTTTGTAATTAAACTCAAGGGGGACAGTGTATATCGTTTTGCACTCAAAGGTGGCGCGTTCCCTCTCAGAACCACGAGCCTTCTTGAGAGAAGCTTCGGTTTGCAAGAAGCTTATACCAAAATCTGTTCCTATTCGGCCAATTTTTTTTACCACAGCATGGTAGTACCATGACATGACACCCATGCCAAGTTTCATGATTTTCAGACGTGTTTTGGATTTACAAGAATTTTAAAACCAAGTTTCTCAATGTTCTCGGCCGAGCCACGATGCCCAGATGTTTGAATTTTATTCTCATTTCTTGCATGGGACCTAGAAATTCACCCGAGGACACAAATGTGATTTTTCATACAACTTTGGTGCACGAGAGCATGTGCTTGTAGTTCAAATTTGACTTATGCACATTAAATGACTAGAAACTCAATTAATGTATAAAAACGACAAACGAACCCAGAATAATTCCAAAACTTAACTGGGCACTCATGTAGTTCTATGTTGCCTTTGTTAAGAAACTCAAGGGGGGGGGGCAACGTATATCGTTTCACACTCAAAGGTGGCGAGTTCCCTCTTAGAATCACGAGCTTCCAAATCGGCCCAATTTTTTACCACAATATGTTAGTGCCATGACATGACACCATGCCAAGTTTCATGATTTCCAGGCGAGTTTTGGATTTACATGAATTTAAAATCTAAGTTTCTCAATGTTCTCGGCCGAGTCACAACGCCCAGATGTTTGAATTTCATTCTCATTTCTTCCTTGGGACCTAGAAATTCAACCAAGGACAGACATGTGATTTTTCAACCAACTTTGGTGCACCGGAGCATGTGCATGCAATTCATATTTAGATTATGCACATTAAAAGTCGCGAAACTCAAATAATGTATAAAAAGGCCAAATGAACCCGAAATAATTCCAAAATTTAACAGGGCACTCATATAGTTCTATGTTGCCTCTGTAAAGAAAATCAGGGGGGAGGTAGTGTATATCGTTTCACACACAAAGGTGGCACGTTCCCTCTCGGAACCACGAGGCTTGTTGAGAGAATCTCCGGTTTTGCAAGAAGCTTATACCAAAACTTGTCCCAATTCAGCCAAAAATTATACATATGAAAACAGGGTTTAGATTATCCCGAACATCTCGCTACCTAGACCAACAATGTACTTTGATTTGAATTCTACATGAAATGGATACAAATATTTGAATTGGAGAGCGTATGGTACACGTAGTTCATAGTGAAATATGATTACTGCTATATGCATGTTTTTTGTTATCAAGATAATATTTAAATTATTGTATAACTTGACAACAATCGTATTCAAATAAGGAAAATTGATTCAAATTTAGTCCATATGGTAGACGACAATATATATGTTCACATGGTGGAGTAAAATGTTCATATATGATGGAAGATCAAAATGTACAACTACATCAATTATAAACCGCAAGGTCACCTAACGATATATTCGAATTCAACATAAACTGGATTCAAAAACTGAAATTCGAGATCCTAGCATTTGTAATCATATAAAAAGGGACATTACTCTTTTTTTTGGTGGGAATTGATTTGTTTTTTGTTGTTGTTGAGGGAAGTGCGAATCGATTTGGTACTGTGCAGGGTAATCTTGTTCTCCCGATTTTTTTACATTTTTATTGTAGTTTTTTCAATGGCATCTATAGTAATATAGTAAAAGGGGACATGACTCTCTTGTGTCTTGTATGAATTGTTTTTTTACACGTTAAGTTTGTTCTGCCGAACAAGGAATCCGCACCTTGTTATCCCGAAATTTTCAAGCTCGAGTATCTTTTGTCTCACCTGCTTTGAAACTCCCGCCTCTTCAACCCACGCCATGCCTTGTTATCCTGAAATTTCCTCGCGCACGAGAACTCCCTCCTCATCCGAAATTGGTCCCGCAGCCCAGACACGCGAAATCCCCCTTCTACCCCTCAGCCGGAAATGAAGCTCCATGTCACGGTGTCAAAACCGATGGGGGTACGTTGGTAACTTACCCTACATTTCGGACAAGCACATCCCTGAGCTTCGCTCCCCCTCCCCCTTCGCCCCCCCCCATTCATACACCAAGGCCGCCAAAACCCGCGAAACCCCATGCTCCTTCGTCAGCTTCCCGACCGCCGCCCAGCCGGAGACTCTTCCCCGACTACGTCAACCACCGCAACAGCTCGCCGTCCCTCATCCACCGCACTGGATGAGGATCCATTGTGGATCTCATTGTCCCGTCGGATCAGCCGCCTCGTCCTCCACCTCCAAGGATCTGCCCCGACGTTCGCCTCGTCTATCGCGCCACCTCAATCCCCATAGCGTCGTCTTGACCTGCCCCACCGGAACCGCAGCACCCTCACCAATTCCTCTGATGAAGCCGAGGCCAACTCGGCGCCACCAAGGAGGTTCTGCACTCACTGCTGCATTTTATCTTTTATTCAATCTCACGGGGCTGCCGGTGCTCGATACCAAGCAGACATGGCGGGTGAGGGAGTCCTGGACTAGGGGGTGTCCAGATAGCCGAACTATCATCATCGGCCGGACTCCAAGACTATGAAGATACAAGATTGAAGACTTCGTCCCGTGTCCGGAGGGGACTTCCCTTGGCGTGGAAGGCAAGCTTGGCGATACGGATATGTAGATCTCCTACCATTGTAACCGACTCTGTGTAACCCTAGCCCTCTCCGGTGTCTATATAAACCAGAGGGTTTTAGTCCATAGGACACAACAACAATCATACCATAGGCTAGCTTCTAGGGTTTAGCCTCCTTGATCTCGTGGTAGATCCACTCTTGTACTACCCATATCATCAATACCAATCAAGCAGGAGTAGGGTTTTACCTCCATCGAGAGGGCCCGAACCTGGGTAAAAACATCATGTCCCTTGTCTCCTGTTACCATCCGCCTAGACGCACAGTTCGGGACCCCCTACCCGAGATCCGCCGGTTTTGACACCGACATTGGTGCTTTCATTGAGAGTTCCTCTGTGTCGTCACCGATAGGCTCGATGGCTCCTTCGATCGTCAACAACAACGACGCAGTCTAGGGTGAGACTTTTCTCCCCGGACAGATCTTCGTATTCGGCGGCTTCGCACTGCGGGCCAATTCGCTTGGACATCTGGAGCAGATCGAAAGCTACGCCCCTGGCCGTCAGGTTAGATCTAGAAGTCTGAACTTCACGGCGGACATCCGCGGAGACTTGATCTTCGATGGATTCGAGCTACAGCCGAGCGCGCCCGCACTGTCACGATGGGCATGATTTAGCTCTGCTGCCGGACAGTGCCCTGGAGGCCGCACACAAGTCCGTTCCGACCCTTAATTCGGAGCCAGCTGCGCAGATCGAGGACGGGTGGCTAGACACCGCCTTGGGGGCTGCAACCTCTACGGCGATGGAGCCGAATACTGACCTTGTCCCTTGTGAAGCTCGTGACTCCGAGGTGCTGGACTCCTCGCCGGACTCCGAACCTCCCGCGCGCCTTCCAATCGAATCTGATTGGGCGCCGATCATGGAGCTCACCGCTGCAGACATCTTTCAACACTCACCTTTCGGCGACATCCTGAATTCGCTAAAGTATCTCTCGTTATCAGGAGAGCCCTGGCCGGACTGCGGTCAGGACGGTTGGGATGCGAACGTCGAAGAAATTCAAAGCCCACCCACCACCCACTTAATAGCCACTGTGGACGATCTAACCGACATGCTAGACTTTGAGTCCGAAGACATCGACGGTATGGACGACGATGCCGGAGATGACCAAGAACCAGCGCCTACTGGGCACTGGAAAGCCACCTCGTCATACGACATATACATGGTGGACACCCCAAAGGATGGGAATGGCGATGGAACAGCGGAGGAGGATCCCTCCAAGAAACAGCCTAAGCGCCGACGTCAGCGGCGCCGCTCTAAATCCCGCCACAGCAAGAATGGAGATTCCGGCACTGGAGACAACAACACCCCTGACAGTGCCGAAGACAACCCCCTCCAGCAAGATTCAGCATAGGAGGACGAAGCAGCCAGCCCTCGTGAGAGAGCGGAAGACAAAGAGGTAGAGGACGATAATTACATGCCCCCCTCCGGAGACGAGACAAGCCTCGACGACGACGAATTCGTCATGCCAGAGGATCCCGTCGAACAAGAACATTTTAAACGCAGGCTTATGGCCATGGCAAGCAGCCTCAAGAAAAAGCAGCAGTAGCTTAGAGCTGATCAGGACCTGCTAGCCGACAGATGGACTGAAGTCCTGGCGGCCGAAGAGCATGAACTCGAACGCCCCTCCAAAAGTTATCCCAAACGCAAGCTGCTCCCCCGATTAGAGGAGGAGGCATATAAACCTGCATCACCAGCGCACAATACGGCTGACCGACCACCCCGTGGCCGCGATAGAGAGGCCTCTAGGCCCTCCACTAAAACCGTACCCCGGCATCGCTCGAAAAGTATAAAGCCACAAGGGAATGCGCCGGACTTGCGAGACATATTGGAGGATAAGGCAAGACAATCAAGATCGATCTACGGATCACGTGGGCGCCCCATGATTCGCGACGACGACCGTCGCGCCGGATACAACAAGTCCGGCCGGGACGAACACAGTAGACAAAGCTCGCTTGAGCTACGTCGTGATATAGCCCAATATAGAGGCGCCACACACGCACTATGCTTCACAGATGAAGTAATGGATCATCAAATCCCCGAAGGGTTCAAACCCGTGAACATTGAATCATACGATGGCACAACAGACTCCGTGGTTTGGATCGAAGACTATCTCCTTCATATCCACATGGCCTGCGGCGATGATCTTCACGCCATCAAATACCTTCCACTCAAGCTTAAAGGCCTAGCTCGACATTGGCTTAACAGCTTGCCAGCAGAATCAATTGGGTGCTGGGAGGACCTGGAAGCCGCATTCCTTGATAACTTCCAGGGCACATACGTGCGACCACCAGATGCCGATGACCTAAGCCACATAATTCAGCAGCCAGACGAATCGGCCAAACAATTTTGGACACGGTTCTTAACAAAGAAAATCAAATCGTCGACTGTCCGGATGTAGAGGCTCTCGCAGCCTTCAAGCATAACATCCGCGACGAGTGGCTTGCCCGGCACCTAGGATAGGAAAATCTGAAATCCATGGCAGCCCTCACATCACTCATGACCCGCTTCTGCGCCGGAGAGGACAGCGGGCTATCCCGCAATAACAACCTCAGCAAAAATTCTGGCAGTTCGGATAATAAGGACAGCAATGGCAGGTCGCGTCGCAACAAGAACAAACGCCACGTTAACGGTGATAACACCGAGGATACGGCAGTCAACGCTGGATTCAGAGGCTCCAAATCCGGTCAACGGAAAAAGCCATTCAAGAGAACTACTCCGGGTCCGTCCAATTTGGACCGAATACTCGACCGCTCGTGCCAGATACACGGCACCCCCGAAAAGCCAGCTAATCACACCAACAGGGACTGTTGGGTATTCAAGCAGGCAGGCAAGCTAATTGCCGAAAACAATGACAAGGGGCTGCATAGCGATGACGAGGAAGAGACCCGACCGCCGAGCAATAGAGGACAGAAGGGTTTCCCCCCACAAGTGTGGACGGTGAACATGATATACGCAACCCACATACCCAAGAGGGAGCGGAAGCGTGCACTCAAGGACATATACGCGATGGAGCCAGTCGCCCCGAAGTTCAACCCATGGTCCTCCTGCCCGATCACTTTTGATCGAAGGGACCACCCCACCAGCATCCGCCACGGCGGATTCGCCGCATTGGTTTTAGACCCAATCGTCGATGGATTTCACCTCACCAGAGTCCTGATGGACGGCGGCAGCAGCCTGAACCTGCTTTATCAGGACACAGTGCGAAAGATGGGCATAGACCCTCAAGGATTAAACCCACAAAGACGACGTTCAAAGGCGTCATACCAGGTGTAGAGGCCAATTGTACAGGCTTAGTTACACTGGAAGTGGTCTTCGGATCACCGGATAACTTCCGAAGCGAGGAGTTAATCTTCGACATAGTTCCGTTCCGCAGCGGCTATCATTTTCTGCTCGGACGGACCGCGTTTGCAAAGTTCAACGCGGTGCCGCACTACACATATCTCAAGCTCAAGATGCCAGGCCCTCGAGGAGTCATCACGGTCAACGGAAACACTGAACACTCTCTCCGAACGGAGGAACATATGGCGGCTCTCGAGGTAGAAGTACAGAGCAGCCTCTTAAGGCAATTCTCGAGTCCGGCCGTTAAGCGACCGGACACGGCTAAATGCGCCCGGAGTAACCTACAACAAGACCACCTGGCACGTTCCGAGCACGCGTAGAAATGCGGCCCCAACCCCAGCCCTTGCAAAATTGCAAGACCGGTCCTTCGCGTACATCATTACGCTCTAGAGATACCATGGGCATAGGGGGAGGGGCACGACCACGACAAGCCCAGAATGCGGCTCAATCACACCAGCGGCTCCCAAGTGTGTTATTCTTCTTTTCCTTCTTCTTTTTTTATTTTATCCACAGGACTCCATTCACCATAGGCCCTGTCCGGTAGTAGATCTGCCGAACTCATGATGCAACAGCCAGGGAAGGAGAAAGGCTACGACGAGTATCCAGGTGGTCTACATTGCGAGCATTAAATCTGTTTTATACATCATTCCGCAGCCTACCCCTGGAGGGGGACATGTTTAATTATCCCATCCCTTGCTTACCGCACTATTTGTATCGTTCTGCATTCATGGCAGTATTTCTTGAATAAACAATGCATCGCTTTTTTCTTATAATTGCATTCCTTTCTTATACATATGTTCATTTATGACATGTTGCATCCATACACTTTGGTACGGCTAAATACACCAGGGGCTTAAGTTCCCCATATTATGGTGTGATAAGTCCGAACACTTTCACAAGTGCGGCACCCCGAACTTATAGCATTATATGCATCGGCTCCGAATCATGTCTTGGGTCAATAGTTGGGTTTGCCTGGCTCCCATGTTTTGGTACCTTACGTTCCGTTGTATCGGCTAAGGTAGCACTGGGAGAACCACTGCGATTGCGCCCCAGTTGAGCTGGGCGAGCACCTCAGTGGAGAAAGCTAAAACTGACCGTCATGATGAGGCGAGAGCCGGTCGCTGTTCGAGAGGTTTTTTCGAGTCCCTAAAGACTTATGCCGCTTAGAGCGAGGAACCGGCTTTGTCCGGCCCAGGCATGGATAGCGCCCCGAATTCGGCCTTCCGAACACTAGGGGCTTCGCCGAGATTTAAAATTATAGAATTCTATGGCTAAGTGAGAGTGTTCAAGCACTATAAGTCCGGTTGCCTCGTTCGTTGTGTTGAGCGCCTCCCTAGATGGACCCAAAAATGGGAACAAGAGCGCTCAAGTTTTTCCCGAACACCCCAGCACTCGTGGCATGGGGGCTGAAGCCGACGACTTGCCATCTCTCAGATTTGATAAACGGCCGCACAGAAGGTAATATTTTAAATTAACAAGCATTGCTTAGCGCATACGAACAAAGTTTTCGGTGCACAGGATAACAAAATGCGAGTCTACTCAAATATTACATCTTTGGAGCACTCACCCGCAATAATGTGGGCACCCTTCAGGACACCCTTATAATACATCTCGGGTGTGTGATACTCCTTGCCCGGCGGTGGTGCGTCCGTCACAAGCTTCTCAGCATCCATCCTGCCCCAGTGCACTTTAGCACGGGCAAGGGCCCGACGGGCACCTTCAATGCAGGCGGAGTGCTTGACGACTTCAACCCAGGGACACGCATCCACCAGCCGCCGCACCAGGCCAAAGTAGCTCCCAGGCATGGCCTCTTTGGGCCATAGCCGAACTATAAGGCCCTTCATGGCCTGTTCGGCCACCTTGTGTAGCTCGACTACCTGCTTCAGCTGGTCGCTAAGGGGCACCGGATGTCCGGCCTCAGCATACTGAGACCAGAATACCTTCTCCGTCGAGCTCCCCTCCTCGGCTCTGTAGAAAGCGGCAGCATCGGACACGCTGCGGGGCAGATCTACGAACGCTCTTGGAGAGCTCCGAATTTGGGTAAGTAACAGGTAATTCACTTTAACATGCTTGCTTTGCATGAAGAATGCCTTACCCGCCGCTATTTTCTTCAAATCCTCGATTTCCTGGAGGGCCTTGTGGGCATCGGCCTTAGCGGCTTTGGCACTCTCAAGAGCCGACGCAAGCTCAGGCTCTCGAGTCTTTGAGTCACGCTCCAAACTCTCATGCTTCTCCACGAGAGCCTGGAGCTCTTGCTGTACCTCCGCCACCCACGCCTCCTGCTTCTCTCGCTCGGCTCGTTCTGCGGCCGCACTGCGTTCGGCCGTGGACACCGCCTCCTTCAGGGTTGCCACCTCGTTCGTGGCCCCTGGAGTACCCACGTTATCCTTGTTATTTGTCTTGCAACCAAATCCTTTTCTGTAAGGTACAACTTTAATACGGTATTACTCACCTTCCTTGCCCTCGAGCTGCTTCTTGGCACGGCCGAGCTCGCTCTCGGACCGCTCGAGGCTCTGCTTCAAGGTATTGACCTCCGCAGTGAGTGCGGCAGAGGTCAGCAGCGCAGCCTGCATTCCCATATGGACATATTTTTTAAGACTCCTGCGTATATCTTTTTAGATCCTCAGTCCAGCTTTTGTTTCCGAACACCGAACCGAGCATCAGGGGCTACTGTCTATGCGGTATTATATTACATATCTTAAAATTCTTACCTCAAAGCCTTTTAGAAGGCTGCTGCAGGCCTCGGTCAGCCCGGTCTTGGCGAGCTGAACCTTCTGAATCACCGCACTCATGACAGTGCGGTGTTCTTCTTCGATGGAAGCGCCGTTGAGCGCCTCCAGCAAGTTATCCGGCGCCTCCGGTTGGATGGAGGCCGCCGGTGTCACAGTCTTGCTCTTCTTACGAAGGGGCCGCCCTCCGGACTCCGGAACCACTGCAGGTTCCGGTGCGGAGTCCGGTGCAAAGTCCGGGAGGTAGCCCTGCGGCACCTCCAGGGCCTCCTCCTCCTGGTGGGTCCCTTTCCGGGATCCCACCTCAGCGTCGTCAGCATCATGGGGGGTGGAGGCGGTCGAAAGAGAATCCATAGCCGACGTGCCCAAGGACCCGCTCGACGAAGCAGGAAGATCGTCCTTGGGTGGACTACAGGGTTATATGCGGCATTAGAAAGACACCATGCGACAAAAAGAGAAATTATAAATCATCTAGGAGTCCGGATACTTACTATCTCGCCAGGGGCTTGGCCCTTGAGGGCCACTCCTCGTCGCCGTCGCCAACGTTGGCGGAACAGTCTGGGGGAAGGGTCCTTTCCTTCTTGGACCCTTCGGCCTCCCTCGTTGTGGAGGCCTTCCTCTTCTTCTCTCCCCCCGCTGGGGGAGAGGCCTCTTTCTTCTCCTCCTCGTCCTCGTGGGAGGAGTCAACCTCGGAGTCATTGGACGATGAGTCCGATACCACCTGACGCCGGGAACTCCTTCGGGTTGCCGTGGCCTTCTTCTTGGCCTTCTTCTCCGGCACTACGTAAAGTGCCGGGACCAGCAGCCCTGTCAAACGGGCATCTGCTGGGTCTTCTGGAAGGGGAGCCGGACAGTTAACCTGTCCGGACATCGCCTGCCAGGCCTGTTAAAGGTATTGGGAGTTTAGATCCCGCATAAAGTTAAAACATGAAAAGGAAGTGTCCCATAAAGGATAACATGGCTTACCTCGCCAGCCGGACGCTGCGAGCTGAATTCGCGATCTTCGGTAGCGGATGCGGGAGCTTCGGTGCCCTTGAACAGCACCCTCCAGGCATTTTCGTATGTAGTGTCGAAGAGCTCGCTCAAGGTCCGGTGCTGTGCTGGATCAAACTCCCACAAATTGAAGTCCCGTTGCTGGCAGGGAGAATCCGCGCGGACGAGCATGACCTGGATCACGTTGACAAGCTTAAGCTTCTTGTTCACCAGGGTTTGGAGACAGGACTGGAGTCCGGTCAGCTCTTTCGAACTAGCCCATAGCAGGCCCTTCTCTTTCCAGGAGGTGAGCTGCATGGGGATGCCAGATTTGAATTCGGGGGCCGCTGCCCATTTAGGGTCACGCGGCTCGGTGATGTAGAACCACCTCGATTGCCACCCTTTGAGGGATTCCACGAAGGCGCCCTCAAGCCAAGTGACGTTGGGCATTTTGCCCACCATGGCGCCTCCGCACTCCGCTTGGCTGCCCTTCACAACCTTCGGCTTGACATTGAAGGTCTTTAGCCACAAGCCGAAGTGGGGCTGGATGCAGAGGAAGGCCTCGCACACGACGATAAACGCCGACAAATTGAGGACGAAATTTGGGGCCAGATCGTGGAAATCCAGGCCGTAGTAGAACATGAGCCCCCGGACAAAGGGGTGGAGTGGGAAGCCCAGTCCACAGAGGAAATGGGGAAGGAATACCACCCTCTCATGGGGCCTGGGGGTGGGAATAAGCTGCCCCTCGTCGGGGAGCTGGTGCGCGATGTCGTTGGACAGATATCCGGCGCTGCGCAGCTTCTTGATGTGCCCCTCCGTAACGGAACAGGCCATCCACTTGCCTCCCGCTCCGGACATGGCTGGAGAAGGTCAAGGTGAGATGTGCGGACTTGGGCGCTGGAGCTCGAGTGCGCGGAGATGGATAAGCAGAGGAGGAAGATGGCGTAGGTAAAAAAGGTGGATCCTTATCCCCTTATATATGGGCGGACAAAACAATGCGTCCCCACTGGCCTGGTAAAACTCGCTTATCTCCCAAGCGCCGCGATTAATGGCGCGGTAGGGTTACCCATGTCTGTATTGATGGGAATCCCGGAATAAGGGGAACACGATCTCTGCTTCGACAAGATGTGCCAAGAAAACCGCTTCGCTAAACGCGCTGAGGTGGTATAATCAAAAGGATTCGAGTAAAAGCTTGGCTATGGTGTGACGTCACGCCACAAAATACGTCAGCAGATTGAACTTGTGTAAATATTATTCTCTCTAAGGTGGTATGCGGAATTTATTTTGCAGAGCCGGACACTATCCCGGTGTTCACAATCTTCTATAAATTATTCAGAGGAGGAACCCGCCTTACAATGTCGAAGACAATATGCGCGCCGGAATCGTCGTCATTGAAGCCTGGTTCAGGGGCTACTGAGGGAGTCCTGGACTAGGGGGTGTCCGGATAGCCGAACTATCATCATCGGCCGGACTCCAAGACTATGAAGATACAAGATTGAAGACTTCGTCCCGTGTCCGGAGGGGACTTTCCTTGGCCTGGAAGGCAAGCTTGGCGATACGGATATGTAGATCTCCTACCATTGTAACCGACTCTGTGTAACCCTAGCCCTCTCCGATGTCTATATAAACTGGAGGGTTTTAGTCCGTAGGACACAACAATAATCATACCATAGGCTTCTAGGGTTTAGCCTCCTTGATCTCATGGTAGATCCACTCTTGTACTACCCATATCATCAATATCAATCAAGCAGGAGTAGGGTTTTACCTCCATCGAGAGGGCCTGAACCTAGGTAAAAACATTGTGTCCCTTGTCTCCTGTTACCATCCGCCTAGACGCACAGTTCAGGACCCCCTACCCGAGATCCGCCGGTTTTGACACCGACAGCGGGTCTCCATCGACGGCGCCGTCGCCGTCCACATCATCCACGGCGTCTCTCCCCCATGTCGTTGCTTCCTCGCCAGAGACTTCCACAACGACACTAGCTGCAGCTGCTCCGGCTCTCGCTCATGATGCGGCTCTGTTCTTGTTGTCGGTCGCGTTGCTGCACTGCTCTTGCTTTTGTTCGTGTTGTTGCTCTGCTCTTGCTCTCGCTTGCGCTGCTGCTGCTGCACAACCTCCGGCAGCTACAGGAGTTGCTGCTTTAGCACTCGCTCGCGATGCTACAGCATGACTTTCTCTCTACTAGAGCATTCCCTGCTCAAGCGTCTGCTGATTTAGATCACTGTTTCTCTGCTACTAGTGCTCGAATGCCCTAAACATCTATTGCAATGCTCTGCTACTAGTTCAATCAGTTTCAACAGTAAAATTCAGTTTCGACTGTAAAGTTCATTTTCTTCAGTTAAGTTCAGAGTGAACAGTACTTAAAGCATCTGTCGGAGCGGCCGTGGCACGGCTGATGCGTTTTACATCTAGCACTTTTTGGTGATGTATTTTACATCATCTATTGCACATGATATTAGGGTCCCACTTCATATTAACGTTGTCTGTCTTGTCCTGCTTCAGCCTCGTCGCCTTACACCTTACCGGAGCTGCTCCAACGACGGAACCGTCTATCATAGCGGAGCAGTACCCCCGGCGCCATTTCTAGAGGCCTCGGATCTTCTTCCCCGCCTCCGACAGTCACACCAGCATCATCACCATCCTCCACGTCCAACCCAATGATGCTGAGGTCTACAAGGCTATGCCAAAGAGGTTGTACACCTGTCGCATCACTTTGTTACTCTGCATTCATGTCGATCCCTCAGGGATCCTTTGCTATGGAACTACTATTCGTGCAAATCTATTAGAAGGAGTGGAGCAAAGCAAAACTAGTAGATTTTTTTCCTTTGGTGTCTCCTTCAAAGAAAAAATGTAGGAATTTTATTCACTTGGACGTCCTTTTCAAATTAATATGCATGAAGAATAGAACTAATTGCATTACTGGTATAATAAGATTCTTATTTTTTTCATTTTCACGTGGTTTGACTTTAATGTTTCTCCATTCATGTGTTCTTCCAATTCATGTGAACCAAACACCCAGGTGCACTGAAATCCTATGTTTCCAAATGCTCTGTTTTGCACGTGCATTCCTATCCTATTCCTGTGTTTTTCATGTCCCTGCATTTATAGAATCCTCCAATTCTAAGGATCCCTTACAGATTTACTTCATTTTCAGATAGGCGTCAATGAAAACTCTGTGTGTTATGTCCTGCTCCTGCCGTGTCGTCATCCACCCCACCTGAGGTGCACCATCAACAGAAGCGTTCACTACAACAGAGATCCCCCCTGCAGACTTTCTTTCACCGCCTTAGATTATCTTCCCCGTTGCCGGCAGCCACGCCAACTGCATTACCATCATCGACTGAGCAGATGAACCTGAGGACTACACAGTTCCGGAAGAGAGGTCGCAGTCTTTCATGTTTGCTTACGTTATACATCGGTTATTATTACCTGCCACTTTATCGTTCAAACTTGAGTTTTAAAATGCCCATGGGTCTCATATCGAGCCAGCAACGAATAGTATATGTCTACTATCTAGTTCATCTGGGGTCTTCTATGTGGTTCATGTTGGGTGGGCAACAAACAATAGATGATCCATTGTCTATCTTTTTAAACTAAAGCTATAATCTACCTACTATCATTAGTTTTGTATCCATCCACTCGTTTGCTACCATCAGTCTTGATTTTTGCATGCACCCCTTAGGCCTTACAAAATCTAACTATTTTTTTTATTATGCATGTCAGATATTGTACACTATCGTACTGAACATGTAGAGAAAAAGAGAAGACCATTGCGCGGGAATATAATGTCATGCAGACACCGCTCCATGGTGGGCGAAGTGGGCCCCCTCCTACATTTCCAGATTGTATTCCAGAGGAAGATAACTATTCAGATGGGGATTCAGAAGGAGCCGACCACGCCTGTTTACCACCTAAGGTGTTTTCTCTAACCTGGCATGCTGATGTTGGTCATATCATGCATATGGCGCCTTGCATTGCTTACATTATACATCTTATATGTCATCAGCTTAGTTTAGATTGCTTTGTGTGAATGCCACCTGTTTGGTTTCTATATCATACTCCCACCATTCCTAAATATTTCTCTTTTTAGAGATTTCAATAAGTGACTACATACGGAACAAAATGAGTGAATCTACACTCTAAAATATGTCTATATACATCCGTATGTGGTAGTCCATTTGAAATCTCTAAAAAGACAAATATTTAGGAACGAAGGGAGTATATGGGAATTATGCAATGCCATCTTCTTTAGCCAGGCATCATATACGTGAATCATGCAATGCCATCCTGTTTAGCCAGTCATCGTATATGTGAATTGTATCGTGCCATATATTTTTCCATAATGTATTCCATTTGTCAACAATGTTTATACATTCATCTACTCTTCTTGTGCATCAACCATTTGAGTCGGTCATGGGAAAATCTGGAGTGAAAACAAGGTCTTCTGAGCAGTCAGTGCTACCTGTCGATGAAGATTTCTTGCTGGCTACAGATA
>NC_041393.1:754535949-754542878 GCF_002162155.2 Triticum dicoccoides | reverse complement strand
CTCATATCATGCATATGGTGTCTTGCATTGCCATGCCATCTGCTTAGATTAGACATGCTTTGTGTGAATGCCTCCTGTTTGCTTTCTATATCAGATATGTTAATTATGCAATGCCATGTTTTTCAGCCAGTTATCATATATGTGAATTATGCACCGCCATGGAGTCCGGCATCATATATGTGAATTATCTCATGCCATCTTTTTTTCATTACGTATTCCATTTGTCGACAATCTATGTATATTGAACTACTCTTCATGTGTATCAGCCATTTGAGCCAGTTATGGAAAAATCTGGAGTGAAAACAAGGTCTTCAGAGCAGGCAATGGTACCTGTTGAAGCATATATCTCGATGGTTACAGGGAGCTCCTCAGAGGAGGATTCAGAGACAGATGACCAGTCCTATATCCCACCTGAGGTGTATGCTCTAAGTTGCAATGTTTATATTTCTCATAATGCATATGGTGTCTTGCATTGCTTAGTTTAGACATCATATGCACAATATTGAATTCCATCTACTTAGTTTAGAGATCATACATGCAAGTGCCAGCTGCTTAGTATATGAATCAATTATGTCAATTATATCATGCCATCCTGTATACTTAGACAACATGTATGTGAATTATTTCATCACAACCTATTTTAGAAAGACGTCATATAGTTTTGTCATGTCATCCTGTTTAGGTACTCATCATATGTTGAATTATGCCATTATATCCTGTTAAGTTATCCATCATATATCTGATACTATGTCATGCTATCCTGTTTAGTTAGGCATCATATATGTGAAATTGTGTCATGCTGTCCTGTTTGGTTAGACAACATATATGTGAATTACCACATCTGTCTATCATACAATGTTTGTACGTTCAATTTCTTTTCTTGTTTATCAGCCATTTGAATTGGAGGGGGTGATGGCAGTATCTATGGGAGCAAAAACCCGTTCTTCACAAAAGACAGTGCTACCCGTCGACCCAGATAGAACCATGGTTGTACTGGCCCACAAACTAGCCCCACCACACATAATCGAGACTCTTCCAGATTGCACACTTACACCATTGGGCAGAGAACCATCTACAACCCATCTAACCGCAACCCCAGCGGATAGTAACCCACTTCTAGTTGACAAAGCACCATGTCCACCATAGAGTACCCCCACATGAGCAGTTTGTAAAGCTACTGCAGTGCCCAAAGCACGAAGACCACCACAGCTAACCCAAACTCCACGTTTAAAGCAAAAGAGCAACTGTTCTCAGGTCAGATTCCGTAGCTATGGTCCATAATCCTTTGTTGTTGCATCACTGTATTTACTCATACCAACTACTTTCAAATTTGAAGGATCCAATTGAAACTCCAATGGCACAACAGGTATGTTTTAAACCTATTTCTTTAACTGGATTGCTGTTCTAACTTCTTGCTCTATGTTGATTTCAGTTTAAGTTGTATAAACAGTTATGTTCTCATGTGATGCACATTACAAGTGCTGCCAATGCTGTGTAGTTTCTCACACTTATATTCTGTCTATGTTGTTGTGTCTTAAAAATATATGAATTGAACTGTGTCTCTATCTTGATTAGGGAACATAAACTAGAATGATATGGACAATACAGTGACCATAGTACATAGATATATATTTGTTTCATGCTGTTATCCTATCCACCTTACTACTGAACCGATTTACCAAAATGAGTTTCGTATACTACAAGCTAAACCTGTGATATGTCTGCTTGTTTCTCTTGTAGTATGCAAACAGAATATTGGAGAAGAGCACCCCACTATGCAATGGTAGAGAAAGTAATGCAGATAAGGTTCAAGATAGTGAGACAACCTTGTTGGTCTCCAAGAAAGGTGATAAAAATGATCTTGTAGACAGTGAGAAAACCCCATAGTCCTACGTTGATGTAGTGTTCGAGTTACTGGCCAGTACCGCTGGCACAAGCTCTCCGAACTCGCTGCCTGAATCACTTCGGCTTCTTCAATATCAGCTACAAGCTGAAAGGCATCAGTCAGCTGTGCTGCTTCAAGAAGCCGAAGGACTGAGGAAGTCCATGTAGAATTCAGATGCATACTTTCTTGTGCAATAGCAAGCGTTGGAGGATTTAAGAGCCAAACAAGAGAAAGTTAATAAGCTTGCTAAGCATCTTGCTAGCATTATGGGTACCAGGATATTGTTTCTTGATCTCTTCTGAAGTGGTTTCAGTTCTAGACTTGTTTTGTTGCGGCATTTATATGCTGCTTTGTTCCCTATATTTGCACTGGTGGCGAACTTTGATGCCCAGTGGATGTAATATGTGTAATAGCCGTGATAGCCTAGCATAAGTTGCTTGCTTATTTATTTCCTTGTTGTCTTGTTTATTTGTTTGCTTGTAGTCAGTGCAATTCTTTTTCCGTGGTTTGCTAGTGGCTGCAATAAACTATTTTTAAAAACTAGGCCACAATAACCATGGGCTAATATTTACTGTAGTGACACTAGGCCTCCTACGGGGTCATAGAAATAGTGGGCCTTCTACGGGCCGTAGAAACAGTGGGCCTTCTACGGACCGTAGAAATAATGGGCCTTCTATGGGCCGTAAAAACAATGGGCCTTCTACGGGCCGTATCATCAATGGGCCTTATACGGGCCATATGATCGATTGGCCAAACATGGGCCAATAACAGACCGCATTATGGTCGTAAACGGGCTAGAGTTGGAACCATCCGTTCATGGACCGGCCATAACGGGCCATCGTTAATAGGCCGTATTTGATGACACTATGAAAACGGCCCAAGGAATTAACGGACCACAAACGGGCCGACTGTAAGCACGGGCTGAATTTGGCCCACAAGCAAAAAAGACAGTAACGGGCCGTAAGTAAACGGATGCTGGAAATGAGCCCAAGAATTAATGGGCTCTGAGAAGGCCGAAAGATAACATGGGTTGGAAAAGGCCCAACGGAATAACGCGCCGTTAATGGGTATAAAGTGATACACTATTCATTACGGGCCAGTTTCACCACGGGCCGTTAATGGGTGTAAAGTGATACACTATTCATTATGGGCCAGTTTCCCCACGGGCTGTTAATGGGCCAAGAGTTACATAGGGCCTCATATGGGCCGAAAAGACGTCATGGGCCATACATGGGCCAGAAGTGAAAACGGGCTGGAATCATATTGGATGGCCCAGATGACGCTACTGGGCCTAATTCGGATAGGGTGTAACGGGCCTTGGGTTAGTAGGCTGTAAATGGGCTATATGCGAACAAGCCGTTAACACGCTTTCCATGGGCCGGCCCGCCACCTTTTGACAAAGTCAAATGGGCCGGCCTTTTCACAGGAATGGGCCTCTGTTGGGCCGTGCCACGTGTTGACATATCATAGGCGCCTTCTGTCCAATGAGTGGATGACATCTGTCCCAACGATGAGCCGACACGTGTTTCCTCCAGCCAATGATGATTTTACACGTGGAAAATCCCCATTGGTCGGGGCTGTTAACGGGTTATCGGATCCAAAACCCGACCCGATAGCTTAACGGTGTTCCATTACGGTGGATGCCACGTGTCGGTCACCCTTGATGAAAGCACTTCTGTGACGCGTGATTTATCGTCATGGAAGTGGACACTTCCGTAATGATAATTTTGGTAATGTCATGGAACACTTCTACGATAGCACATGTATGACTATCTTGATTCTGTCATAAAATCGTCATGGATGTACATGCATGACAAAAAACGCGACCTACTATGACAAACACGTATCATCACGGAAGTGTATTTTTTTTGTAGTGATGGTTTCCAATTTGTTTTCAACCTCGTGAATGTGCTTGTTCTCACGCATGCTCTTCCTACTTGGATTTCGCCACGTATAGTCAGTCCAATAGTAACTTTTTTTAAGCTCCTTGTCCAATAGTACTAGTGGAGTACTGACAACATCTGTAATAGAGTATGCAGTGCTCATAGTAGCACTACTAGGGAAAACCCTAGCACTAGCGCGTGTTTTGTGCCCACTAGTAGCGCGGGTGGCCGCGCTACTAATAAGGCGCTACAGCTATTGCTTAGCAGTAACGCGTGCCACCACGCGCTACTGCTAGGACAAATAGCTATAGCGCTTGTTCACTACCGCGCTACTGCTAAGGTATCTACTTGCAGAGTGTTTTCTTTCCATCGCTACTAGTATTTTTTTTATTTTTTATTTTTAGTGTATTTATGCGCCATCATACAAATATAGGTACAATACCAGCTGTTATGAGGTTTACATCATTATGTCCATAACAGTGTATTAAATGAAGGTGGATTAGGTTCAAGTGGAGGCAATATGTGGTGCATGTCAAAAGTATACTACTAATCCAAACTTGATCTAGTTTGGACTAGTAGTACTTTCGATGTGCACAACATGTTGCCTCCACTTGAATCTAATCTGCCAGCATAAGCTATTTAATCATCATCATAGTCATTACCACCAACAGTATTTATTTAATCAGCACTAACACTAGCTAATAATAACCATCATAGTCATTACCACCAACACTAGCTATTTTATCATCATAGTAATAGTGTAGCACATCATCATCCTCAAACTCATTTCTAGCTAGCTAATCACTCCTGCAGCTCTCTCTTAGGTAAAATAACATAAAACATATATAGCTCTCCTCCTCGATCAAACTGGAGCATGCAGATGAACCTGTCTCCTAATCGTGGGTAGCACATCTGTTTGCTGCCCCCTAGTACTTCTCTGCGCTCCCCCATTACATATCTGGTCCAGTCTTGCACTATTAAGCATCCGTTGCTAATCTTGAATGCACTAAAGTAATCTGTAGGATATCTTGGCCGTAAGCTGATAATACTCATGGTACCTTTTGTCTCGATCCCATAAGGCACAACATTCATTGGCAGTCCCTGTTGAAGAACATTGTACGGTAACATACTTAGCAATGAAGTTTAGCTTCAAAAATAATGTATGGAAAAGATGCACCGATGACAAATAGTAAAAATCTTAGCATCCTTCCTAAATAGATGTGACCGTAGTTCATTACAAACACTATTGGTCGCACATTTTCAGTACTAACATTTCTAAATGCAGGAAGAAAATTTGTCTTGACAGTATCAAGATCCTCAAGCCATGAAACATAATGACTGAGCTCCTCGCAGTTGAGTTCAGCCCCAGGACAGTATACGGTCCTATCTACCAAGCGCTGGACATGTTTGCTTGCACGGAAATAAGCTGACAATACAAATTAGTTGTCAACTATTTTTGAATAAACAATATCAAAGGCATAAATATGGTTGAGAAACTTACATAATGGTATAACTGGAGGCATTTGCACATCGACCCAGATGTCGGTATTACCTTCAATATCATCTTCTGGACGAATATCAAAGGTGATAACCATATCAGGCTCAAATGCATAAGTCTTGCATAGTGCTCGCCATGTTTTGCATCCAAAATAGGTGTAGTCGTCTGAATTGTATAACTTCGCATGGAAAATATAACCATGCTCGGTCTTCAAGTAAACTTTCTTTTCCTCCATACTATGACTGAAACCTATCTTATCCAATACAAAAACTCTTGCATGGCAGGGGATACGCTAGTAGAATAGTAAAAAAATATAAGTTAAAGCAAATGAAGCAGATGTCATGCTTAATTACGAAAAAAAGACTTGTCGTTGTGACTTACTGTATCCACTTCGAAGTTCTCGTCCAGCTTGATGCTGAAGCGCCTATCATCATCTAGGAAGATTTCGTCGCACAGGCCGCGCTCGTCTTCGCAGTATTTGCAAATACCGAAATCCTTCTCGTCGTCAGACCTTTCCTATGTTCATAGTTAAAACATTAATTGAAAATCGATCGAAGACAACTACCAAGATACTCAACACACAAATCCGGGGCACTCGATATTTCCTACATATTCTAGCACAAGTCATGCCAAAATTCACGGAAAAATCCGGCATGACCTTTGCTAAAATAGGACATATCGAGCGCCTGAAATTTGCCAGAACGGAAATGAATCAACACTCCGGCAAAACATAGGCCACTCAAAGGTGTAACCTGCAAACATGACCGGCCACTTGGATATTGAGCAACACAAGATATACATTTCAAAATATCTTATAGGACTCAAATTAGCATGCATTCAATAAGCAAAAGTAGATCATCTCATGCGTTAGTACATCGTCGAATATTATCACTAATACATCACGAATAGTGTCATACATATAACATCACTAATACAACTAAAACTCTAGCACACGACGGGTATCGGCGCGGGCGGTGGACACCCACAGAGAAGGCACCATCACGGGATCATAGCTCCAGTGAGATCCCCGGAGAACCTGCCAGGTATTGGAGAACGTCCTGTGCTCGAACGCAAACAAGTAGCGACGGACGTGCGCGTCCTCCTCACTGACACGGTGACACACCACCTCCACGAAGTCCTCGAGCCTCTGGATCTTCACTGGCCCACGTGACCGCCACCAAAGAAGGTTCGGGTCAACGACAGGCTGGCTCCTCACCAACCTGCGCCCCCCGGTAGGTAGCGCCTCCCAGTACCACCCCGGCGGAGCCCAGTCCCGGACATGGCCGATCTGGTCAAGCAGGTGTCGTCCTCCGCCGACTCGACGACGAGGATGCGGGATAGGCATCGTCCACGTCGAGGCGGGAAAAATTGCTTTAACTAAAAAATCACCTAATTAGTACCTAGTTCTTACTAACTAGTTCTTACTAACTAAATAGAAGAAGGTCAAATTTTACTCGTTTTATTATGCATTACACTAGTGTTTATTCATCATCTAAGAAAACGTCACCTAAGAAAAAATCCCAGCCGCATCTGTATCCAATTCATTTCCACCCATAGATGAACCCTAACTATTTGATGCAACTAAAATTTGAAGAACTCTATCTAGGCAGAGGTAGGGGAGGGGGAGGAGCAGGCGTGCTCACCTCGATCGGGTGCCTGCGGC
>NC_041393.1:754529284-754535495 GCF_002162155.2 Triticum dicoccoides | reverse complement strand
GGTCGGGCTTGGGGCGGCGTCCGGGGCAGCGTTGAGGTCGGGGCGGCGTCTGGGGCGGCGTCTGGGGCGGTGTTGAGGTCGGGGGCGGGGGCGGCGTTGAATCCGGGGGCGGGGGCGGCGTAGAGGGTGTGTGGAGAGCGCGCGGCGACCGACGGGTGACGGCGGCGGCGAGAGCGGAGTAGTGAGATTTGGGGGAAGTGGCCGTGGGGAAGGACGAACGCGGTGGTTAAGTCAGAAGTAGCAGTAGCGCGTTCCTAGAAACACGCTGCTGCTACATTAGCTACAACGTGTTCTGCGATACGCGCTACTGCTACAACTTTCTCCTTTTTCCCTTTTTCACTTATTTTTCTTCACATTTTATTTTTTTCCTTTCACCTTCTTCTATTTCTTTCATTCTCAATTACCTTTCTATTTGCTTTTCATTTAATTTTATATCATTTAGTAGTAGCGAGTTTAGAGCAAAACGCGCTGCTACAAAGAAAGTAGCAGTAGCGCGGTTCCATGTAGATCGCTAGTACTATGTGTACCATATCGGCTAAGCCGTGATAGTTTTAGTAGTAACGTGTTTCGCGCGAGACGCGCTACTGCTACGAAACTATCTGCAGCGCGGTTTCGGCAGGCTCGCTGCTGCTAATTAGCACCAGCGTGCTTCTTTGACACACGCTACTGCTGAAGTTCTGTGTATAAGGTTTTCCCTAGTAGTGTAGTACTCCCTACTTCCATTTATATAGGCCTACGTGGAGGAGAGAGATGTGAAAAAGTAAGGGGAGTGAGCTCTCATGCAAGAGCCTAGCTATATATGCATTCCTAGTTAAATACAATAAATATGAAGAAAGAGATAGAGAGGAGTTGGAAAAAAGTACTAGTACAATAGCCAACCTTATATTTTTTTGCGGGAAATAACCAACCCTATAGCCCACACTACTGTATGAGTCCATATATATGATGGCTATAGATGACATGGCAGTTCCTTATAGCCTTCGGCTGGCTATATTATTAACCATGCTCTAATGTGTTTTTCAAAACCACATTTGACTATTGAAAAGATTAATAGTACATGAGATGTATAATGTGAAAATTATATCATTGGAAGCTCCTTTCACATATGAATTTGACCGTATGCTTTGTGTAAGTTGCATGTCATATATTATTACTCTAACATTTGGTCAAAGTTAGCCTCGAAAAATGCATTAGGCCCTGTATAGTAAATGGAAGGAGGGAGTAGTAGTGGAAGTGGATCCTCTGACGTAGGTATCCCTGCCTTACCCTCCCTTTCGGTCACTTACTAGCGGTCCCCATGCTTGCTAGGCCCCGCATGTCAGTTACTCAATGGGTTCGGCCACATCAGGGGATCCTCATCCGTAGTATACTCCCTCTGTTTTTTATTTACTCCGCATAAAACGGAGGGAGTGGTAGTATAAATGACGCGGGCGGGGGAGGGGGAGGGACGTTGGTTTGCTCTCAACTGCGGTCCCACAAGCGAGCAAAAAACGCAAGATGAAGCGCGTTCCATTCGGTGAGCGACGTGGAGGGTCCAGCGTCCCGGATGCAACCCGAACGTGACAAGAGCGATGTACAGTCAAAACCGATTGACTGGTCGTCACTAGAACCACTATTCACACCAAAACTTTTGCTGCTCGGCCTATTCCAGCCACTGCCTCAAAACCACACCTAATCTCTAGCCCATTCCCCCACCTTTCAATCCCCTAGCCCACATCAAGCATCCCCTAGTTTGCCGAAAAGCCATGGTGCGCTGCAAGATCACGTACTACAAGATGCTCACATCGGAGAGCCGCGCAGAAATCGCGGCGGCGGTCGGTGCCACAGACCTCCGTTCTCAAGCTCGCTTTGCGGGGGGCCAATCCACGAGTTCTCTAGAACCAAGCTACAAGGACGAGGAAGCCGATCCAATGTTCATGGCGGAGGTCGCGGCGCAGAAGGCCCCCGATGGGTATGAGACGATGGACGTCGACTTCATGCCGATGTCCGAGTCCCCCATGGTGCAGGCGGACCGGCGGTTCAACCTGGCGATACTAAAGGAGGACCGGGAGGTAGAGGCTCAACTCGACACGGAGCGCGCGCATGCCGCTGCCATCGAGGCTCTCCTGCAGGCGGAACCGGATGTCGTGGATGTGAACCGGGCGGCGGAGGCTCAACTTGAGGCGGAGCGCGCGGATGCCGCTGTCATCGAGGCCCTCCTGCAAGCGGAACTTGATGTCCTGGACTTGAACCGGGCGGTAGAGGCTCAACTCGACGCGGAGCACACGGATGCCACTGCCATCGAGGCCCTCCAGCAGGCGGAACCGAACGTCCTCGACTTGAACCGGGCGGTGCTCTCGTCCGTGCAGAACGCCCGCACGCTCCGCGTGAATGAGTAGCTGGAGGCCAAGGACAACCACGGTGCAGAGACACACGTCGGCAGCTACGGCTGGTTTGCGCCGGCAGCCAAAGACGACGAGGCCGTCTGGTTCCGCGAGCAGTGATAGTTTTTCTTTATGTTGTTGTTTTTATGGATCTTTTGTTGTGTAAAAACATATATTGTTATGAAAGTCACCTGACTTTCATTATTTGGGTCAGTCTACCATTTCAAGCGGTTGGATGAATATCCTATGTCTCCTAACCCTTCTTCCTCACCTCTTCTTCTTCCCCAACAGACCACCACACGGGTCGTACGGATCCTCCCCAACATGCGGTTGGATAAACATACTGTATGAACGAAAATTATGTGTCAGCCGTAGGATGGCTGAGTTTGGTTTGTTCACATGCGATAGCACATGTTAGTGAGGGTGCGTTCCCTTGGTTGGGTTTGTAGTGTGCAAGGGCGACTGTGTGAGGGTGCGGTGCGACCGCGGCGTGCAGGAGCGACCATGCGAGGGTGCGGTGCGATCACGACTGCCGTGCACAAGTGTACCTCCTTTTCATTTTGAAAACTTTAGGCAAGCTTGGCAAAAATGTGAGGCGAAGTATGGCAATGCAAGGCCTAGACCCAAACAGGATAAATACATACATACTAGGAGTACTAGTGTTAAAAAAAGGCGGGGTTTTCCTTCGCGGGATTAATCGATACAAATCCTTGTTTGATGTGTCAGTTAATCCGTAGCCCAAAGAGCTAACCATCTCACTCCTCATCGCTTGATTAATGCAGCACCATGCAAACCAACCTTCTCACTTCCGCATGCATGCAGGGTATATTAATGTCCTTGGTTGCTAGTATGAGGCAAACCCCATCAATTTTGCCTTGATTAGTGTTAGTCACCTTTTGCAAATTGTAATTTTGATATACTGGCCTTGTGTATAGAAAAAAATGGAGGTAGTAACTATATTTGACTTCCTTCCCCATTGCGGTGACGTTGACGATATCTCAAACATTGTGGTTTGGCGAAGTGCGTTCGACGGAGAACACCATTGAGGGAGACCACGGTAAGTCATTCGCAAGTGTCGCCTGCATGCCGAGACAACCGCCTTATTTGCATCTAGGAAGTCCGTTGAACCAAAGGACGTGTAAATGTACTAGTACTATTAGTACACAATAGTGTCGTCCATCCAGCTTAGTGCGGTGAGGTGGTTTCTCGAAGAAGATGATGGAGAAGCGGAGCTAGCGAAGAGTGAAATGATGGTTGTTTCGTCCGTGCTTTGTTATTTGACGCCTCACTGCTTTGTGATTTGTGATAGAAGGGACAGGGGAGTAGACTCTATGCTCTATACTGTACATGCGTCCAAGCACCGGAGAAAGAGGAGAGATGTTGCATTTTTCTATTCCTTCAATCAATCAATCAGGGAGCTTCGGTTCCATCTTTTTGGCTTTGGAAGCACCGTCCACAATGGTTCCCAAGCTATTTTCACATTTGGCTACACATTGTGGATGCCCTTAACCGTACCACTTGGTTTTTCTCCTGTGTGCTATCTATACAAATCTCAATTATATTGATCTAAAAAATTATAGAGTCAAGATTACTAAAAAGGAGGTGATTTTGCCACGCAGATGGCATGGGAGGTTTCTTATTTTTAGAGGACGTTGTCCTAGCGGTTTGCTAACATGCGGTCCCACGTGTCAGTGCTTTACTAAGCCAATCTGCATCCCACATGAGGCAGAACAACGGCAGAAGCAACACGTGGTTAACTTGAAGAAGATGAGGGAGAAGCGGATTCAGCAATGAGTGAAATGATGGTTGCTTCGTCCCTACAACTTCTTTTTTTAGCATTATTACTTCGTCCCTCCAACTAAACTACGGGAAAGGTGCAACTTTGTGATTTGACGCCTCATTGCTCATTACTACACCGGTGCCATGACTGGGGTGCTTCAGCCCGGCTGCTCTACACTGTATTTTGTTATGGCACGTGGACCCGGTAGCTTGATGTCCCCCACGCATGTCGGTGAAAGGGACTAGAAGGTTTATGAAAGCGAGCGTTCCACTCTTACGACGGAGGAGTACACGACACGGCAACCCAGTGAACTGTCACTTGTACTGTAAAATACTATAGTTTTGCTGTTTCGCATGATCCATCGATACAAACCTGATTAAACAGGAAAGGGCAGGATTTTTCCTGCACGGTAGATGATACTGGCCATACACTTCAAAGGCAATTTTAATGTATGAAAACTAAATAATTAAGTAACAATATGATATCTAGTAAAATTAAAAACATGTATGATTTATTGTGTTAGAGTGTAGTACTAGTGCTGTATTGCATGGTTGTTAGATGTAACATGTGAGAATGTGTAGAGATGTAGTTTTGGAGGGCCTACAGAGAGAAAAGCATAATACAGTAACTGAACTTTAGAATAAGCTGATTACGGTCACTATATACGTTTTGTAGTGATTATACGGTCACTTGCTCACGGTTCAGCATCGGATTGCACTCTGTTGACCGGCCAAATAGTCTGCGTGGCACCATGTTGACTAGTTAAATTGACCATGTTCCTTGTGGGTCCCACCTGTCAGTTCGCATAGGGAAAAGATCTAATAAACACAAATTTATGCAGGCGCGACAAGAATCCAACCCATGCACGGGAATCACCTGGTTCTGTATGTGTCTGTCAGGGCTTGATGTGTGCGCATGCACATGTAGGTTGAGCACTTGAGCGTGAGTGTGTGTGTTGGTCGTGTGGTGTACTGGTGTGTGCATGCATGCGTGCATGTGCGCGTGTGAGTGTTGCATGCGTGCGTGGCTGCGTGTGTACGTGTGAGTGTTGCGTGCATGCGTAGCTGCATGTGTTTGTGTGAGTGTTGCATGAATGCAGTTCATGTGCATGCGTGCATGTTTGTATAATTACCACACCAACTCATGTGTGTTAAAACAGATGGCTCAGCATGCTAATACAAGGCTACCTTGTCCGCCGTGCCCGCGGTCATGACTTCGAACCACCGTCCAATATTTTTTTGTCGTTTGTTTTTATTCTTACTAGCAAGATGCCCGTGCGTTGCACATAACATCAAGGTGCATTTGTTGGACTAGTTTATCTTGTGAGAGAACAGGATGAACGAGGGAAGGCCTTATTTGCAGATGTGGAGAGGTGTGTGGGTACCGTTTTGCAAAATTGCCATAGTTTGCTTCCTATCCGTCAAATATAAATTGGACGGCCTATATTGCAGGATGGTAGGCACACCATCATCACCAACTCTGTTTTTTATAGGAGTGTAGAGTAGATACAAGCCAATAGGTGGGCCCAATGGTAGCGAGATAATGTGATGCAACACTAGAGGTGCCACGTGGAGCGTTTAACTGGTCAATTAGTCGTGTCTTGATTAAATACAGGGCTGTACAGTGAGCCCGTGACTGTATAATAACCACAAAACATAAATGGTGATCGTAATGAGTGGATTCTGAAGTCCAATGCATGCATCGTGCTTTCGCTTCAAATACAATGACCGTCACTATATATATCATGAGAGAAAGATGAAACATGGGTGGATGTGCTGGGGGCTTACTTTAGAGGACCTGGAGATAGTTGTGTGCGTTCTTGAGAGAGAGGGGGGGTATGCAATGCAAATTAGCGTTCATACTCCTCCATATAACTTTGTAATGTTGTATATATGTAGAAATTCTAAAATAATTTTTTTGCCACGCTTTATTCAAAAGGAATGTTGTATGTCAAATAAACGTGAAGAGAGGGCTTTTTATATCAATGGGGTACGTGATGTAACATGTGTGAATGTGTACTTGATGTATTTGGCAGGGCCTAGAGAGGTACGTGTGCGTATTACGTATT
>NC_041393.1:754471402-754529036 GCF_002162155.2 Triticum dicoccoides | reverse complement strand
AAAAATGAGAGTGGTTTAGAGAGAGAGAGACGAATATGATGTCATGGCGAGAGATTCCCTTGAGTGTGTATATGCAAGGGGGGAGGGGATAGAGGCACCAGGAGAATTTTTTTGTGTGGTGTCTGTGTTGGTATGTGTGGGTGTGAGAAGATAATGAGACATGGGGGCAGAGGGTGTGTCACCACGTGAGGTCCGGTGGGTCGAGGTGAGGCCCTTCATTCGGTTCCGTTCCGCGCCACATTGGTCGGCCCGTGACGCATTTAGGGAGACCCATGGATGACTACTCGTACAAGACAAAGATAGGAGAATTGTGAAGGACTCTGGGTCCACTGACAAAGCCGGCTAGGATTTGTAACCCTAGGTTCTCGGACTAAGGTAACCCCTTATCTCTAAAATTACTATTCAACCTAACTTTAAGGGGCATCCTACAAAATGCTCTGCTAGAATCATACTCGTCGATTAGGAAGAGAGGTGTGAGACAATGCGTGAGAGATAGGCCTAAAGATAATGTGCGTATATGAGACACGTAGGCAGGTTTATGTATATAGAAAGGGTCGATGGGGATTGTGCATGTGTATGCTTGTGAGAGGAAGAGTGCGTGTGATAAATGTTAGTGAAAACAGACATAAATGGTTATGAGAGGGAGGGAGGGTTATATCGAGAGCATGTCTGCGAGAATGACACCTCGGGAGAGAGTGTGTGAGCATGTGTGAGAAACCACCGATGGAGGGTGAAACTACACATAAAATACTAATGTACACATTGATTAAAGATATAAATTGTATCCAAATATTAGGATGGGATCATGATATTTGTGATTCGCGTGAGGAACGGTCATTGGTCCATCAGACATCTAGATTCTTTCGAATTTGAGCATGTCTATGTTATTATTTGACATAATTGATCCACATAGTTAGTATTTTGAACTCCAGAAAATGCACCGCTTTAGCAATCGAATATAAACGTGAGTATAGTTCATGTTGTGTGTGTAAAGCACATTATACATACGAAAGTTACACAATGAACATTATAAATAGCTACCTATGAACTAGCATACATTTGAATTCAACTTAAGGTGGTTTAAAAAAATTGAATTCAACATGAAGTCCATTCAATTATTTGAATTCGATATCATGGCATTTGTAAATCATACCTAAATTATGGGGGCACCAATCTTTGCTCTGATTTTTTACATAATAGCATATGTAGCCGTGTACAAAATAGATTCAAATTTAGCTCCTCCATTCCAAAATAATCGTAGTTATAGGATTTTCAAGTGTCAAAATTTCAAAAAGAAGCGGATAATTTAATGAGGTTTTCAAACATACAGGTCAAATTTAATGTTGTCGATTTAGGTTAATCCTCAAAGTTCAAGAGTACTCTGAACGTGAATGCTTGTGTTTCAAAATTTCGAACGAAATTCCAAATGAGGCTCTACTCGCCCGAAACCGTGTGAGACCAATGTTTGGTAGTACAAGGAAATTACTTTGCTAATAACTCCGACCCGTGAAACCTACCGGCCCGACGTCCAAAGGTCTAAACCGGGGTAGGTTTGTAGCTTCATCTAGACGCCACACAACCGCCTTCGAAAAACATTCATACACAATGGCCACCTAAGCACACATGCGCGCGGCCGAAATCGCTCCCGCCCACTATTTGGGACACTTGGGATTACCATCCTACCCCCGACCCGTAGTAGGTCCGAAATTTAAGAGGGGGGCAAAGTTTGTACTTTCCCCAAATTTCAAACAAGCGCGTCCCATCTATTCAAAAAAGCCAAAAACAAGCGCGTCCCAGACCCAACATGGTTCTCACATAGCTCCCCCCCTCCCCCCCGCCCACCCGTCCAATACCCCATCCGTACTCCGTGGGAAGAAAAACTACCTTTCCACCAGCCGTGAAACCCCGGCATCCTCCGTCCGCCACCCCATCCCACCCATCAACCGCCGCCCTCCTCCATCATGCCGGAGCCGATACCCCGACGTCGTCGTTCATCGCAACCTCAACCGCAACGCCCTCCACTTCTAGTAGTTGAAGACGAGGCCGAGCCGTCTGTACCCAAGCCAGTTCAACCACGCCATCCTGTGCCTCGCTGCACCGAAG
This sequence comes from Triticum dicoccoides, assembly GCF_002162155.2. Lineage (NCBI taxonomy): Eukaryota > Viridiplantae > Streptophyta > Magnoliopsida > Poales > Poaceae > Triticum > Triticum dicoccoides. Next base: position 754,526,933 of record NC_041393.1, on the reverse strand, counting down.
CTGTTCCTGCTACGCTGTCCTTGGCTGCCTCGGATCTGCTTCCCCTCCGCCGATATACGGCCACGGTAACACAGTCAACAATTTGGCCATGGGTTCCAAAACACCGGTTCCCCCGGGAGAAAAAAGAAGATCGCCACAACATATGGAGGAGACCACACCTGCAGGAAATGGTAATCCTCTTCCCTTATTCGTGCAAATCTTACATGTCTGCTTGCACGGTATTCATCCCACAAAAGACACTAGTTGACCGCTTCTTATTGATACTAGATGTTCCTAGTAACTTGCGATGCACAAAGTTTCTCCTCATATACTATTTCACCTTAGCTAGAGTTCCGCCGCCCCCTAGATTTCAATTCCTGGTCAGTTGATTCCCAATTAACAGAAGCATTCCCTCGCGTAACAAGCGCTAGTCCGCCTATTACGCTGGGGAAGCAACGCCTCGGTGTTTATCTTAGGGGCGTGTGGGTCCTAGAGCTGCTGGCGCCCAATCTGGAGGTCGGCTGGGATTAAAGGGATAGCCTGGGGGCGCTGCCAACACGGCAGTGGTGTGAGGTCGAGAGGAGGGCGGGGCGGCGGAGGCAGGGGTATGGGCCGGTGGTCGCTGGCGGTTCGAGGAAGATATCAATAGTGACTGGCGGGAGGTAGACGAAGGCCATCTACCTGTTCCTTATAGATCGGACAGTTCATAAAAAAAATCGACTGACCTATTTATTTTTAGTCGATTGTAATCTTGATATGACCACATCTGGTGGTGTGCTAGAGGAGTACCTGCATTTCATGTGCTCATATATTACAAAATCATACAGAGTAGAATCTAATTTTATTTGCCATGCAATGTTGTAGAGCTATCATATGTCTCCTGTCATTTATTTTTCAACCACCTGCTATCTTCTACTTTTACAGTGCACTAGTTCTGCACACACTTCACCCATACTGTCACTATTGTGTTTTTATGCAAGGGTATTTTAGACTCTGTTGCCTTGAGAGAAACAGAAAAGAAAAGAGAGAAGTCGCTCCAGCTTCGTATGCGGGTAGGCAAGACATGTTTCAGTGCTATAAAGGGTGCAGTGTTAGTAGATGGAGACGGTAAACGTAGCTCTGGAGTTGATGACCTCGCTCGCAATGAACCACCATCCCAGGTGCTTGCTTTAACTTCGCGGTGTCATATGTGGTTGCATGTTCAAGAAACGGCAAGGCTAGATGAAGAGAGTGAACGTAGCTCTGTAGTTGATTACCGCATTTCCCCTACACTAGCATCGTAGGTGCTTGCTCTAACTTGGCAGCGTGATATGTGGTTGCATGTTGCATATGGGTTCTAGATTGTAGTTCTTCCAATCTAGTTAAACTGCATGTGCTATTCTGCTTAGCTTATACATTATACCTTTTAATGTGACATGCCTTCCTGTATTTAGTACATAGTACATCTGTCTATTGAGCATGTTGTCGGTGTCAAAACCGGCGGATCTCGGGTAGGGGGTCCCGAACTGTGCGTCTAGCCGGATGGTAACAGGAGACAAGGGACACGATGTTTTTACCCAGGTTCGGGCCCTCTCGATGGAGGTAAAACCCTACTCCTGCTTGATTGATATTGATGATATGGGTAGTACAAGAGTGGATCTACCATGAGATCAAGGAGGCTAAACCCTAGAAGCGAGCCTATGGTATGATTGTTGTAATGGTTGTGTTGTCCTACGGACTAAAACCCTCCGGTTTATATAGACACCGGAGAGGGCTAGGGTTACACAGAGTCGGTTACAATGGTAGGAGATCTACATATCCGTATCGCCAAGCTTGCCTTCCATGCCAAGGAAAGTCCCATCTGGACACGGGACGAAGTCTTCAATCTTGTATCTTCATAGTCTTGGAGTCCGGCTGACGATGATAGTCCGGCTATCTGGACACCCCCTAATTCAGGACTCCCTCAGTAGCCCCTGAACCAGGCTTCAATGACGATGAGTCCGGTGCGCATATTGTTCGGCATTGCAAGGCGCGTTCCTCCTTCGAATAATTCATAGAAGATTGTGAACACTAGGATAGTGTCCGGCTCTGCAATATAAATTACACATTCCACCGTAGAGAGAAATATATGTACACAAGTTCAATCTGCTGAAGTTTTTTGTGGCATGACGTCATACCACCACCAAGCCTTTACTTGAATCGTTTTTTATTATACCACCTCAGCGCGTTTAGCGAAGCGGTTTCCTTGGCACGTCTTGTCGAAGCAGAGATCGTGTTCCCCTTATTCCGGGATTCCCATCAATACGGACGTGGGTAACCCAACCGCGCCATTGATGGTGGCGCTTGGGAGATAAGCGAGTTTTACCAGGCCGGTGGGGACGCATAGTCTTCGTCCGCCTATATATAAGTGGATAAGGATCCACCTTTTCACCTACACCTTCTTCCTCCTTTGCTTATCCATCTCCGTGCACTCGAGCTCCAGCGCCCAAGCCCGCACATCTCGTCTCGACCTTCTCCAGTCATGTCCGGAGCGGGAGGCAAGTGGTTGGCTTCCTCCGTTATGGAGGAGCACATCAAGAAGCTGCACGACGCCGGATACCTGTCCAGCGACATCGCGCACCGGCTGCCCGACAAGGGGCAGCTCGTCCCCACCCCCAGGCCCCATGAGAGGGTCGTATTCCTTCCCCACTTCCTCCGCGGACTGGGCTTCCCGTTGCATCCCTTCGTCCGGGGGCTCATGTACTACTACGGCCTTGACTTCCACGGTCTGGCTCCAAACTTCATCCTCAACATCTCGGCGTTTATCGTCGTGTGCGAGGCCTTCCTCATGCATCCAGCCCCACTTCGGCTTGTGGCTCAAGACCTTCAACGTCAAGCCGAGGGTAGTGAAGGGCGTCCAGGCAGAGTGCGGAGGCGCTATGTTAGGCAAGATTCCCAATGTCATCTGGCTCGAAGGGGCCTTTGTGGAGTCCATCAAGGGATGGCAATCGGGGTGGTTCTACATCACCGAGCCGCGTGACCCTAAATGGGCAGCGGCCCCCGAGTTCAGATCTGGTATCCCCATGCAGCTCACCTCCTGGAAAGAGAAGGGCTTGCTATGGGGCAGTTCGGAGGAGCTGACAGGACTCCAGTCCTGTCTCCAGACCTTGGTGAACAAGAGGCTTAGGCTTGTCAATGTGATCCAGGTCATGCTCGTCCGCTGGATTCTCCCCTGCCAACAGCGGGCCTTCAATTTGTGGGAGTTCGATCCGGCACAGCACCGGACCCTGAGCAAGCTCTTCGACACGACATACGAAGATGCCTGGAGGGTGCTGTTCAAGGGCGGAGAAGCCCCTGCGTCCGCGACGGAAGACCACGGATTCAGCACCAAGCGCCCGGCCGGCGAGGTAAGCTTTGTTATCCTCTATGGGACACTTATTTTCTTTCATAGTTTAATTCTATGTGGGATCTAAAACTCCCGATGCCTTGGCAGGACTGGCAGAGGACGTCCGGACAGGTAGACTGTCCGGCTCCCCTTCCCGAAGACCCAGCGGACGCCCGTTTAACGGGGCTGCTAGTCCCGGCACTCTATGTGGTGCCGGAGAAGAAGGCCAAGAAGAAGGCCACGGGAACTCGAAGAAGTTCCCGGCGCCAGGTGATATCGGACTCATCGTCCGATGGCTCCGAGGCGGACTCCTCCCCCGAAGACGAGGAGGAGAAAGAGGACTCTCTCCCTGAGGAGGGAGAGAGGAAGAGGAAGGCTTCCCCAGCGGGGGAGGCCGAAGGGTCCAAGAGGGGAAGGACCCTTCCTCCGGACAGCTCCGCCAACGCCAACGTTGGCGAGGAAGAGTGGCCCTCAAGGGCCATGCCTCCGGCAAGATCGTAAGTATCCGGATTCCTGAATGGTGTATAATGTCTTCTTTGTGTCACATAGTGTCCTTCTAATGCCGCACACTACCTGTAGTCCGGCCGATGATGATCTTCCCGCTTCATCGAGCGGGTCCTTGGCTCCGTCGGACGTGGATTCCATTCCGACCGCCTCCACCCCTCGTGACGCTGATGACGCTGAGGTAGGATCCCAGGAGGGGACCCGCCAGGAGGGGAGGCTCCGGAGGTGCCTCAAGGCAGCCTCCCGGACTTCGTGCCGGACTCATCGCCGGAACCCGCAGTGGTTCCGGAGCCCGGCAGGCGGCCCCTTCGTAAGAAGGGCAAGACCGTGACACCGGCAGCCTCCGTCCAACCGGAGGCGCCGGACAACTTGTTGGAGGAGCTCAACGGCGCTTCCATCAAGGAAGAACACCGCACTATCATGAGTGCGGTGATTCAGAAGGTTTAGCTTGCCAAGAGTGGGCTGGCCGAAGCCTGCAGTAGCCTTCTAACAGGCTTTGAGGTAAGAAGTTTAAAATATGTAATGTAATACCGCATAGACAGTAGCCCCTGATGCTCGGTTCGATGTTCGGAAAGAAAAACCGGACTGAGGATCTATAAAAGATATACGCAGGAGTGCTAAAAATATGTCAATATGGGTTTGCAGGCTGCGTTGCTGACCTCTGCCGCACTGACTGCGGAGGTCGGTGCTTTGAAGCAGGACCTCGAGCGGTCTGAGCAAGAGCTCGGCCTTGCCAAGAAGCAGCTCGAGGACAAAGAAGGTGAGTAACACCACTTTGCAATTTGTACCTTACAGAAAAGGATTTCGGTTGCAATAGAAATGACATGGATAACGTGGGTACTGCAGGGGCCACGAACAAGGTGGCGGCCCTGAAGGAGGCCGTGTCCGCGGCCGAACGCAGTGCGGCCGCGGAACGAGCGGAGCGAGAGAAGCAGGAGGCGCGGGTGGCGGAGGTGCGGCAAGAGCTCCAGGCTCTCATGGAAAAGCATGAGAGCTAGGAGCACGACTCGAAGACTCGAGAGTCCGAGCTTGCCTCGGCTCTTGAAAGTGCCAAAGCCGCCAAGGCCGAGGCCCATAAGTCCCTCCAGGAGATTGAGGCGATGAGGAAGATAGCGGCGGGTAAGGCATTTTTCATGCAAAGCAAGCATGTGAATGTAAATTACCTGTTACTTACCCGAATTCGGAGCTCTCCAGGGGCGTTTGCAGATCAGCCTCGCAGCGTGTCCGATGCCGCCGCATTCTACCGGGCTGAGGAGGGGAGCTCAATGGAGAAGGTATTCTGGTCTCAGTATGCTGAGGCCGGACATCCGGTGCCCCCTAGCGACCAGCTCAAGCAGCTGGTCGAGCTCCACAAGGTAGCCGAGCAGGCCATGAAGGGCCTCATAGTCCGGCTGTGGCCTCGAGAGGCCATGCCTGGGAGCTACTTCGGCCTCGTGCGGCGGCTAGTGGATGCGTGCCCCTGGGTGGAGGTCATCAAACGCTCCGCCTGCATTGAAGGTGCCCGTCGGGCCCTTGCCCGCGCAAAGGTGCACTGGGGCAGGCTGGATGCTGAGAGGCTTCTGACGGACGCGCCGCCGGCGGGCAAGGAGTATCGTACGCCCGAGATGTACTATAAGACTGTCCTGAAGGGTGCCCGCAAGATTGCAGATGAGTGCCCCAGAGATGTAATTATTGAGTAGACTCACAATGTGTTATCCTGTGCGCTGGAAACTTTGTTCATATGCGCTAAGCAACACTTTATTTGATTTAAAATATTACCTTCTGTGCGGCCGTTTATCAAATCTAAGAGATGGCAAGTCGTCGGCTTCAGCCCCCATGCCACGAGTGCTGGGGTGCTCGGGATAAACTTGGGCGCTCTTGTTCCCATTTTTGGGTCCATCTAGGGAGGCGCTCAACACAACTAACAAGGCAACCGGACTTATAATGCTTGAACACTCTCACTTAGCCACAGAATTCTATAATTTTAAATTTCGGCGAAGCCCCTAGTGTCGGAAGACCGAGTTCGGGGTGCTATCCACGCCTGGGCCAGACACAATCCGGTTCCTCGCTCTAAGCGGCGTAAGTCTTTAGGGAGTCGAAAAGACCTCTCGAACAGCGACCAGTCTCTCGCCTTATCATGACAGTCAGTTTTAGCTTTCTCCACTGACGCGCTCGCCCAGCTCAACCGGGGCGCAATCGCAGTGGTTCTCCCAATGCTACCTTAGCCGACAGAACGGAACGTAAGGTACCAAAACATGGGAGCCGGGCAAACCCAACTATTGACCCAAGACATGATTCGGAGCCGATTCATATAATGCTATAAGTTCGGGGTGCCGCACTTGTGAAAGTGTTCGGACTTTACACCATAATGCGGGGAACGTGAGCCCCTGGTGTATTCGGCCGTACCAAATTGTACGGATGCAAGATGTCATAAATGAACATATATAAACAAAAGAATGCAATTATAAGCGAAAAAATGATGCATTGTTTATTTAGGGAATTCTGCCATGAGTGCAGAACGATACAAATAGTGCAATAAGCAAGGGAGTGGACTATTTTAAACATGTCCCCCTCCAGGGGTGGGCTGCGGAATGGTGTAATAAACGGATTTAATGCTCGTAATGGAGACCACCTGAGTGTTCGTGGTAGCCCTTGTTCCTCCCTGGCTGTTGCATCGTGAGTTTGGCCGATCTACTGCCGGACAGGACCTCTTGTAAACGGAGTCCTGTAGATAAAATAGAAAATAAAAAAAGGGAAAAGAAAAAGAGCGACACACTTAGGAGCCCCTGGTGTGGTTGACCCGCACTCTGGGCCTATCGTGGTCGTGCCCCTCCCCCTATGCCCAAGGAATCTCCAGAGCGTAATGATGTACGCGGGGAATTTGTCTTGCAATCATGCAAGGGCTGGGGTTGGGGCCACATTGCTACGCGTGCTCGGAACGTGCCAGGTTGTCTTGATGTATGTTGCTCCGGGCGCGTTTAATCGTGTCTGGTCTTTTAACGGCCGGACTCGAGAATTGCCTTAAGAGGCTGCTCTGTACTTCTGCCGCGAGAGCCGCTGTGTGTTCCTCTGTTCGGAGGGAGCGTTCAGTATTTCCGTTGACCGTAATGACTCCACGAGGGCCTGGCATCTTGAGCTTGAGGTATGCATAATGCGGCACCGCGTTGAACTTTGCAAACGCAGTTCGTCCAAGCAGGGCATGATAGCCGCTGCGGAACGGGACTATGTCGAAGATTAACTCCTTGCTTCGGAAATTATCCGGGGATCCGAAGACCACTTCGAGCGTGATTGAGCCTGTACAATTGGCCTCAACACCTGGTATGACGCTTTTAAAGGTCGTCTTTGTAGGTTTAATCCTTGAGGGGTCTATGCCCATCTTGCGCACTGTATCCTGATAAAGCAGGTTCAGGCTGCTACCGCCGTCCATCAGGACTCTAGTGAGGTGAAATCCATCGACGATTGGGTCTAAGACCAATGCGGCGAATCCGCCATGGCAGATACTGGTCGGGTGGTCTCTTCGATCGAAAGTGATCGGGCAAGAAGACCATGGATTGAACTTCGGGGCGACTGGCTCCATCGCATATACGTCCCTAAGTGCATGCTTCCGCTCCCTCTTGGGTATATGGGTTGCGTATATCATGTTTACTGTCCGCACTTGTGGGGGGAAACCCTTCTGTCCTCTACTGTTCGGCGGCCGAGTCTCCTCCTCGTCGTCGCTGTGCGGCCCCTTGTCATTGTTTTCGGCAATTAACGTGCCTGCTTGCTTGAATACCCAACAATCTCTGTTGGTGTGATTAGCTGGCTTTTCGGGGGTGCCACGTATCTGGCAAGAGCGGTCGAGTATTCGGTCCAAATTGGACGGACCCGGAGTAGTTCTTTTGAATGGCTTCTTCCGCTGACCGGGTTTAGAGCCTCTGAATTCCGCGTTGACTGCAGTATCCTCATTGTTATCGCCGCTAACGCGGCGTTTGTTTTTGTTTCGATGCGACCTGCCATTGTGGTCCTTAGTGTCCGGACTGTCAGCATTTTTGCTGAGGTTGTTGCTACGAGCTAGCCAGTTGTCCTCTCCCGCACAGAAGCGGGTCATGAGTGATGTGAGGGCTGCCATGGATTTAGGCTTTTCCTATCCTAGGTGCCGGGCCAGCCACTCATCGCGGATGTTATGTTTGAAGGCTGCGAGGGCCTCTGCATCCGGACAGTCGACAATTTGATTTTTCTTTGTTAAGAACCGTGTCCAGAACTATCTGGCCGATTCGTCTGGCTGCTGAATTATGTGGCTTAGGTCATCGGCGTCTGGTGGTCGCACATATGTGCCCTGGAAGTTGTCAAGGAATGCGGCTTCCAGGTCCTCCCAACACCCAATTGACTCTGCAGGCAAGCTGTTAAGCCAATGCCCAGCTGGTCCTTTAAGCTTGAGTGGGAGGTACTTGATGGCGTGGAGATCGTCGCCGCGGGCCATATGGATGTGAAGAAGATAATCTTCGATCCAAACCGCAGGGTCTGTTGTGCCATTGTAGGATTCAATGTTCACGGGTTTAAACCCTTCAGGGATTTGATGATCCATTACTTCGTCTATGAAGCATAGTGGGTGTGCGGCGCCTCTATATTGGGCAATGTCACGATGTAGCTCAAGAGAGCGTTGTCTGCTGTGTTCGGCCCGGCCGGAGTTGCTGTATCCGGCGCGATGGTAGTCGTCGTGGTTCGTGGGGCGTCCACGTGATCCGTAGCTAGATCTGGATTGTCTTGCCTTGTCCTCCAATATATCCCGCAAGTCCGGCGCATTCCCCAGTGGCTTCGTACTTTTCGAGCGGTGCCGGGGTACGGTCCTGATGGGGGGCCTAGATGCCTCTCTGTCGTGACCACGGGGTGGTCGGTCCGCCGTATTATGCGCAGGTGATGAAGGTTTGTATGTTTCCTCCTCTAGTCGGGGGAGCAACTTGCATTTTGGGTAGCTTTTGGAGGGGCATTCGAGTTCATACTCTTCGGCCGCGAGGACCTCGGTCCATCTGTCGGCCAACAGGTCTTGGTCAGCTTGAAGTTGTTGCTGCTTTTTCTTTAGGCTGTTCGCCGTGGCCATTAGCCTGCGTTTGAAACGCTCTTGTTCGACGGGATCCTCTGGCATGACAAATTCGTCGTCGTTGAGGCTTGCCTCGTCTCCGGAGGGAGGCATGTAATTGTCATCCTCTATATCCTCGTCTGCGGCTCTCTCTCGAGGGCTGGCAACTTCATCCTCCTGTGCTGAATCTTGCTGGAGGGGGTTGTCTTCGGCACTCTCTGGGGTGTTATTATCTCCGGTGCCGGAATCTCCATTCTTGTTGTGGCGGGATTTAGAGCGGCGCCGCTGACGTCGGCGCTTGGGCTGTTTCTTAGAAGAATCCGCCTCCGCTGCTTCTTCGCCGTCCCCATCCTTTGGGGTGTCCACCATGTATAAATCGTATGATGAGGTGGTCTTCCAGTGCCCTGTAGGTGCTGGTTCTTGATCGTCTCTGGCATCATCGTCCATACCGTCGATGTCTTCGGAGTCATAGTCTAGCATGTCGGTTAAGTCATCGACAGTGGCTACAAAGTGGGTGGTGGGTGGGCTTCGAATTTCTTCGTCGTCCGCATCCCAACCGTCCTGACCGCAGTCCGGCTAGGGTTCTCCTGATAACGAGAGATGCTTCAGCGAATTTAGGATGTCGCCAAAGGGTGAGTGCTGAAAGATGTCCGCGGCGGTGAACTCCATGATCGGCGCCCAATCGGATTCGATTGGCAGGGGCGCAGGAGGTTCGGAGTCCGGCAAGGAGTCCGGCGCCTCGGAGTCACGAGCTTCATAAGGGACAAGGTCAGTATTCGGCTCCATCGCCGTGGAAGTTGCAGCTCCCGAGGCGGTGTCCAGCCACCTGTCCTCGATCTGCGCGGTCGGCTCCGAACTATGGGTCAGAGCGGACTTGTGTGCGGCCTCCAGGGTACTGTCCGGTGGCAGAGCTAGATCATGCCCATCGTGACAGTCCGGCACGCTCGGCTATGGCTCGACTCCATCGAAGATCAAGTCCCCGTGGATGTCAGCCGTGAAGTTTAGGCTTCCAAACCTGACCTGATGGCCAGGGGCGTAGCTTTCGATCTGCTCCAGGTGGCCAAGTGAATTGGCCCGCAGTGCGAAGCCGCCGAACACGAAGATCTGTCCGGGGAGAAAAGTCTCACCCTGGACGGCGTTGTTGTTGATTGAAGAAGCCATCAAGCCTATCGGTGACGACACAGAGGAACTCTCAATGAAAGCACCAATGTCGGTGTCAAAACCGGCGGATCTCGGGTAGGGGGTCCCGAACTGTGCGTCTAGGCAGATGGTAACAGGAGACAAGGGACACGATGTTTTTACCCAGGTTCGGGCCCTCTCGATGGAGGTAAAACCCTCCTCCTGCTTGATTGATATTGATGATATGGGTAGTACAAGAGTGGACCTACCACGAGATCAAGGAGGCTAAACCCTAGAAGCTAGCCTATGGTATGATTGTTGTAATGGTTGTGTTGTCCTACGGACTAAAACCCTCCGGTTTATATAGACACCGGAGAGGGCTAGGGTTACACAGAGTCGGTTACAATGGTAGGACATCTACATATCCGTATCGCCAAGCTTGCCTTCCACGCCAAGGAAAGTCCCATCCGGACACGAGACGAAGTCTTCAATCTTGTATCTTCATAGTCTTGGAGTCCGGCTGACGATGATAGTCCGGCTATCCGGACACCCCCTAATCCAGGACTCCCTCACATGTCCTTACATAAAACTATTGTTTTTTTGTCCCGCATCAATCAATATGACGAGACACCTTTAGTATATGCAGTGCGATATTAGTTGCATCTTTCATATGATTTATAGCATCCGCTCCTTCTAATTTGTTGAAATGCAATTTATGATGGGACGCTTTTAACTTGGCAGAGTCATATTGGTTGCATCTTTCATGTGGTGTCTAGCTTGCATTGCTTCTTATTTGTTGGAATGGTTTTTGCTTAGTCTACATAGACAGTTGTGAACATGCCATGTTGCCCTGTTTTTCGTACATATTCCATCCCGGTATCATGTGTTTGCCTTACATCAAGGTAGTGATTGTTAGTATCATGCACGTAATGAGTTCTAAAGAGAGAATTTTATTGCTTTTTCTTGTCGGTTTTACTTGATAATTCAAAATCAATAAAGCGGAAGGAAGTTAGCAAGGCAGTGGATAAAGGTGCTCCATCCAAACAGAGGGCCTCTACAGATTCTACTCCTCCATCCCCCCAAGATGATTTGCAAGACAACCCATGCATAGACACTCAACATAGCTGTGTTGACGATGAGCACATCTCCCCTAGTGTACCATCACAGGTGATCCCTCTAACTTGGCGTTGTTATATGTGGTTGCATGTTATGTGTGATGTCTAGCTTGTATTGCTTCTAATTTTGTTGAATTCCATGTGCTTACTTTACACATTATACTTGTGAATAAGACACATGTTCTTGTTTCTAGAACATACAATATCTGTCTATCGCACCATGTTCTTACATTAAATTACTACTGTTGTGACACCTGCAACAATCAATTATCATAAGACACATTTGACTTGGGAGTGTGATATAGGTTACATCTCGCATTCTTTTCTAGCTTGTACTACTAATTTGTTGAAATGGCACTTATGACGAGACAATTTTAACTTGGCAGAGTGATATTTGTTGCATCTTTCATATGGTGTCTAGCTTTCATTGCTTCTAATTTGTTGAAATGCCTTCTCCTTAGTTTACACATCATAAGCTGTGAATATGCAATGCTGTGAATATGCAATGGCACTAATGACGAGAGACCTCTAACTTGGTAGTGTGATGTTGTTTGCATCTTGCATATGATTTATTTCTTGTACTGCTTCATGTTTGTTTAAACGCCATTTATGATGAGACACTGTTAACTTGGCAGAGAGATACTTGTAGCATCTTTCATATGGTGTCTACCTTCCATTGCATTGCATCTAATTTAGTGAAATGTCTTCTGCTTAGTTTACACATCATAGTTCTGGTTATCTCTTATGTCCTGTTTTTCATACATATTACATCCTCCTATAATGTGGTTGTCTAACATCAGAGTTCAGTTCGTCTATATCACGCATCAGTTTGTTCTGAAGAACTAGATTGTTATTCATTTTTCTTGTCGGCTTGACTTAACATGGCATAGAGAAATAGGAAGCAACAGAGACTGACAGGGAACGAGAAGCGAAAGAATCCTGCAGATTCTGCTGGTATTGATGGTGCAATAGAAGGTCAAAGTCCAGCAAAAAATTCTACAAGCAGGATATCCTGTGCTACACGAGCTGCAGAACAAGCCAAACAGAAACAAATATCTGCCACCAAACAAGCAGAGACAACCCTAGTTGTTGGAACACCTTCCACAGTAATACCAGTTGCACAAGTTACTCGTGCATCAACTGAGCTAGCAGCATGTTCCCAAGCTCCCTTGCCACCTGACACTACTTCCCAAGCACTCTTGACACAAGACGAGTTGGCAAGATTAGATGAACCTTGTGAGCTTCAACAGCTAGAAGGTAGTTGCTGGAGTCAAGTTACAGTTGCATGCATCTTTATATGTAGTCTCACAGTTTGATGTACACTAGCACTTCCTATGTTCGTTGTTGGACTAGCACCTAGGCGCAAGAGGAAACAAACATCAGGGATAATGCTTGATAGGTTAACTAAATCTAGAGGAGGAAGAATAGAGATCCGTTTTGAGGCAGGTTTTAAAAGGCCAAGTGATGCTACAGAGTCAGCCAAGTTAGTATCAGAGGCAGCGGTTGCCGTTAGGTGTCATGTACGGATCCTCGCAACATTGATTCAGTACAGGAATGACAAAGACGAAACCCAGTTCAACACTTTCCTCGACCATTTATCTGTAAGTATGGTTATGTATGGAAACTAGCAATATTGTCTTGCTCTGTCCCATACTTTCTAGGTTGCTGATAATGAGACTCCCATAATTTTCAACAGATGAGGTTCAAGTTGGATAGCCAAGATGATGCAACCAGACAAGCTTGCACCCATGTTTTCAAGTCTGCTCTGCGACAATATCGGTATAACTTGAGGAAAACTCACTTTGAAGGCAAGGCTAACTGTGAACTTGCCGAAACATCTCAAGTGGAAAATATATCGGATGAAGACTGGAGAGGCCTCGTTAAACACTGGTCTGATCTGAAGTATCAAGTACATTATATATATGTGATCATATCACGTGTTGAAGTCCTATTAACGCATGTGGCACACAAATCTATCTTCTTGTAGGTGAACTGTTCAAAGAACAAGGCCAACCATACGAAAGTGAAATTCCAACAGACGACAGGATCTCATAGCTATATTGCACATTGCGAGGCTCTTGTAATTAGCTGTTGTTTCACTCTTTTCGCTGTACCATATTATCAGATCTATAATGACTTGTTCCCAATGTAGAGGAAAGCCCGCAAGGATGAAAAAGTACTTGAACCAAATGTTGTGGAAATCTTCAAGGACTGTCACACCAGCAAGAAGAAGGGCATGACTACACCAGTCAAAGCCGCTGGTGTAAGTCCTTAATCCTCATGCCTTTTAACTACTACTTACTCTGACTTGTGCTTTGAACTGCATGGTTTGCGGCCAATGTCTATTACTCTTTTCAATTTTATACACAACTGTCTTAGCGTATCATTGCACCTTACAAGGTTTAAAAGACACGAGTGATGTTCCTTTGATCTTGACCTGTAATCTAGTTCTGTGCTGGACTTGCCCACACAACGTTAGAATTGCATGTTTGTCTATTCTCAGTTGTTTTGTGATATGAATGATGTCATACTATGCTTACCGTATTATAAACTTCGTCTCTTTATCCTTAGCTGTCAATACAATGTGAAGAAATAGATAATACATTAGCGATGGTACATGGTCATATGTTTGGAACCTGGTTTTATTATGTACTTTGCAATAAAATACAACTAATATTTTACATGGGTTCACCAGAATAAGTTCTGTATATAGACCAAAGATATTTTGTTTGGTTTTGCTGCCTCCTTAATATCTTCTATTCTGGTACTACTAATGTAAAAACTCAACATTTCAGCAAGCTATGGAAAAAATGGTGGAACCGCCACCTCTGAAGGTGGCGATGCAACGATAACCGCAATGTCAGCTCTTGCTGCAGTGGGTCAGTACCTGTCCACTAACAGTGACCAAAACACGTTCCTACGTAATACTGGGTTGGTTGTTAAGGCAATCTCATCCAAACTGCATCATGATCAAGATATGTAAGCTCAAAACAATGTTATATCTGCGCTCCAGACACAAGTCCATTCCCTAACAGAGACCCTTTGTGAAACAAGGAGAGACATTGTTCGATGTCGTCAAGATATGCATGGTTTTGAAACCAGACTATCAGACATTTGCTATGTTGTTTAGGAGCCTAGGAGAAATGAAGGCGAAGGTTATGGTGATCCATCGGACAATACAACATGAAAACATAACAGTCAGGTCAAATGAACTGAGCTTCTGAACTTTTGGTGGTGCATTTATCTGCTAGACTGATAACTTTTTTGCCAACCTTCCTTTTGTTTTATAGTTGTAATTTGTTTTGGTGCGATACATAATTTTGTTCTTAACGTGCAGCCACCGGCTGAACAAAACAACAAGCCATTTTTGTATAGTGTAGGGTGTTCCCTATATTTGCACTAGGGGCGATCTTTGATGCCGAGTGGATGTAATCTGTGCAATCACCTTAATAGCCTAGTGTTAGTTTCGGGCATATTTATTTCCTACTCTCCTTTTTCCCTGGTTTGCTAGTGGCCGCAACAACCATGGGCATATACGGACCGTAGTAACCTTGACCCTGCTACTGGTCGTAGGATCCATGGGTCTCCTACGGGCCATCGATAAATGGGCCTCCAACAGGGCTGTAGAATCGGTGGGCCTCGGGTCGTCGGATAAATGGGTCTACATGGGCCGTAAACGGGCGTAATTGGTATCGGCCCAGCACGGTAACGAGCCATTAACAGGCCGGAGGATAGCAAGGGCTTAATTCTGTCACAGGCATAACAGGTCGTTAATGGGCCAGAATATAGGACGGACTGGAAATGGCGCAATGGGTTAACAGGCCAAAAACGGGCCTACTCTTGCCACGGGCCGAATTTGGCCCATTAGGGGAATAGGCTAGTAATGGGCCGGAAGTAATCGAGGGCCAGAAAGGATCCCAAGAACGTATGGGCCGTCAGTAGGTCGAAAGCTAACACGGGCTGGAAACGGCCCATGTAAATCATGGGTTGTTAACGGGTACAAAGAAATTTACTGTTCATTATGGGCTAGAGTCACCGTGGGCCTCTAAAGGGCCCAAAGATACAAAGGCCTCATATGGGCCGAAAGACGTCGTGGGCCATACATGGGCCGAAAGTGAAACGGGCTGGTGTTATATTCGACGGCCCACGTGAAGTTGTTGGGCTGATTTCCGTTAGGCCCTAACGGGCCGTGAGTTACCAGGCCGTAAAATGGGCTAAGGCTTTCAATGGGCCAACCCGCTAACTTTTGGCCAAGTCAAACAGGCCAGCTTTGTAAGCTAAATGGGCCACTGGTGGGCCGTCGCACGTGTCGACATATCATAGGCGCCTATCTAACCCACTGACGAGCTGACACATGTTTCCTCCGGCCAATCAAAATTTTACACGTGGAAATTTCCCATTGGTCCGGGCTGTTAACGGGTTATCGGATCCAAAACCTGACCCGATAGCTTAATGGCGTCCCGTTACGTGTCGGTCACCCTTGACGAAAGCACTTCTGTGACGCGTGATTTATCGTCATGGAAGTGGACACTTCTGTGATGACAATTTTGGTAATGTCATGGAAGACTTCTACGACAGCACAAGTATGACTATCTTGATTCTGTCATAAAATCGTCATGGATGTACATGCATGACAAAAAACGTGACCTACTGTGACAAACACGTATCATCACGGAAGTGTATTTTTTTGTAGTGAATATACTCACATATTAGCTGAATTAACATCTTATATTATGGGCCGGAAGGAGTTTATTGCATTCTTACAAATTATCGGTTGATTAACTGTTGTTGTATCCATGGGTTAGAGTTAGTTTGAGCTAGTTCGGGATCAAATAGCCCTAAAATATATCTAAACATGAGGTCTAGTTTGAGCTAGTTGCATCTATAACCCACCCAAAAAAACTATCCAACCCAAGAGGTGCTAATTGCAGCTAGTTCTCCTAGTGCATTAATTGTCAATCTAAGTATCTAACCCTGTCATCCAAACACCTCTTTGGATGGAGTTAGTTTAGGGTTAGTCATGAGCTAGAAACTAACTCTAACCTCTAGCTAAGTTGAGTATCCAAACAGGGCAGTGTTGTTGTTGTTATTGTTGTTGCTGTTGCTTCTCTTCTATGTATATCTAGACATCATCAGAACATTAAGTAACACTCTTCCTTGTTGCTATGTAGCCTAGGAATGCATATCTAGACATTAAGTACAGTGCATGTTGCTATGTAGCCTCGGATATATTACATATGGCCCTAGTTAACCTAACCTCGATGGAAAACAGCAGTTGTTCCTGTGTAGGTACATCGAGAAGCATGTTAAGCACAACAGGCTAAACATCAACCAAAATTATTCATGGCAGTCAAAATAATCTCCAAAAGATAGCTTCAGTGTGCAGGTTTAAGCACACTAGTAAAGCAAAACAAGTGGAAAAGTGTGTTAACTGCAACAGGCCAAACATTTAACAACAAGCAAACATAGTCATTCAAACTGGTATTGTGCCGGTCTAAATACACTGGTTATTGTTAAATAAAAATGGAAAGGCGTGTTAACTACAAGACGTAACAACCAAATGTAGTCATTCATAGTGGTATTGTTGAAACTGGTACTGATGAAATTGAACTGCACAGTTCATACTTGCACATATAGAACATTACGTTGTGAATAACTGGAATAAACAAGGCATACTACGAATAACCAAAGATAGCATTTGAAACTGGACATATGCTAACTACAAACAACAGAACAATAAAAAAACTTTAAAAGAGGCATATGCTAGCTATAACAGGCTTAACAGCAAGCAAATATATACATTCCTATCGGTATGTTTAAAATTGGATTGATGAAATGTACTACATAGTAAATGTAAAACCCTGCTTTTCATGCCACAACACTTAAGCTAATAAATCATGATAAAATGTGGTTTGACAAAAACTTTTGAGTGTTCTGAGCTTTGCTTGATTGAATTTCTGTTTGTTGTTTGTAAGTGCTCTAAAAAACAAATAAATCCTCCAAATCTTCAACCCCTTGCTCCAAACTTCTGCCCAATGATCATGCCATGTGTATAGTATATCATAGTATTTTCTTACAAAAATAATTTGGCCAAAAAGTACTTTCTAAATTTAGTTTTCCGAAAACTCCTGAATTGAGGTTTGCACTACAAGTACTTGATTTGGGGTATGAAAAATCTTTCCAAAAACATATTTGACTCCTATTAGATATAAGACTACCATAAACAAGAAAAATACAATTTTAAAAGTTATTTTCCTATTTTATTTAAAGGATTTTTCTTAAGGCCATAAATGGTCTTTAATAGGTTAAAATTATTTACCTCTTTCAAAAATATTTTAAAAAATTTAGAGAAACTCAGTGGACATATATTGTCCATATATAAGGGTTTCAATACATGTTCATGCTCAAAATATTGGTCAAATCCCTAAAAAACCCTTTCTGGATATTTCAAGCTTTTGAAATATTTAAAAAGGAAATATTCTCTAAAACTTCCAAGAAAATTCTAGAATGTCTCATACAACATGCTTGGTGACCTTGCCAGGTCTCATGACATGGAGAATAGTATAACCCCATGAAATCCCCTCAAAACCATTTCTGTCTGTTTTGAAGTTTGAGCAACTTTACATTGCCAAACATATCCAAATGTTTTGTTTTTTTGACGCGTATCCAAATGATTTCAAACTTTGTGAACATGCTCAAATGGTCTAATTATTCATCTAGACCAAATGGCACAAGTTGGAGAGAATGTTATCTTGATCAAAGTGCCCCAAAACCCCTCTTGTCCAGAACCAAATTTGAAAAACTCTACATTGCCAAGTGTCTCCTTTTGATCCCAATTTTTGTGGACATGCTCTAAACCCTAAATGATGACACTACACCAAGTGGTGCATCAAGGAGAATAGTTTTGCATGACTAGATCTTGGAAAACTCATTTATGTTGATTTGTAGGGTTTACAAAAGTTGCATTGGCAACTTCTCCCAAATGGACTCAATCTTGGCGGAACCACTTATTTTCTCATGCCATTTGACCCTGTCAAGCCTTATGACAGGAGGAGTTCACCTTCTTGCCCAAACCAACAACAAACACCTTCTGCCATTTTTCTAAAAACACCACTTTGACCAATTCCACTAATCTCCATGAGTTCTACTTCTTACCACAGCTCCTCCTAGTCCTCTTCTACCTCCAGTAGCTCTCCCCTGGCTTTTGCTCAATGATTGATGGGTGAAACACCCTCATTTACCCCTCTGGACAGCAGTTTCTCTCTCTCCCTCAACCTCTCTCCTCTCCTACTAGCTATCCAGGGCATCCAATGCCCCTCCCCACTTCTTTACTTCCCCCTAGAGACCCCAGACACTAGCCAAGCCCGGAGCGCTAGAAAAATGGCCATGGCGGCCATATGCACGCTCTAGAGCGCGCTACACTGCACTCTCGCACTGTAGCCGCCCTCTGCCCGATGCTCCTATAGACCTCGGGCCTCTCCCTTGTGTCTCCCAAGGTTGCCTCGACGTCCAAGACACGCAACACAGCCGGGCCCCTCCTCACTGGCCCTCCTTCTCCCTCTACGGAGCTCACCGAGCGCGCCCTAGACCGCGCCCACTGTGCACCAACGCCCCCTCTATATAGAGCCCCTCCTCGAGCTCTCTGGCCTCTTCCCGCTCTCCCTCTCCCCCAGCAACCTCCTGGACAAGCTCTCTCGCCCCCTCGTGCCCTCTGTCCACCTCCATGGTCGGCGGCCTCTTCCACGGCCATCCCTCTCTCCACCTCTTCGGACCTCCCCGACATGCCTTGGGAATCTGGATGGATGCGGAACTCCGTCCTGAGCTCTCCGGTGCGCAGCACACCGCGGAAGGTGGCCGGAATTGCCGACACGGTGGGCGGCCAAGCCACTGCTCCGACGGCGTTCACACCTTGCCAGGTCTCATGACATGGAGAATAGTATAACCCCATGAAATCCCCTCAAAACCATTTCTGTCCATTTTGAAGTTTGAGCAACTTTACATTGCCAAACATATACAAATATTTTCAAACTTTGTGAACATGCTCAAATGGTCTAATTATTAATCTAGACCAAATGGCACAAGTTGGAGAGAATGTTATCTTGATCAAAGTGCCCCAAAACCCTTCTTGTCCAGAACCAAATTTGAACAACTCTACATTGCCAACTGTCTCCTTTTGATCCCAATTTTTGTGGACATGCTCTAAACCCTAAATGATGACACTACATTAAGTAGTGCATCAAGGAGAATAGTTTTGCATGACTAGATCCTAGAAAACTCATTTCTGTTGATTTCTAGGGTTTACAAAAGTTGCATTGAGAACTTTGCCCAAATGGACTCAATCTTGGTGGAACCACTTATTTTCTCATGCCATCTGACCCTGTCAAGCCTTATGACCAGAGGAGTTCACCTTCCTGCCCAAACCAATAACAAACACCATCTGTCATTTTTCTAAAAACACCACTTAGACCACTTCCACTAATCTCCATGAGTTCTACTTCTTACCACAACTCCTCCTAGACCTCTTCTACCTCCAGTAGCTCTCCCATGAATTTTGCTCAATGATTGATGGGTGAAACACCCTCATTTACCCCTCTAGACAACAATTTCTCTCTCTCCCTCAACCTCTCTCCTCTCCTACTGGATATACAGGGCATCCAATGCCCCTCCCCACTTCTTTACTTCCCCCTAGAGACCCCAGACACTAGAGGCCAAGCCCGAAGCGCTAGAAAAATGGCCATGCCGGCCATATGCACGCTCCGGAGCGCGCTACACTGCACTCCCGCACTGTAGCCGCCCTCTGCCCGATGCTCCCATAGACCTCGGGCCTCTCCCTCGTGTCTCCCAAGGTTGCCTCGATGTCCAAGACACGCAACACTGCCGGGCCCCTCCTCACTGGCCCTCCTTCTCCCTCTACGGAGCTCACCGAGCACGCCCTAGACCGCGCCCACTGTGCACCAACGCCCCCTCTATATAGAGCCCCTCCTCGAGCTCTCTGGCCTCTTCCCGCTCTCCCTCTCCCCCAGCAACCTCCCGGACAAGCTCTCTCGCCCCCTCGTGCCCTCTGTCCACCTCCATGGTCGGCGGCTTCTTCCACGGCCATCCCGCTCTCCACCTCTTCGGACCTCCCCGACATGCCTTGGGAATTTGGATGGATGCGAAACTCCGTCCTGAGCTCTCCGGTGCGCAGCACACCGTGGCAGGTGGCCAGAATTGCCGGCACGGGCGGCGGCCAAGTCACTGCTCTGACGGTGTTCGCACACGCACGAGGAAGGTGCCGCCTTCCCCCTGCCTCCTCCTTCGGGCGCGGCCGAGCCGCCCCCACCGGCAGCCGGCGCAGATGGGCAGAGCAGCGCCGACGGTGAGCGAGGTTGAAGATGACAAGGAGAATAGTTTTGCATGACTAGATCTTGGAAAACTCATTTATGTTGATTTGTAGGGTTTACAAAAGTTGCATTGGCAACTTCTCCCAAATGGACTCAATCTTGGCGGAACCACTTATTTTCTCATGCCATTTGACCCTGTCAAGCCTTATGACAGGAGGAGTTCACCTTCTTGCCCAAACCAACAACAAACACCTTCTGCCATTTTTCTAAAAACACCACTTTGACCACTTCCACTAATCTCCATGAGTTCTACTTCTTACCACAGCTCCTCTTAGACCTCTTCTACCTCCAGTAGCTCTCCCCTGGCTTTTGCTCAATGATTGATGGGTGAAACACCCTCATTTACCCCTCTGGACAGTAGTTTCTCTCTCTCCCTCAACCTCTCCCCTCTCCTACTGGCTATCCAGGGCATCCATTGCCCCTCCCCACTTCTTTACTTCCCCTAGAGCCCCCAGACACTAGAGGCCAAGCCCAGAGTGCTAGAAAAATGGCCATGCCGGCCATATGCATGCTCTGGAGCGTGCTAGAGTGCACTCCCGTACTGTAGCCGCCCTCAGCCCGTTGCTCTCGTAGACCTCGGGCCTCTCCCTCGTGTCTCCTAAGGTTGCCTCAACGTCCAAGACACACAACACTACGGGGCCCTTCCTCCCTGGCCCTCCTTCTCCCTCTACGGAGCTCACCGAGCACGCCCTAGACCGCGCCGACTGTGCGCCAACGCCCCCTCTATATAGAGCCCGTCCTCGAGCTCTCTGGCCTCTTCCCGCTCTCCCTCTCCCCCAACAACCTCCTGGACAAGCTCTCTCGCCCCCTCGTGCCCTCTTGTCACCTCCATGGCCGGCGGCCTCTTCCACGGCCATCCCGCTCTCAACCTCTTCGGACCTCCTCGACATGCCTTGGGCATCTGGATGGATGCGACACTCCGTCCTGAGCTCTCCGGTGCACAGCAAATCGTGGGAAGTGGCCGAAATCGCCGGCACGGGCAACGGCCAAGCCACTGCTCCGATGGCGTCCGCACACGCACGAGGAAAGCGTTGCCTTCCCCCTGCTTCCTCCTTCAGGCGCGGCCGAGCCCCACGGCTCCGCCCCCACCGCCGGCCGGGGCAGATGGGCAGAGCAGCGCTGATGGCGAGAGAGGCAGGTGTCCTCTACCTGGCGTCGCAGGGTTGAAGATGACGCGGGGAAGGGCGAGCGACCTGCTCGCGGGACCCGCCCGTCATCCACCGAAGCACCACGCCCAGCTGGCATAAGTGGCGGCGCCCGCGTGAAAAGACGCCTTCGACATGGCCCTTTCCCGCACGCTGCTGAGCTGCTGGGCCGGCCCACTAGCTATCTCACGCCCAGTGCCTGTTTTAGGTATAAGCCTAAAATTTTCCTTTTTCTTTTATTTTGAACTTGTAAAATCCATAATCAATTCATTTTAACTCCAAATTTGTTGATTCAAATTCCTAGTGACCCCATAAATTATTCTCTACCTCAAGGAGTACCTTACACATTTTTCCAGAATACTTTCTTTCACACATATTTCACAAAACCCCATTTCCCTATTTTTGTGATGGACTTTGGAAAATCATAGAGATATCATATTTGAACCAAATGACGTGATTCAAATTTCTACATCCTTCTAAGTTCATAACTTAGGTTATGAACATTTTTATTAATACTTTCTGTGCCACACAATATAATGAGCCATTTCTTCATTTTGTCAACTTTGCAAATTCATAGGAAATTCCTTTGAACTCCAAATCAAGTGAAACCAACTCCTAGATGCTTCTAAAATCATTCTTTGATAAATGGGTGCCTTTTCTCATTTTTCAAAATAATATTTCTGTACACTTCTTGCAAATCCACAAATCCCTTGCTTCCAACATATTGAAATGTTAAGAGATATCCATTGATCAAATCCCAATGAAACCACTTTGGTCATACCTCATATGACCAAAGGTATCCTAGAAAAGTCCAACTTGCATTTTTAGAGCACTTTTATTTTTGCCTTGTTGTGTTGCTTATTGTGATTATTTCCGACGTTAGTTGACGAAGTAGACGGAGTACTTGGAGAAGGACCCAAAGACTTGAAGACTCTGATGAACCAGGCAAGCAGCCCTTTGACCATGATGAACCCTTCTTAATCATAATAGCATTTCTTTCCGTTATTGTTGAATGCATGGCAACCTTGCTAGGCTACTTTCGTTACATACCCCGTTGACACTTGCATTATCTTGACTCTATCCTTGTTTAGAGTTGTGTTGGTGGGTTGTGGAAACATGCTATAGTAGTTGGCTATACAAAATGGGCCAGGGTTATGCATGAATAGAAACAAGTGTGGTTTGACATACTTGCAAATAGCCCCAGTGGGTGCCACTAATGCCTCTGGGAAATGATGATGAACTAGGTCACTACTTAGTGGAAAAGTGGTGTACCGAAGCAAGTGAATAAGTGTTGTTTACATAGACGGATTAGATTTAAGATTTGTCAACCGTCCCAACCAAACATGTGCAACCACTCTACCCTTATATGGGAAAGAGCATTATTGATTACCTAGGCCGATACTAGCTTGGAGCCCGCATTACTAGTGACGGGGGAGAGTTGGTGCCCTCTCTCAGGATGCGGTCGTGCCAGGTAGGGCGGACATGACTATTTTCACAGGGCACCGGACACACCGTTGGTACCCCCTGCCAGTGGTATGTGATGAATATGGGAGCGAGGCTCCACAATTTTAAGATGTGAAATGTTGGGCATGGGGGTTACTACCAATCGAGTGGACTCTATGTTAGTGTCATCTAGGGAAAGATAGTGATCGGGTGCTTACCCCGGGTACTTGAGGTACCGCGGGTCGTGGATGACACAGAAGTTCCCCGGATCTTGTGGGTAAAGTGTGCAACCTCTGCAGAGTGTAAAACTATTCGAATAGCCATGTCCACGGTCAAGGACAGTTGGGTGGTGCTGCTTAGACTATGTCCATATGTTTCTGACAAACAACACGTTTTGGTAATATTGATGATATGATTCATGAGGATGTCACAATAAGCTTGAGCATGAGTTGTTTATAACTCTTTCTCGATGTTAGTGTCTATAACCCCCTGATACTTGTTGCAGAAGCATTCATGTCCTTGATAGATGTTGATCATACTTGCATGAGAAAAACTAGCTTTCTGCAAAAATGACAATTTAGCGGTAGAACCTTGCATAATTATTCTGTTATCACTCTCGGGTTGCTTGCGAGTACATTCAAACGTATTCACTGGCTTGTTCCTGGCTATTTACTTGGCCAGGCTTGAAAGAGCAGGTATATGAAGAAGGGTTCTTTGGTTACGATCGTGCGAGCTAGGACGTTTCCCAGTCAGAATGCCTGTAGGGTTAAGGCAGATGGCATGGGTCCAAGTTGTCAACAAAGATTTCCGCTGTAATGATATACTCAAGACTTGACCATAATGGTCCTACTTGTGTAAGACGGTATGTATGGTTGTAAGACTCTTGTTACTCAGCTTTTGTGTGTTCAGTGAGCATTGATCTCTGGGATCCCTGTACATGTGCATTCGGTGATCACAACTTATGAGTCGGGGTCCCCACAGTAAATAATTGCACATATAGAGCATCACTTTGTGGACAACTAAAATAAACAAGGCATACTGCAAACAACCAGATATAGCAATTAAAACTGGACATATTCTCACTACACTACAAAAGGGACTCGACAAAACAAATCATGGGTTCCCCCTGTGAAGATGCACGGCAAAAGAAATCATGGGTTTCCTCACTTGTCACAGATGGGCTCATTCCTATGGGAAGATCACGGACCCTGGATGCGCTCCATGTTGCCGCAGATGGGCTCCTTCCCCTTGCAAGAGCATGGCTGTAGGGTGCCCTCCCTGATGTCGCAGATGGGCTCTTTCCCCTTGGAAGAGCAGATGGGCTCTTTCCCCTTGGAAGAGCAGATGGGCTCTTTCCCCTTGGAAGAGGGTGCCCTCCTCGTGGCCGTCGTCGATGAGGTATGACTTGGAAGCTGTGGATCCCAAGCCAGCGACGCAGAACGTGTCCTTCGGAAATGACAAAAGGGGCTCGATGGCGATGTAGGATGGCAAGTTGTTGACATCGAGCCAAAGGAGATCAGCAGCAGGGCCATGGATGAGATCGACGGCGGTTAAACCCGAGGGGTTAGGGGAGGGCCACTTAACCTGTGACATAGGCTGCCTCAGGTCGTCGCTGTCGATGACCTCGACATCGCAGCCGGCATCCGCGACATACTGACATACTCTAGCCCACTGCTTGAGTGCCTGCTGCCAGTAATGGTCGTCAGCTTCCTCGGCGATGTCGGGCGAAGAGAACGCGATACACCTCTTTTGGGGCCAGTCGCTCCTCGAGCTCCACGAGAAGCCTAGCCGGGCTTAAGCTGTGATGCTCTGGAGTGGGGGATGGGGATGGGGATGGGGATCCGTGGGAAAGGGGATGGTTGGCAGGCATCATCTAAGGAACTCAGGGCAGCCTGGGTATGGAGATCGGTGGGTAAGCTACACGGGCAAACCGGCAGATATTGACAATGGAGGTCTTGCGACGGCGGTGGCGGCGGGGACCTTGCTAGGTTTTCGAGTGAGGGAGAGAGAGAGAGAGAGAGAGTGTGTGTGTGTGTGTGTGTGTGTGCGCACGTGGCCGAGGAGGTTTTGGTGTGTGTGTGTGTGTGGAGGGGGGCGGGGTGTGTGTTTAGGGCAATGACGTGGGTACTGAAAATTTTACTACGCAGGAGTCAAACACGGGAGTGAAATGCCGGGGCTATTGAAAATTTTGATGATGGTTCCTCACACACAGTCCGGAGATAACAACCGTGTGTTATGAAATAGAAAAATCCTCGAGGTGGGTAGATATTTTATAGGAGCAGGCAGGATTGGGAACAAGAAACACTGCACATGGTCCGGAGATAACAACTGTGTGTTATGAAATAGAAAAACCCTTGAGGCGAGCAGATATTTTGTAGGGATGCAGGCGGGATTGGGAACAACAAACCTCGCACACGGCCCGGAGGTAACAACCGTGTCGGCGTTCTGGGAACAGGGGTGCGCAGACTTGCCTGCTCGTGGCCTGCGGCGTGGCTCAAGGGGGGCCCAATGCAGCCCAGCTTCATTAGCTCAAGCTCAAGACCCTCGCGAGGGGCCAAGCCTCGCGGGGCGGACGACAGGAAGCTTTCTCAGGAGCAGCCTCGTCAGGTAGGCTCGCGAGGAGGCGGAGAGATCAAGGCAAGGGCACCTCGCGAGGAGCCCATGACGCAAGCCATGACGATCGAGACCAGGCGGGTGCCAGGCGGGCGCCGGCCTGTGCAGTGTCCTTGTTTTCCCCTTCGGTGCAAAGGGGGCAAGCACAGGCCAAGGCATCAGGCAAGGGTTGCCGTTTCGGTGCAACAAGACCAAGACCAGCAGAACGGCAGGACAGAGGTCATCGTGGAGCCCAGGACGGCGTCATCGTCAGAGCCTTTGGCAGCCGAAGACCAACTTTAGTCAGGATAAGTGTACTAGATGTTCCCCTTCAAAATGGCCAATTGTTGGCGCCCTTCTCGCTCATTATTTGGGAAGAGGCCCAGGGCCTCCCCCTATAAATAGGACTAGCCACCACAGAGTAGAGGCATCGAATCCAGATCACGCATAGGCTAGAGAGAGGCGTCTGAACTCACTCAAGCAGTTCATCGCACCAACTCAAGAACAGCCCTAGCGAGGTTGTTCCCCCTTTGTATTGTTCATCATCAGCCCCTGAGGCAATCCACCACACCACAAACTAGAGTACGCTATTACACCACACCGGTGGCCCGAACTAGTATAAACCTCATGCCCCTTGTGTGTTCTTCTTTCTAGTTTAGATTCCTTGCGAGCCTTCGAGACGTGAGCTGGTAGGGGAAAGATCTTCGTGCGCACCCCAGAGTTTGAACCTCAAGGATCTGCCGGAACCCGAAATCCAACATTTGGCGCGCCAGGTAGGGGTGCGCTGGAGTCTTTCTTCCGCTGGTCGCGTGTGATCTTCCGTCGTGCCCATGTCTGACGCTCGCCGAGCCCGCGCCGAGCGTCGGGCTGCTCTCGCTGCTCGAGTCGCCCGGACGGCTCCTGTCGGCGGACGCCCCCATCGTTCCCCGTCGCCTTACGCAAACGCCGCCACCGGCCCGGCGGGGAACGAGCAGCAGGCCTCATCCCTGCATCCTTCGGTGCAGTAGGAAGGCCGCGCCGCCACCCCGTCACTGACTCCAGCCGGTTCGTCGTCCCACGCCCGGCGTGCCCCCACGGACGCACACGCTGCGCTGCTCCTAGCGTGTGAGCTCCCGCACTACCGTCCCATCGATGACCTCTACGAGGACTAGCTCGCCCGCATCACCGAGCTTGTGAGCGCCGCAGGGGGCTCTCCTATGCCATCTCTCTCGCTGCCTCACCCTCCATCCGGCGCAGGAGGCGAGGATCAGAAGGTGCCTCCGCCACCTCCTCCCCAGGAAGGCGCCCTGGCTCCAAGGCGTGCGGCCCTAGGACGAGTCCCTCCGCGTCCGGCGCCTGCGCGACAAGAAAGGAGCTGCCAAGAGATCCCTCGTCCCCAAGTAGGTGCCCGCGTGCTCCCAGCATCGGTGCGCCATGACCGCATCCCTGCGCCGCCACGTCAAGACCCCGCGCTGCTCCAGGCAGTGGTGCACAAGAATCCCCAGGAGCAAGCCCCACATCAGCAGAGAGCTCCGGTAGCCACTACAGGCTGCCGTGCCTTCACCTCCGAGCTGCGTAGCGTCGCATGGCCCAGCAAGTTCAAGCCGGACCTGCCTCCTCGCTATGACGGCACTGCAGACCCCGCGGAGTTCCTCCAGCTCTACGAGCTGGGCATCGAACTGCCAACGGGGACGAAAAGGTCATGGCGAATTGGTTCCCCATGGCGCTCAAGGACGGTGCCCGCACCTGGCTCCTGAACCTGGCTCCTGGCACGATCTTCTCCTGGGACGAGATGCGCACTCGCTTCATCGCCAACTTCCAAGGAACTCACAACCGGCCCCCGGCCATGAGTGACCTACGCCGCATCAAGCAACAGCCAGGAGAGACCCTGCAGAAGTACATCCAGCGCTTCAACAACGCCTGCCTCAAGATCCCCAGGGCGACTGAGGAGGCCATCATCTCAGCCTTCTCTGATGGAGTGCGTGACATCAAGATGAAAGAGGAGCTGACCATCCATGAAGACCTGTGCACATCCCTGGAGCTGTTCAACTTGGCGACCAAGTGCGCCAGGGCTGAGGAAGGGCGCCTCTCCCTCCTCGAGCTTCCGGCTGCCAATCCAGAAGAGAAGAAGCCCAAGGTCAAGGACGTGAAGCGTAAGGGAGCTGCTGTGCTTGCAGCAGAGCCAGACACCAAGCGAGGCAGGGATCAGCCTGAGTCATTCAAGGGCAGCCGGTACTGCGTGTACCACGACCTCCACACCCACAACACCAATGAATGCCAAGAGCTCAGGGCTGTACGAGATGGGTGTATCGGCCGATGCCCCGAGTGCAACGACCGGGGCTATGGCCGAGGAGGAGGAAGAGGTGGAGGACGATGGGAAGACCGTGGCCCTCGCCAAGGGTGGCGTGACCGACCTCGCGAGGACCATTGGCAGGACCAGCCTCGCGAGGAAGGTTGGAGGGATCAGCCTCGTGAGGACCGCCCTCAAGGCAACGCGTGCCTCCCTCCTCTGCCACCACCACCAAGGAGGAACGAAGACCATCATCAGGACGAGGGGGCTGGGGGCTTCTGAAAGCACAGGTGCTCCCTAGGTGGTTTTTGTAATTAATGTCAACATATCTCTTGTTTGACTAACACTTTTATCTAGTATGTTTCAGATAAGTTCAACAATGGAGTGGCATGAACTAAAGGATATGGGAACTCCTTCAAGATGCTAAGGACAAAGGATTGGCTCAAGCTTCAAGCTCAAGACTCTTCATTTTTATACTTTAGTAATCCAAGATCACATTGAGTCTATAGGAAAAGCCAATACTATCAAGAAGGGATGAGGTGTTGCTTAATGAGTTTCTTGCTCCACAGTGCTTAGTGATATGCTCCAAAACCCTCAACTACTTTCCCACTTCCACACATTTGACCTAAACCTGAAGTCAAACTCGGCCATATCGATTCTTTCTATCCGGTGCTACCGAGTTCAAATGTCATAGCCACTGCCACAAACCCTAGGCAAATCGGTCTTACCGATAGGGATCTCGGTCTCACCGAGATGGGATTGTAATCTCTCTGTTTCCCTTCGTAAGGTTTCGGTCTAACCGAAGTGAGCGATCAGTCCCACTGAGATTGCAATGTAAACTCCCTGTTTCCCTTTCATAACATTTCGGTCTCACCGAAATGAGCGAATCGGTCCCACCGAGTTTACCTGACCAACTCTCTGGAAAGCTTATTACCAAAATCGGTCTCACCGAGTTTGTGTAATCGGTCTCACCAAGATTATGTTATGCCCTAACCCTAACCATATCGGTCCTATCGAGTTGCATGTCAGTCCCACCGAAAATCGGTCCGACCGAGTTTGTTGATTCGGTCCCACCGAGTTTGGTAGATTGTGTGTAACGGTTAGATTTTTTGTGGAGGCTATATATACCCCTTCACCTCCTCTTCATTCGCAGAGAGAGCCATCAGACTGAACCTACACTTCCAGCATACATTTTCTGAGAGAGAACTACCTACTCATGTGTTGAGGCCAAGATATTCCATTCGTACCATATGAATCTTGATCTCTAGCCTTCCCCAAGTTGCTTTCCACTCAAATCATCTTTCCACCAGATCCAAAACCTATGAGAGAGAGTTGAGTGTTGGGGAGATTATCATTTGAAGCACAAGAGCAAGGAGTTCATCATCAACGCACCATTTGTTACTTCTTGGAGAGTGGTGTTGTCACGCCCAATATGCGACCCTATCCAAGAGGAACTCGAAGGTCCCACCAAGGATAGACCCGCATATTGAAACACTTTTGCAAGGTGGATATCATTACATCAACATTACATAATACATGGGGATACATACATAAGGCATACAATGCCACATGAATACAACATCATACATAAGATCAACATCCGACTACGGATGAAACACAAACAGAAGCTCAAACAACATCCACCCTGCTAGCCCAGGCTGCCGACCTGGAACCTATCCCCTGATCGAAGAAGCAGAAGAAGAACTCCAAACAAGCAAACATCACTCTCGCGTCATGATCATCACATAACCTGTACCTGCAACTGTTGTTGTAG
The DNA here is from genome assembly GCF_002162155.2 of Triticum dicoccoides. Lineage (NCBI taxonomy): Eukaryota > Viridiplantae > Streptophyta > Magnoliopsida > Poales > Poaceae > Triticum > Triticum dicoccoides. The sequence goes on along the minus strand of NC_041393.1, from coordinate 754,497,232 downwards.
TAATTTGTGAGCCACGAGGACTCAGCAATCCCATTACCATGGGTATCAAGACTAGCAAAGCTTAAAGGGAAAGGAAGGGGTAAAGTGGTGAGGTTGCAGCAGCGACTAAGCATGATATGGTGGCTAACATACGCAAATGAGAGCGAGAAGAGAACAAGCGGAACGGTCGTGAAGCTAGCAATGATCAAGAGGTGATCCTAAACACCTACTTACGTCAAACATAACCCAAAGACCGTGTTCAGTTCGCGGACTCCACCAAGAAGAGACCATCACGGCTACACACGCGGTTGATGCGTTTTAATTCGGATCTGGTGTCAAGTTATCTACAACTAGACATTAACAAATTCCCATCTGCCACCTAACCGTGGGCACGGCTCTCGAATGTTTATACCCTGCAGGGGTGTCCCAACTTAGCCCATGATAAGCTCTCGCGATCAATGAAGGATATTCCTTCTCCCAGGAAGACCCGATCAGTCTCGGAATCCCGGTTTACAAGACATTTCAACAAGGGTAAAACAAGACCAGCAAGACCACCCAATGCGCCGACATCCCAATAGGAGCTGCACATATCTCGTTCTCAGGGCAACACCGGATAAGCTAAGCGTACAGGTACCGACGTAACCCAAGTTGCCAAGGGATGGTCCCGCACGGTGATCTAGTTTGGATCAACACTTAGACAAGCATTGGCCCGGGGGGATAAAATAAAGATGACCCTCGAGAGAGCGACTCCCAAGGGAAAAGTAGCTGGTGGTGAGGCAAATGGTAAAACCAAGGTTGGGCCTTGCTGGAGGAGTTTTATTCAAAGCAAACTGTCGAGGGGGTCCCATAAATCACCCCACCACGTAAGGAACACAAAATCCGGGAACATAATACCGGTATGACGGAAACTAGGGCGGCAAGAGTGGAACAAAACACCAGGCATAAGGCCGAGCCTTCCACCCTTTGCCAAATATATAGATGCATTAATAATATAAGAAATATTGTGATATCCCAACATAACCCTGTCCACCATGGGGCAATCTTCAACTTCACCTGCAGCTAGCAACGCTATAAGAGGGGCTGAGCAAAGCGGTAACTTAGCCAAACAACGGTTTGCTAGGAAGGGTGTCAAAGGTTAGAGGTTCATGGCAATTTGGGGAGGCTTGAAGAACATGAGATAGGTAACGCAGCATAGCGAAAGAACGAAGCAACTAGCATAGCAATGATAGTAGTGAGATCCAGGGTAGCGGTCATCTTGCCTGAAATCCCGCTAGGAAGAAGAACGAGTCCATGAAGAAGACGAACGGGAGTAGTCAAACGAATCCTCACGATCGCAACATTACCGGAACTAGGAAGCAACACCGGAAAGAAACAAACAACATGGTAAACACACAAGCATAATCATGGCATGATGCACAAACAAGTATGATGCATGTCCGGTTTAATGAGGCATGGCATGGCAAAGTGCAACAAACAATACTACAAGTTAAGTGGAGCTCAATATGCAACGAGTTGCATATTGACAAAACACCACATTGACATATTTAGTTTAATCTCGTTTAAGCTACCAAGCAATGTTAAATGTTGTTTAAACATGGCAAGAGGTGAAGCATAATAAAACTACCTAACTAGGCAAGTTTAAATGAGGCCGGAACAACAATTCCAAAAAAAATCCCCATATGTCATTTAGCAATATAAAGCAAACAACAATTTTAAACATTTTAAATGTTGTTATCATGATGCGAATGACATATGCAAGTTTTATGCCATTTTTATGAAAATGTTGACATGAGCATGTTATGAAGCATTTGTCACCATGGCGGAATGAAAAGGGTGCCACGGCGGTGAAACGGAAATGGTGCCACGGCAACATTCCGGTTCCGGTAACTTGAGGAGATACCGATGCAAACGAGAAGTGTGCGGATGTGCGGAACATGGTGGGGTGATCCCGGTTATGGGGTTCCCACGGGTCGACGGCATGGCAAACGAGGAGGAACATGCATGAAGCAAACGGGCACGGTGCAAACACGAGCATCTCATACAACATGCATTCGTTCACGGGCGGCGTCTTGAGGTTATACCTTCGAAGCATGCTTTTTCGGAGCGGGTCGAGTTTGTAGTGGAAGTAGACGTTCTCGCGACGGTAGTGGAAGTAGTGGTACACGGCGACGGTACTGGAAGTAGTGGTTCACGTTTCGTAGATGAAGTAGTTGTTCATGATCCGTAGATGTTGGGCGTCGCTGGTAGTTGTACACAGTCGTTGTTGGACTTGATGGATCCGAGGGCTCCGGGCGTCGCGGTACTTGGCGAAAAACCACGAAGAGGATACTTGTACTCGCATCGTCGTGGAAGTAGTCGTTCGGGCTCCCGTGCAAACTTGGTGAATCCCCGAATGCTTGACAGTCCGGGTACGGGTCTTAGCAGCGACAAAACGAGCAGGGGATGGCCACATCAGGGTGAGGCAGCAGAGGGCCACGGCTGCTGGTCAACGAAAGTTGCCAGAAGAGCAAGCAAACAAGGCCCCCTGCCCACAGGCATCATGGCAGAGGAGAATATGGTCGAGGTGGTCAAGGAAGCCTGCAGCAACGACCGACGGAGTCGCAAGGATGAAAGGGGCGGTCGGGGTGCAGCTGCTCGAAGACGACGAGCAAAGGAGGCGTCGGCCCCTGGTTCGAAACAGAGGCGAGGCGCTGGCCCCGAACGACAATGGCGGCAGCAAGAACTCCGGCCGACGAGGGCGCTGCTTGGGGAGGCGGAGAGGAAGGAGGCGCGGCGTGGGAGGATAAACAGGTCGCGGTGGAGGAACTGCAGGAGGCGGTCTCGACCAAGGCGTCCCTGCAGCAGGAGCGATGATGGCTTGGGGTCCAGGAGCTCAGGCGTGGTGCGGCAAGGAATGGGAGGAGGCGATGGGGATCGGGCACCAGCGAGGCGAGGGAGAGGCCGGGCGCGGAAGACAACGTCCATGGCGGCATCCATGGCGGGCCGGCGCTGAGAAGAGACACGGGGCGGAGATGATGAGCTAGGCGGCCGAAGCAGATCGGGCACGGGCGCGTCGGGGTCACCAACGTTCGGCAGGGCCGCGACGGTGGACTTCGGCGTGGGAGCCGAACGGAGGCGGGGTGACGATGGCGCTGGAGGGATGGGGCGAGGGCGCGGGGGGGATCGAGGGCTGCGTGAGTGGCGGCGGAGGGGATCAAGGAGAGAATGGATCGGGAGAGGGATTAGCACTGCCCTTTTCCTGCGTGACGGTGCTCGGGAGGGAGATGGGGATCGAGCAGGAGGCTCTCCCCTGGCGCTAGGGTTAGGAGGGTTGGGCTTAGGTGGGCCGGTGCTGCGGGCTAGGCCGAGCTGCGGACTAGTGGGCTGGCTGCATCTCTCTCTGTCTAAACTCTTAGCAGAAAAGAAAACAAAAGGAGAAGAAAAGAAAGGCTAGGATGAGAGTTTGGGCATGGGGATTATTTTCCCGAACTCGCAAAAAATGAGCTCGATCCAGGAAAACAAAAGAGGCATGATTGAAAGATGTAAATTCAAACTCATTTGAATTTAATTCAAATGGGTTTGAACTAGGACTTGATAAAAGGAAGGTCCAAAGATGTCGGATTTTTGGTGGAGCTCCGGAACGTGATGAAAGAATATATGGCAAGGTTGGAGACCAAGAATTAAGATAACAAAGGCATAGAATATTTTGCAATTGTGTTATGGTGAATTCCAAATTAATGGAATATTTAATAATAGCTCCCTAATATGGGAGGATATGTTATAAAGAGAAATCACCATTGTGAATATCCCTCAATTTAAATGGACCGAAGATCCATACGATTTTATTTAGATGAGTTTTAAAAAGGGTTGGATGATGACATGATGCAATGCAAATGATGCAAAGAGATGAGATGCAAGACATGAACAAAAATGCAAAACAAAAACAAAAGCCCAACCACGAAGGAAATATCATATCGCATCTCCGGAAAAGGCAAGAGTTGGAGTTACGAATATGGAAAGTTGCATCCGGAGCGTTACAACACTCCACCACTACGAGAGGATCTCGTCCCGAGATCTAGGAGGGCACCGGAGAGAAACGAAAGAGGAAGAGAGGAGGTAAAACTAAGTTGCTTCTTTGACAAACGAGTGAAACCAATAAACCTCGAGAGGTTGAAAACTTGAAAGAATAACACAATAGAGTTGAACGAAATTGAGAGCATTGAAGTAGAAAAGAGAAACAAGGAACACCATTTGAACCTTGGAGGTTGCAAAGCTATGAATGACGAGTACAAAGAATAAGAAGGAATTGAAACCACTCTGGTTGAAACGAGATAAGAATGAATAAGAATGATATAATTTTGGCAACACTCCGACTGAAAGAAGAAGGAAAACATGATAAGATGAAAAGAACTTGAAGAGATGACACAACACTCCGGTTAAATGGATAAGCATGAAAAGAACATGACCTCTACAAAACGAGGTGATGGGTGAAGAGAGCAACATCACAATGCCTCCGTAACGAAAGAATAGAAGTTAGATCATTGGGATAAAGGGACGGAGAAGAAAATGGCAACTTCAGCCACACGTGAACTTGGAAAGCATCCTTGCAAAGAAGAAACGAAAGGAGTTGTTGGAAAAACAACAACGAGAAGCACAAGCTTGTTGTGGGCTTATGGAAAACATCTCAAGACTATTGAGGTGACAACCGGCCACTAATGGAAACCATTGATTTGATTAAGAGCACCAAAGAGATGAAAAACTTCTTCACCGAGATGGAAAGGAGAAAATTGGATCATTGATAAGCACCACAAATAGCTACATTCCTTAGGGAAGGTTGTAGGTGATATATAACCCAATATAACTCCAACAAAAGATTGATTGGTTGAAAAGATGTCTTGAACGAACAGAAAATGATGGATTTAAATATGTCAGTCTTGAAAACTTGTGAATCATGAAACACGAAGGAAAATATTCAAGAATGACATAACACCACCTCAAATGATAAGGTAGAAAGAATTGCACTTTAGATGCAAGATGAAGAATGCTAGAACTCCTGAAAACAAAACATGTGTTGAGCACCATGTTTATTTTTTGAGTATAGCTTGGCGGATCATAACTCCAATAAAATCTTAAAGAACAATTGAAGAATGAAAAGAATCCTTGAAGAACCACCATGTTGAGCCTCCATGAAGAACTCCGGTAATAAAAGAATGACAGAAAGGAAGAGAAGTTGAAAGAACAAGGTTGCCTTGCAATGATTTAGATGGAGCTTCGCGACGAGATAATTGAGAGAGCTTGGAACTCCGAAAAGAAAGATGAAGCCTCTCGAACCGAGAATGTGATATGATGACCAACTCCGGAAAGAAAGATGAATCACTTGTAATCAAGAATTTATTCACCATGAATAATCTCCGTAAAAAGAATTGAGTCACCTCGAGGAAATAAGAATAAGATTTATTGTATGCTTATCCTTCATCAAATTTAATTGATGACATGCAACGGATTTGGCATACTACTTATTCCCGTAGAAAGGATTAAAAGAGATATAGCGCAAAACTTGAGAAGGTATTGGTGGAACCACCGGTAGGATTTGGAAACAACGAATATTTGATATGATAACGGAGGAAGAGAAATCTTGAACGAACCACCATAAGAATTGAAAATTAACGTAGCAAAGGACAATTCACCGGGAAGAATTGGAAAACGAATGAAGATACTTGAGGGGATTTAGATACATGAGAACGAAGAGATCATGAACTGATTAGAGGATATTTGAACGATGCACCGGTAAGATTTAGAGAACGATAGCTACACGCTGAGAATGAAGAATTATGACATGATGGCCTTCGTAGGAAAGAAATGGAAACAACTCATGAAATGCTCCGGATGGTAAGAAAAGAATAGTCACAATCAAAAACAATTATGAGAGGATGGCCTCAAGCTTGAACTACGCCTCTTTGGAAGAACGGGTAAGGATTTAAGAGGAACTCTTCTTCGGTGTTCAAAATCCGAGAATGACGACGAGAAACACCACCATGAATTGTTGAGACACTCCGGAAGGACTAAAAAAAAGGTTGAGCCAAAGATGAAAAGAATTTGAAAGCGATCTTGGAGATGGCATCTGACTGATGAAATTCATTCTTACGTCAAACTCTGAAAAGAATTTGGAATGGCTCCGGAATAATTAGAAGAGTCAGGTAAGATCCTGGGAAAAGACATGTGGGTTAGGGCCCACTAAAAAGAAAACACCGTTGAACGATTGATTGAAAGGGGGAATTCCACCGGTTGAATTAAATGGCCTTAATGAGATAACAACCTCGAGATATCTTGAACGGATTGAGAATGGAAACACAAGTCTTGTGAGATATCTTCAGCACTCCAGAACAAATGAATAGGAAGACGTGAATGATTAAGAGGTGCATCGGCATGAGAAAGCATTAGAAACGAGGAAAGGAATATGATGAATATCGAAAGCTTGAATTGGATCCACCGGAGAAGAAACAACAATGAAGGATGATGAACTTGAAGCTCGTGAGCATCTTCACGAGGGATCACCGGATAAGAACATTGATTGAAAAGAGTGAAGTGACTTCACATGAATAAATGGATACTTGATTAAAAAAAATCTGAGTCCTTGAAGAAAAAGGGTGGGAGGGCGGGAAAACAAAGACAACTTGGGATGGATGAAACAAACACCATTGAGAAAACTTAGAATTGATCTCGCAAATGTTGGAATGATCGGATCCACTTGAAGAGAAACACGCCGGTTGGAAAAGAATTAACATGACAACCTCAATGATCAAGAAGGATTAGTATTCACATAGAAATATGAGAACACCATTTAGGAAAGGTATGAATTCAACATTTGACATCGAAGCAACTCGAATACCACAAATAAAATTAAACAAAGGATTTGGCTTGCAGAATAAGCCGGAACAAACATATGATAGAGATTTCGTCCGAAGTTTTCGTGGTGGGGCCCACACGGGCTCAATCGTACAGCACCATCATGTGCAAGGCAGTGCACATGACATACGAAGTGTCCCCGAATCGGCATAGCCAAGGATTCTTTAAGACACAACAAGACCACTGTAAAACCAACCGTGGATAGGCGGACCACTAGACGTCGAACCCCAATCTCATATCATGCATCTGTCGAAAAGATATTCTAGGCGCTACTTGAATTCCCACCTATAAACTCCCGAAACTTTCTAGTTATGCAATCTGGTGTTGGGGATACAGGGGAAGCAATATATCTCACCCAAACTAACAATACCTACATCCAAGCTGTATCCATCCATCAACACATAACCAAGAAAACTCCGGAAATCGTGTACCTCAACCTTCGAAAAGCATCCGTTATACGAGCTATGGCAATACTCCCAAACTCCCCAGTACTGGGTGACGTCGAGGTTATCTCACCAACAACTGCATAAAAGAGATTTTCGATGTCGGCAAAACTCAGGTATTCCAGAACTGCAACGATAAAATTATGACGACAACACCTCGGAGCTCAACTCCCCGGACACTGCCACAATCCCTAAATGTCAGGAGGCACCAAGAACAATGTTCTCGTCATGAGAATATCGGAACGATCCCAAGATACCCGTGTGATCCTAAAATTTTTTTTTACTGAAATTTGAGGAGAGGAAAGACAAAACATCTACGTCAGGAGTCCTCACCAGACCGATGAAGGGGGCTGAGGAGTAAAAAGAATCCTACTCTCCGATATATATAATCCTAAGACTCAAAATAGTTTTTTTTCTAGACTCAACAACGGCCAACAATCAAGGGGGCTCCTATGGTCGGTCGAGGCACTGATTACCAACTTGTCACGCCCAATATGCGACCCTATCCAAGAGGAACTCGAAGGTCCCACCAAGGATAGACCCGCATATTGAAACGCTTTTGCAAGGTGGATATCATTACATCAACATTACATAATACATGGGGATACATACATAAGGCATACAATGCCACATGAATACAACATCATACATAAGATCAACATCCGACTACGGATGAAACACAAATAGAAGCTCAAACAACATCCACCCTGCTAGCCCAGGCTGCCGACCTGGAACCTATCCCCTGATCAAAGAAGAAACAGAAGAAGAACTCCAAACAAGCAAACATCACTCTCGCGTCATGATCATCGCATAACCTGTACCTGCAACTGTTGTTGTAGTAATCTGTGAGCCACGAGGACTCAGCAATCCCATTACCATGGGTATCAAGACTAGCAAAGCTTAAAGGGTAAGGAAGGGGTAAAGTGGTGAGGTTGCAGCAGCGACTAAGCATGATATGGTGGCTAACATACGCAAATGAGAGCGAGAAGAGAACAAGCGGAACGGTCGTGAAGCTAGCAATGATCAAGAGGTGATCCTGAACACCTACTTACGTCAAACATAACCCAAAGACCGTGTTCACTTCCCGGACTCCGCCGAGAAGAGACCATCACGGCTACACACGCGGTTGACGCGTTTTAATTCGGATCTGGTGTCAAGTTATCTACAACCGGACATTAACAAATTCCCATCTGCCACATAACCGCGGGCACGACTCTCGAAAGTTTATACCCTGCAGGGGTGTCCCAACTTAGCCCATGATAAGCTCTCGCGATCAACGAAGGATATTCCTTCTCCCAGGAAGACCCGATCAGTCTCGGAATCCCGGTTTACAAGACATTTCGACAATGGTAAAACAAGACCAGCAAGACCGCCCGATGCGCCGACATCCCGATAGGAGCTGCACATATCTCGTTCTCAAGGCAACACCGGATAAGCTAAGCGTACAGGTACCGACGTAACCCGAGTTGCCAAGGGATGGTCCCGCACGGTCTCTAGTTTGGACCAACACTTAGACAAGCATTGACCCGGGGGGCTAAAATAAAGATGACCCTCGAGAGAGTGACTCCCAAGGGAAAAGTAGGTGGTGGTGAAGCAAATGGTAAAACCAAGGTTGGGCCTTGCTGGAGGAGTTTTATTCAAAGCGAACTGTCGAGGGGGTCCCATAAATCACCCGACCGCGTAAGGAACGCAAAATCCGGGAACATAATACCGGTATGACAGAAACTCGGGCGGAAAGAGTGGAACAAAACACCAGGCATAAGGCCGAGCCTTCCACCCTTTACCAAATATATAGATGCATTAATAATATAAGAAATATTGTGATATCCCAACATAACCCTGTCCACCATGGGGCAATCTTCAACTTCACCTGCAGCTAGCAACGCTATAAGAGGGGCTGAGCAAAGCGGTAACATAGCCAAACAACGGTTTGCTAGGAAGGGTGTCAAAGGTTAGAGGTTCATGGCAATTTGGGGAGGCTTGAAGAACATGAGATAGGTAGCGCAGCATAGCGAAAGAACGAAGCAACTAGCATAGCAATGATAGTAGTGAGATCCAGGGTAGCGGTCATCTTGCCTGAAATCCCGCTAGGAAGAAGAACGAGTCCATGAAGAAGACGAACGGGAGTAGTCAAACGAATCCTCACAATCGCAACATTACCGGAACTAGGAAGCAACACCGGAAAGAAACAAACAACATGGTAAACACACAAGCATAATCATGGCATGATGCACAAACAAGTATGATGCATGTTCGGTTTAATGAGGCATGGCATGGCAAAATGCAACAAACAATACTACAAGTTAAGTGGAGCTCAATATGCAACAAGTTGCATATTGACAAAACACCACATTGACATATTTAGTTTAATCTCGTTTAAGCTACCAAGCAATGTTAAATGTTGTTTAAACATGGCAAGAGGTGAAGCATAATAAAACTACCAAACTAGGCAAGTTTAAATGAGGCCGGAACAACAATTCCGAAAAAAATCCACATATGTCATTTAGCAATATAAAGCAAACAACAATTTTAAACATTTTAAATGTTGTTATCATGATGCGAATGACATATGCAAGTTTTATGCAATTTTTATGAAAATGTTGACATGAGCATGTTATGAAGCATTTGTCACCATGGCGGAACGAAAAGGGTGCCACGGCGGTGAAACGGAACTGGTGCCACGGCAACATTCCGGTTCCGGTAACTTGAGGAGATACCGATGCAAACGAGAAGTATGCGGATGTGCGGAACATGGTGGGGTGATCCCGGTTATGGGGTTCCCACGGGTCGACGGCATGGCAAACGAGGAGGAACGTGCATGAAGCAAACGGGCACGATGCAAACACGAGCATCTCATACAACATGCATTCGTTCACGGGCGGCGTCTCGAGGTTATACCTTCGAAGCATGCTTTTTCGGAGCGGGTCGAGTTTGTAGTGGAAGTAGACGTTCTCGCGACGGTAGTGGAAGTAGTGGTACACGGCGACGGTAGTGGAAGTAGTGGTTCACGTTTCGTAGATGAAGTAGTTGTTCATGATCCGTAGATGTTGGGCGTCGCCGGTAGTTGTACACAGTCGTTGTTGGACTTGATGGATCCGAGGGCTCCGGGCGTCGCGGTACTTGGCGAAAAACCACGAAGAGGATACTTGTACTCGCATCATCGTGGAAGTAGTCGTTCGGGCTCCCGTGCAAACTTGGTGAATCCCCGAATGCTTGACGGTCCGGGTACGGGTCTTAGCAGCGACAAAACGAGCAGGGGATGGCCACAACGGGGTGAGGCAGCAGAGGGCCACGGCTGCTAGTCAACGAAAGTTGCTAGAAGAGCAAGCAAACAAGGCCCCCTGCCCACAGGCATCATGGCAGAGGAGAATATGGTCGAGGTGGTCAAGGAAGCCCGCAGCGACGACCGACGGAGTCGCAAGGATGAAAGGGGTGGTCGGGGTGCAGCTGCTCGAAGACGACGAGCAAAGGAGGCGTCGGCCCCTGGTTCGAAACAGAGGCGAGGCGCTGGCCCCGAACGGCAATGGCGGCAGCAAGAACTCCGGCCGACGAGGGCGCTGCTTGGGGAGGCGGAGAGGAAGGAGGCGCGGCGTGGGAGGATAAACAGGTCGCGGTGGAGGAACTGCAGGAGGCGGTCTCGACCATGGCGTCCCTGCAGCAGGAGCGATGATGGCTTGGGGTCCAGGAGCTCAGGCGTGGTGCGGCAAGGAACGGGAGGAGGCGATGGGGATCAGGCACCAGCGAGTCGAGGGAGAGGCCGGGCACGGAAGACGACGTCCATGGCGGCATCCATGGTGGGCCAGCGCTGAGAAGTGACACAGGGCGGAGATGATGAGCTAGGCGGCCGAAGCAGATCGGGCACGGGCGCGTCGGGGTCACCAACGTTCGGCAGGGCCGCGGCGGTGGATTTCGGCGTGGGAGCCGAACGGAGGCGGGGTGATGATGGCGCTGGAGGGACGGGGCGAGGGCGCGAGGGGGATCGAGGGCTGCGCGTGGGTGGCGGCGGAGGGGATCGAGGAGAGAATGGATCGGGAGAGGGGTTAGCGCTGCCCTTTTCCTGCATGACGGCGCTCGGGAGGGAGATGGGGATCGAGCAGGAGGCTCTCCCCTGGCGCTAGGGTTAGGAGGGTTGGGCTTAGGTGGGCCGGTCCTGCGGGCTAGGCCGAGCTGCAGACTAGTGGGCTGGCTGCAACTCTTAGCAGAAAAGAAAACAAAAGGAGAAGAAAAGAAAGGCTAGGATGAGAGTTTGGGCATGGGGATTATTTTCCCGAACTCACAAAAAATGAGCTCAATCCAGGAAAACAAAAGAGGCATGATTGAAAGATGTAAATTCAAACTCATTTGAATGTAATTCAAATGGGTTTGAACTAGGACTTGATAAAAGGAAGGTCCAAAGATGTCGGATTTTTGGTGGAGCTCCGGAACGTGATGAAAGAATATATGGCAAGGTTGGAGACCAAGAATTATGATAACAAAGGCATGGATTATTTTGCAATTGTGTTATGGTGAATTCCAAATTAATGGAATATTTAATAATAGCTCCCTAATATGGGAGGATATGTTATAAAGAGAAATCACCATTGTGAATATCCCTCAATTTAAATGGACCGAAGATCCATACGATTTTATTTAGATGAGTTTTAAAAAGGGTTGGATGATGACATGATGCAATGCAAATGATGCAAAGAGATGAGATGCAAGACATGAACAAAAATGCAAAACAAAAACAAAATCCCAACCACGAAGGAAATATCATATCGCATCTCCGGAAAAGGCAAGAGTTGGAGTTACGAATATGGAAAGTTGCATCCGGGGCGTTACAGGTGTCTCCTAGATTGGCTAGGTGTCACTTGGGAGCCTCCGACAAGATTGTGGAGTTGAACCAAGGAGTTTGTATGGCCAAGGAGATCGCCTACTTCGTGAAGATTTACCGCTAGTGAGGCAAGTCCTTCGTGGGCGACGGCCATGGTGGGATAGACAAGGTTGCTTCTTCGTGGACCCTTCGTGGGTGGAGCCCTCCATGGACTCGCGTAACTGTTACCCTTCGTGGGTTGAAGTCTCCATCAACGTGGATTTACGATAGCACCACCTATCGGAACCACGCCAAAAACATCCGTGTCTCCAATTGCGTTTGAATCCTCCAAAACCCTTCCTTTACATTCTTGCAAGTTGCATGCTTTACTTTACGCTGCTCATATACTCTTTGCATGCTTTCTTGCTATGTGTTGTGAATGTTAAAACTTGTGTCTAAACTCCACTTAAACTTAAAGATCTTAAAAATTGCAACTTTGGTACTTAGTGTCTAATCACCCCCCTCTAGACACCTCTTCTCAAGGTCCTACAAGTGGTATCAGAGCATTGGTCTCCATTGCCTTGGTTTAATCACCATTGGAGGAAGATGGATGAGTTTACTTTGGGGAGTCTTAGACATAGAGTGCCTATTCTTGATGGAGAGTATTTTCATGAGTGGAAAAATGAGATGCTTGTAATTTTCAATCAATATCATTTGAACAAGTACATTGCTAACCCTTGTGCACCTCATGTTGACCCTATGCATCCTACCCTTGATGAGTCAATTGATATGATTAGGAATCTTAGAACTGCCTAACTTATCATTAGAGGATTGCCTAGAAACTTGATTGGATGTTTGCCTACTCTTAAGTGTGCCTACACTATATGGAAATTTCTTGAGGAACGCTTTCCAAATTATTCCTTGAAAAATCTAGATGAAATTCTCCATAAGTCTATTGCCTTGAGTAAGATGAATACTAGTGCCTATGTTTGGTGATCATCTATTTGAGCTTACAAACCTTGTGCCTACCAAAGGAGATGTTGGAATTATTAGTGATATCATTTCCGAAGCTATAAAAATTCATAAGCAAGATCATTGTCAAACTGACTCTAACGAATTACCCTCTCTAGGATTTGATCCACCACATGACGATGTTGAACATGGATACTATGATGAGGATGATGATAGTGACTTCGATCTTGATGATGCAATGAGACATTTTGGTCTTATGGCAAATCTTCGGGGATATATGTCAGGAGGAAAGGAATGGGTTCTTGATAGTGGATGTACCGATCACATGACCGCTGATAAAGACATGTTTCGTGAGCTTGCTGAAAATGATAGTCCTCGAAAGTATGTCACTTTCAGTGACAACTCAAAGGGTAAGGTGGTTGGCCTTGGTAAGGTGACCATATCACATGATAGCTCCATACAAAATGTCATGCTCGTTGAATCTCTTGGCTACAACTTACTTTCAGTATCTAGACTTGCTGATTTCGGTTTCAATGTCCTATTTACTGAAGTAGATTGCCAAGTGTTTCATAGAGATAATCATAAAATGGTCTTTACCGATATACGTAGAGGTGATCTTTACATTGTTGATTTCACTAAAAAGGCTCAACCTAAAACTTGATTCATTGCTAAATCCTCAAAAGGTTGGTTATGGCATAGACGATTAGGTCACGTTGGCATGAGAAACCTTGACAAGCTTATTAAAGGAAATCATATCCTTGGAGTTAATGATGTCATATTTGATAAGGATAGACTTTGCAGTGCTTGTCAAGTAGGTAAACAGGTTGGAGGAAGGCATCCCGTGAAGAACATCATGGCCACAAGGAGGCCACTCGAGCTACTTCACATGGATCTTTTTGGTCCCAACTCTTACAAGAGTCTCGGTGGAAATTCTTTTGGTCTAGTTATAGTTGATGATTTTTCAAGATTTACGTGGGTGTTCTTTCTCGATGATAAATTGCAGGTCCAAAAGATCTTCAAAAACTTCGCTAGGAAGGCCCAAAATCAATTTGAAGTGAAGATCAAGAAGGTTCGCAACGACAATGGAACAGAGTTCAAGAACGCAAATGTGGACACCTTTCTTGACGAAGAAGGGATTTCACACGAGTTCTCGGCTACATACACACCTCAACAAAATGGAGTTGTTGAGAGGAAGAACCGGACGCTCATTGAAATGGCAAGAACGATGCTTGATGAGTACAAGACACCGAAGCACTTTTGGGCAGAAGCGGTTGAGACAGCTTGTCATGCAACAAATCGCATGTATCTTCACAAGCTACTCGGCAAGACGACATACGAGCTCCTCACCGGTAACAAACCCCAACTTGGATACTCTCGAGTATTCGGCTCAAAGTGCTACATTCTTGATAAGCATCGTCGTTCTAAATTTGCTCCTAATTCTCATGAAGGTTTCCTACTAGGTTATGGCTCAAACTCTCACACTTACCGTGTCTACAACAATTTCACCCGGAAGGTTGAAGAGATGGTAGATGTGAAGTTTGATGAATCTAACGGCTCGCAAGTAGAGCAATTGCCAATTGATGTAGGAGACAAAGATCCGTCGGAAGCAATCCAAGACTTGTCTATTGGGAAGGTTCGTCCAACGGAGGTGAAGGAGAGTACCTCGTCCGTCCAAGTGGAAGCTTCTACTTGACGACAAGGTAAACCAAGAGTTGATACGGAAGCATCCACAAGTGGGACACACCAAGATAAAGAAAACGAGGAAGTGCATCAAGATGAACGTCAACAACCTCCTTCTCCACCACGACAAGAGAACGACAACACCAACAATGAAGAAAGCCAAGAAGAAGAAGAAGAAGAAGAAGAAGAAGAAGAAGAAGAAGAAGAAGAAGAAGAAGAAGAAGAAGAAGAAGAAGAAGAAGGAGTTCAACCAAGAAACAAGCAAAAGCTTTCACGAGTTCGAGCAAGAGTTGCTAAAGACCATCCCGTGGAGCAAATCTACAATGATATTCAAACCGGGAGAATCACTCGCTCTAAAACTCGTTTAGCTAACTTTTGTGAAAACTATTCTTTCATATCTAGCATTGAACCTATGAAGGTCGAAGAAGCATTGGAAGATCCGAATTGGATAAATGCTATGCATGAAGAGCTACACAACTTTGAGAGGAATCAAGTTTGGACATTGGTTGAGAAGCCCGACAACAACCACAACATCATCGGTACCAAATGGGTGTTTCGCAACAAGCAAGATGAAGATGGACAAGTAGTTCGCAACAAAGCACGTCTCATCGCCCAAGGCTACACACAAGTCGAAGGTATGGACTGTGGTGAGACTTACGCTCCTGTTGCTAGACTTGAGTCCATTCGCATCTTACTTGCCTATGCTAATCACCATGACATCACCTTGTACCAAATGGACATTAAAAGTGCCTTTCTAAATGGTGAAATAGAGGAGGAAGTTTATGTTAAGCAACCTCTCGGCTTTTTCAATCCTAAGAAACCCAATCATGTTTACAAACTTCACAAAGCTCCTTATGGTCTTAAACAAGCTCCTAGAGCATGGTATAAATGCTTGACCAAGTTCCTCATTGAAAAAGGCTTTGAAATTGGGAAAATTGATTCCACACTTTTTACTAAAAGGGTTAATGGAGAACTATTTGTGTGCCAAATCTATTATGATGATATTATATTTGGTTCGACTAACCCTCATTTTAGTGAAAAGCTTGGGAAGCTAATGTCGGAGAAGTTTGAGATGTCTATGATGAGTGAACTCAAATTCTTTCTTGGGTTGCAAATCAAGCAAACTAAGGAAGGTACCTTTGTTTCTCAAACAAAGTACACGAAGGACTTATTCAAGAAGTTCAATATGCAAGAATGCAAAGGTATGACTACACCCATGCCTACTAGTGGACATCTTGACTTGACCAAAGATGGTGAACCGGTTGATCAAAAGGTTTATCGCTCTATGATTGGTTCATTGTTATGTCTATGTACTTCACATCCTAATATTATGTTAAGTGTGTGCATGTGTGCACGATATCAAGCTACTCCTAAAGAATGTCATCTTAAGGCCGTGAAAAGGATAGTGAGATACTTAATCCATACACCAAATTTTGGCATTTGGTATCCTAAGAGGGCCTCTTTTGATCTTGTTGGCTACTCTGACTCGGACTATGCCGGAGGCAAGGTTGATAAAAAGTCCACTTCGGGTACTTGTCAATTTCTTGGTAGATCTCTTGTGTCTTGGTCCTCCAAGAAACAAAACTCCGTATCTTTATCCACCGCCGAAGCGAAATACATTGCCGTTGGTTCATGTTGTGCTCAATTGCTTTGGATGACCCAAACTCTTAAAGATTATGGGATATATGTGAAACATGTTCATTGCTTTGTGACAATGAAAGTGCTATTAAAATTGGTCATAATCCTGTACAACATTCTCGAACTAAGCATATTGAAGTTTGTCATCATTTCATTCGAGATCATGTTGCTAAGGGTGACATTGATCTTAAGCATGTTCGCACTGAAAAGCAATTAGCGGATATATTCACTAAACCTCTTGATGATAAAGTGTTTTGCAGGTTAAGAGGAGAATTGAACATCATTGATGCTTCAAACTTGGAGTAGAAACTCCATCGGATACATGCAAGACATGAGCTTATGACTAATCCTTGATATTTCTCTTATGATGAAAATCTTATGTCTTGGATATATTTGTATCTTGCATGTCATCTAACCCATGTAGGTACTTGGTTGAATCAAATTCCATGAGATTGTAATCTACTCATATCTTGAGCAATCTCTACATCAGCAAGTTTCTACACTATGGTGGTTGAAGACAAGGAAGCACGGAACCATTCAAACATATCCTTTGACAAATTCTATGTTGAGCTTCATGATTGTCATTTTTGGATACACAAGTGCTCTTCCTTGCAAGAACTAACCCCTGTAGGTAGATGGACTCAAATTCCAAGTGGTGCTCCCAATTCTTGATGAGCTACATCAACTTTGAGCAACCCACACAAGTTCAACTACATGGACTACACGACCAACCAAGGTATGCTATTCCATCTTAGAGAAGCTTTACTCCGAGTTATGAGCTAAAGCAACTCGACAAGATGTGAATACATCGAGATGCTTAAACGAAAAATGGCAACCCCATTTTGAGCTTAAATGATGAGTATGACCTATGATCAAGTGATTTCACTTGACTCCTAAGTCAATATACTCTAACATAGGTGACTTTGTCGCCGACCATCTCTATATGAAGTTCTCTTGTGTTCCTTTCTGTGTTTTTGCATTTGTCTCATGCATATTTGTTTCCCCTTTCAAAAAAAAACTTCATCTAGATTTCTTTCTGTTTGTTCTGCCTTTTCTGCATCAAATTCCTTGCACATCTTTCAGTAAATTCCTTGCAAATCTTTGTGAGATCTTACTAATCTAGTGAGCTGAGGTGACAAGTGTTTTCTCTGCAATGAACCCCGTTTCACCGATTTGTTGTTTTCGGTCCAACCGAAGCATACCACTCGGTGCCACCGATTTCATAGCAGGAAAAATAGTTTGCCACTTATTCTGTGTTTCTTCTGATCCAGCTCCACTCAATGAATCTTGTCCTCTACAAGCATCACATTTCTATACATGCTTTGTACTGTGTCTCCATGATCAAACCCTTCTTGGATATTGATGTCAAAGGGAGAGAGAGATCACATCAAAGCTTATCACTTAGAGAGATCACATCAGAGAAAGAGAGTATCACCTCCTCAGTGGGAGAAAGAGATCTCCAGGGGGAGAGAATACTCATATAAAAAGTATTTCTCAAGGATCCCAGATGCTTGGTGTTCAAGAGGAGAGATGCCACATGTCTTATTGAGGGGAAAGACATGTCCATATGTGCTTATTTGCATTAACTTGCATTAGCTCTGTTCATTTATATCTTTCAGCTCTGATTTTCTGTTCCCTATCTTCTCCCAGTATCCCATGCTAGCTTCAGGGGGAGCAAGACATCTAAGGGAAAGAAATCATTTAAATTCATTGCATATCTTTACTCTTGGGGACATGTCTTATCCAATGTGGTACTTAGTACTCACTCTCTACATGTCATCCCAGTCTTGGTATTCTTGTGGTTTCTTCTGTTTGCTCTGGCTAGTAGATGTACCTGTGTTATCTAACCTTGTTTACGCAGGTTCATTCCATCCTAAGCCAACTCAAGACTACAAGGTAAGTATATGCATCACAATCATGTGCATGAGGAATTCTTGCTGATGTACATACTGTTTGCAAGAAGAACCCATGGGCATGAAGGTATTTTCCTTAATATTCTTCGCTCTGATGCATATGGCCAAGATATATGTAACACATTGCCTGCTCTATCATGGTTATGCTCTCACATGCTTTTATATTCCATATTCACATGATTGCATACATGTAGGGGGAGCCTATGCTTGTTACATGTCTTTCCAAAGCTTTACTTGCTATTCTTTATAACTTTATCTAAAGCTTTGATGTATGTTGTCATCAATTACCAAAAAGGGGGAGATTGAAAGCACAAATTCTCCCTAGGTGGTTTTGGTAATTAATGTCAACATATCTCTTGTTGGACTAACACTTTTATCTAGTATGTTTCAGATAAGTTCAACAATGGAGTGGCATGGACTAAAGGATGTGGGAACTCCTTCAAGATGCTAAGGACAAAGGATTGGCTCAAGCTTCAAGATCAAGACTCTTCATTTTTATATTTTAGTGATCCAAGATCACATTGAGTCTATAGGAAAAGCCAATACTATCAAGAAGGGATGAGGTGTTGCTTAATGAGTTTCTTGCTCCACAGTGCTTAGTGATATGCTCCAAAACCCTCAACTACTTTCCCACTTCCACACATTTGACCTAAACCTGAAGTCAAACTCGGCCATACCGATTCTTTCTATCCGACGCCACCGAGTTCAAATGTCATAGCCACTGCCACAAACCCTAGGCAAATCGATCTTACCGATAGGGATCTCGGTCTCACCGAGATGGGATTGTAATCTCTCTGTTTCCCTTCGTAACATTTCGGTCTAACCGAAGTGAGCGATCAGTCCCGCCGAGATTGCAATGTAAACTCCCTGTTTCCCTTTTGTAACATTTCGGTCTCACTGAAATGAGCGAATCGGTCCCACCGAGTTTACCTGCCAACTCTCTGGAAAGCTTATTACCAAAATCGGTCTCGCCGAGTTTGTGTAATCGGTCTCACCGAGATTATGTTATGCCCTAACCCTAACCATATCGGTCCTACCGAGTTGCATGTCAGTCCCACCGAAAATCCTAACAGTCACTAGATTTACTAAATCGGTCCGACCGAGTTTGTTGATTCGGTCCCACCGAGTTTGGTAGATTGTGTGTAACGGTTAGATTTTGTGTGGAGGCTATATATACCCCTCCACCTCCTCTTCATTCGTAGAGAGAGCCATCAGACTGAACCTACACTTCCAGCATACATTTTCTGAGAGAGAACTACCTAATCATGTGTTGAGGCCAAGATATTCCATTCCTACCATATGAATCTTGATCTCTAGCCTTCCCCAAGTTGCTTTCCACTCAAATCTTCTTTCCACCAAATCCAAAACCTATGAGAGAGAGTTGAGTGTTGGGGAGACTATCATTTGAAGCACAAGAGCAAGGAGTTCATCGTCAACGCACCATTTGTTACTTCTTGGAGAGTTGTGTCTCCTAGATTGGCTAGGTGTCACTTGGGAGCCTCTGACAAGATTGTGGAGTTGAACCAAGGAGTTTGTAAGGGCAAGGAGATCGCCTACTTCGTGAAGATCTACTGCTAGTGAGGAAAGTCCTTCGTGGGCGACGACCATGGTGGGATAGACAATATTGCTTCTTCGTGGACCCTTCATGGGTGGAGCCCTCCATGGACTCGCGCAATCGTTACCCTTCGTGGGTTGAAGTCTCCATCAACGTGGATGTACGATAGAACCACCTATCGGAACCACGCCAAAAACATCCGTGTCTCCAATTGCGTTTGAATCCTCCAAAACCCTTCCTTTACATTCTTGCAAGTTGCATGCTTTACTTTCTGCTGCTCATATACTCTTTGCATGCTTGCTTGCTATGTGTTGTTAATGTTAAACTTGTGTCTAAACTCCACTTAAACTTAAAGATCTTAAAAATTGCAACTTTGGTACTTAGTGTCTAATCACCCCCCCTCTAGACACCTCTTCGCAAGGGCCTACAGCTTCCAGGAGCCGCGCGCAATCGCTTGCATTCTGGGCGGCGCTCAGGCCCCAACCTCTCAGCGCATCTTCAAGAAGTTTTACTCGCGAGGTGAATGCAGTCCTCCCCAAGCTTGAGGCCACGCGCCCTCTCCGATGGTTAGCGTGCGCTATCACATTCAGCTCAGCGGATCAGCTCAAGTGCGCAGCAACGGCCGGAGTCCTCCCGATGCTTTGCTCCCCAGTCATCAACAATGTGCAAGTCACCAGGACCCTCATCGATGACGGAGCAGGACTCAACGTCCTGTCCATCGAGACATTCAACAATCTCCAAGTGCCATATGATCAGCTTTAGCCAACCAAGCCTTTCTCAGGAGTCACTGATGGTTCCACCGTTCCAACAGGGCAAGTTCGCCTTCCTGTCACCTTTGGGCAGCGCAACAACTACCGCACCGAGCTCATTGACTTCGACGTCGCCCACATTCGCCTGCCGTACAATGCCATCCTCGGGTACCCAGCCCTGGCCAAGTTCATGGCAGTGACTCACCACGGCTACAATGTCCTCCAGATGCCAGGAAGCGGTGGAGTCATCACAGTGCCCTGTGAGGAAAGGGATGCAGTGTGTTCTCTTGAGTGTGCCTTCCAAGCCGCGGCAATCGAAGACCCAGATCACAGGAACGGAAGACTTCCCGAGGCGGTCCCTAAGAAGAAGAAGGCCTCACCTGGCCCAAACCCTCAGGAGGTAGGCGCCTCCAGAGGCGTTGCGTCAGGATTCGCACCCGTCCAAGGGGCGCCACCCTTTGTCGCATAGGAAGGCACGCCCGGCGCCCTCCTCGGGCAGGGCTCGGGGGCTCTTTCTTGGAGAGCCACCGACTTTGCCAAGGTCACGAGGGAGGCTCTCGGGCACCACTTGGAAGTGTGCTTCAGGGCACGTTTCCCTTAGGAAGGTACGAGGAAAGGAGGGCCAAACCCTCAGGAGTTCATCGCGAGGAACATTCAGGAGCTACAGGAGTCAAGAGTCATGTGCGGCAGCCGCCGCTTGCCCGCCGTGGCCCCACATCCAGGTGAGGATGGCGGGCTACGCGTCTGCATCGACGTACTAGGGCTCAACCGAGCCGTGTCTCAGGAGCGCCTCTGGCCTTCACGCGTGGGGCCATGCGAGGGACCACCTCACAACTACGTTCACATGCCCTTCGGCCTGCCAAACGTGGTCGCCGCTCATCAGCATCTGCTGAGGAGCATTCTGGAGGCTCAGGAGGTCAGGCATCACGCGGTCCTGGCGGAGATGGAGATGGCGCTCGAAGATCCACCTGTGCCCCCGGAGCCTCCTGAGGCTCCAGGCCCCGAGAGCTCGTGAGGGTCGGCTTCCTCACTGTGCGTCGTCCGCTACTTCAACATCACTTCATCTTCAACGGTATCAGGTGACATCTTTCAAAGTTCCATTTTCAGCTGGGAGCGCCCTCAGGGCTGCATCATTCCCAGGTCGCGTGGGTCCATCCCTGCGGCATGTATCTGTCTTGCTTATGCTCTTTACCTACCTTGTTGGGGGCGCCCCTCGGGCTGCATTATCCCGAAGCTGCTCGGGCCTGACCCAGTGGCGTTTGCTTTTTCTGCATCTATCTAAATAGATTTGCTCCTTCGTGCTTAACATGCTTGACCTAATCGCTTGCTCGATTGACACCTACCTTTGGAGCCGCTCGCTCTAGCACGGCACTTGCGCACGGGTCCGTCCCTGAAACGCTGATAAATCTAAGTGGCTGAGCTCTGGTTGCGGCAGCCACGCAAGGCGCCACCTCACCAGGCCCTCAGTGCCCCAATCACTCCCTCGGAGCGACCAATAGTTGGCTGGCAACCGTAACAGCACACCATGTTTCCCCTCGTGATTGGTATGCAGGACCCACTCTAGAAGTAATGCTGGGGATGTCGCGAGCTTTCTCTCCTTCTCTCCGGCATGATCCGCTTGCACGTTAAATGGGGGGCATGCCTGAGCATCGCGACTCATGGGCTCTTACTGGCTCTCCAGCCCTCACCCTCTGGCCTTGACCCACGGCATCGCGACCTGTCATACCAGCGGCAGCTGAGCTGGCTCGAGGGCCGGGACCTGAGGACGTAGAGCATTAAGGAAAGTGTGGGGGAGAGGGAAGAAGCTCACGAGGGCCTAACCCAGCAACACCTCAGCTGCCGCCGCGCAGGCCCGGCACCTCGACAAAAACTACGCCAAACCTACGAGATAAGTCACACGAAAACTGATTTGACTCAGCGCTAAACCCTCGCCTAGTGCAGCTCTGTCATGACAACATTGCCTACCTTTCTTGCCCAACAGAGGCTACTTGAGCGCTAAAGGGGACCTCCTGAGCATCGCGACTCAGGGGCTCTTACTGGACCTTGGGCCGCTCACCTCCTGGCCTTGACCACGGCATCGCGACCTGGCATACCAGCGACGGCTGAAGCCTGCCTGGGGACCGGGACCTGTTAGCGTAGAGCGCCAAGTCCTCATGAGGAAAGAAGGGGGGAGCCGAGCCAGGACAGGACAAGCATCTCGCCTCGATTCATAATAAGGATATAATATTCACAAAAGACATGGCCAGCACCTTACATACCCCCATGGGGTGGTGCTTCGATTCCTCACAAGGAACAAAAGGTGCTAATCCTAAGGAACGCTAACTACGCGCGCCTCCGCAGGAGATGCCATCATCAACAGTGTGCCATCAGGCGCCGACGCCAACCCAATCCAGATCAACAGCGCCGGTGGCATTAAGCACCCGCCCTGCTCCGAGCGCGACGCGAACTCGGGGGCTCGTAGCTGTCGTCGCTCGTCTCCGGAGTCACGTGAACCTCAGCGGAGTTGCTGGACCCTCCGGCGCCTCCGCCGCTGCCTGAGGAGCCGCTGGGGAAGCGGTTGGCAGGCCTGGTCCTCGCCACGACGATGCCCCGGCCGCCTCTCTCGGGGCAGCATTCCAGCCGGCGTCCTTCCGCGTCGAAGACCTTGAGGAACATCAAGGAGGCGCCGTCGTACTCAAGGTGGATTACGAGGGCGCCCCCTATCTGGAAACCCCGGGCAATCTCGCCCCAGCCACGGGTCATGTAGACCTTGCCCGGACGACAACCTCAACCTCCGCTCCTGTCGCAGGGGTAATGCAGTCAGCGTGCTGCAGCCAAAGCTCAAGAGGCCCCCTCGGCAGAATCTCGAAGGCGAAGGAGGGAGGAAGGCGAATCCAAGATCGAGGAGGCATGGCGGCGTGAAGCACAAGCTCGCGAGAGGAGCCCTCGGCATGGACTCCAGGAGGAACGACGCGCACCGCCGTAACCCGCCGGCGTCAACGGCGGCACCGCCGGTGTTGTTCGGCGCCTTCTTCTCCAGGGCCCTCGATGCGGGCGTACAAGAGCACCAGGAACCCAGGCGGCGGCCGCTCGTACCAGGGCCTCGATGCCTCCTGCCGAGCACCCTCATCTCGATGGTAGAGGACTAGCCGTTTCTTCGGCGGAAGCGGGTTGGAACCCTCTCGGGGGGCCTTTCCCTTCTCTTCTGCAGAAAACCGGCGGATTGGTGCCATTGGCGTAATGTGGAGCAAGGGCGAGGAAGAAGAAGGAAATGAGTAGCAGAAGGGATGGACTGGAAGGGCTCGCGCCATTCCGTACTTATAGCCGGAGAAGGCCAACCGCCGGCCTCCACGATCGCAGGTAATCATGACCCGTTTTTGCATGCAGGGACTTGTCAAGTCATGCGGTTTTGAGGCATCATGGCGAAGCGGAGATGCCCATGTCCAATCAATCGCCACGTGGCGCCCAAGGCCGCAGGCTATTGGGGCCCGCGGTGCTACTTGCCCCTTCGCCTCTCTGCTAAGCCAAGTCCGGGCGCGCCTTGGGCCCGGGGGCTACTGTCGGCGTTTTGGGAACGGGGGTCCCCAGACTTGCCTGCCCGTGGCCTGTGGCGTGGCTCAAGAGGGGGCCCAGTGCAGCCCAGCTTCATCAGTTCAAGCTCAAGACCCTCGCGAGGGGCCAAGCCTCGCAGGGCGGATGACATGAAGCTTTCTCAGGAGCAGCCTCGTCAGGCAGGCTCGCGAGGAGGCGGAGAGATCAAGGCAAGGGCATCTCGTGAGGAGCCCATGACGCAAGGCATGACGATCGAGACCAGGCGGGCGTCGGCCTGCGCAGTGTCCTTGTTTCCCCTTTGGTGCAACGGGGGCAAGCACAGGCCAAGGCATCAGGCAAGGGTTGCCGTTTCGGTGCAACAAGACCAAGACCAGCAGAACGACAGGACAGAGGTCATCGTGGAGCCCAGGACGGCGTCATCGTCAGAGCCTTTGGCAGCCGAAGACCAACTTTAGTCAGGAAAAGTGTACTAGATGTTCCCCTTCAAAATGGCCAATTGTTGGCGCCCTTCCCGCTCATTATTTGGGAAGAGGCCCAGGGCCTCCCCCTATAAATAGGACTAGCCACCACAGAGTAGAGGCATCGAATCCAGATCACGCATAGGCTAGAGAGAGGCAACTGAACTCACTCAAGCAGTTCATCGCACCAGCTCAAGAACAGCCCTTGCGAGGCTGTTCCCCTTTTGTATTGTTCATCATCAGCCCCTGAGGCAATCCACCACACCACAAACTAGAGTAGGGTATACACCACACCGGTGGCCCAAACTAGTATAAACCTCGTGTCCCTTGTGTGTTCTTCTTTCTAGTTTAGATTCCTTGCGAGCCTTCGAGACGTGAGCTGGTAGGGGAAAGATCTTCATGCGCACCCTAGAGTTCGAACCTCAAGGGTCTGACGGAACCCGAAATCCGACAAACCGTGTGTTATGAAACAGAATAACCCTCCTCGAGGCGGGAAGATATTTTCTAGGGATCCAGGAGGGATTGGGAACAAGAAACATCGCGCACGGTCCGGAGATAAC
Source organism: Triticum dicoccoides (assembly GCF_002162155.2). Classification (NCBI taxonomy): domain Eukaryota; kingdom Viridiplantae; phylum Streptophyta; class Magnoliopsida; order Poales; family Poaceae; genus Triticum; species Triticum dicoccoides. The sequence goes on along the minus strand of NC_041393.1, from coordinate 754,472,077 downwards.
AACCGTGTGTTATGAAACAGAAAAACTCTCCTCGAGGTGGGCAGATATTTTCTAGGGATGCAGGCGGGATTGGGAACAATAAACATCGCACACAGTCCGGAGGTAACAACCGTGTGTTATGAAACAGAAAAACCCTCAAGGTGGGCAGCTATTTTTGATAGGGGGAGCCTCGTGGAGCCCAATGTACTGTGCGGATGTGTGCGTGACAGGGGCACCGGCATGGCACACGGTTAGTTTGAGTGAACCGTGTCTGTTGCATCAACCGACTTGTCTAATGTTCATAAATTTGGCGAAAAATGACGCGGGAGAGGGTCAGAAAACGAACACACTTGCAAGTGGACCAAATTTATGTATGAAAAGGGTGGTTTGATTTTCAAATACCAAAAGCAACTTTGATGCCGCACCTATCTCGCAAAGCGCACGGTATTGTTTGTCCCCCCTTGTGTCGACACGAAGGGAATCCTGAGCTATGGATGCATGCCCCCCCACAACACAGGCTCACCTAGCAAAGTGCGAAGTAGCTAGCAGCCCCCTCCCTTGTGTTGGCACAAAGGGTATCCTAAGTATGAATGGATCCCCCCAACTGTGGTTCACCTAGCAAAGTGCTAAGTAGCTAGCAGCCCCCCCTCGTGTTGGCACGAAGGGAATCCTAAGCTATGAATGCATGGCCCCCAC
>NC_041393.1:754453141-754471083 GCF_002162155.2 Triticum dicoccoides | reverse complement strand
ATCTCACCAAGATTCATCATAAAATGGACCAAGAATAATCCACCTTGCTCGTACAACCTCGCTCTTGTTGCTGGTCAAAGTGATGGTCGTCCATGCGACCCTGGAGATAGGCTAGCTCGCCAATAATCATGCAAGTAGCTAGTCCCCGAAGACAACCACTGCATGCGTGTGGCCGAAACATACGTATGGAGAGGTGTGTTCTTAGTACACAATGGAACAACTTTGATGTGGCACTGTGATTTCGAACTAGAAATCCCCACACTGAGTGAGGGTTAGGTTGAGATGCATATGTATGTTACACCACACTTCAAGCCGACGACGGGGATTCATGCATGCATGCCTGCATAGTATATGCTCTCAAACTTTGATTAGGTCTGAATCTCACCATGACCTATACTACGATAACACGAACCAAATGAAGAATCCGCCATGGTAACCTATCTTGTTGTCGATCAAGGTGATCATGGATCTCCACGCAGGCCCACGAATATATATGCTTGTCGCCGATGACCACGCGAGGGAGTGCACCGTTTGAAGACAACCACTACATGCATATGTATGGAGGTGATGCATGCATGCATGTTTGAATACCATTTCACAACATTGATGTGGCACGTGCGTCGAAAATCGTACACTCTCCCCACACAGAGCGGCATCAGTTCATGACGCGTCATTGTACTAGCCACTTCGACTCGATGGGAGGGATTCATGCATACACATGCATTCACCGGATCCCCACCTTCCTCGCCATCTCTAGCCCAGCCGCCTCCCCCGGGACCCCATCGCGCCTCCCGCCGCCAGCCACCCCGACCCCCACGTTTTCCACCTGCCCACCCCAGAGGTCGTCGCCCTCCCGCAACTACCTGCTGCCGGTGACGCGCGCCGCCCCCGACCAGGATCTCATGCCTCCGCCGTCCCCCACCAGGATCCAACTATGGCGGCGGCATCTCCTCTGCTTCAACCATGGAGGCCGCTTCCCCCTGCTTCAACCGCAGCGGCGGTCCTCCCTCCGTGCGTTCCACCAGCAACCACCGTCAGCTGGCCTTCTTCTGTGCAGCGGTGGTGCATCCCCTACTCCCAAATCCAGGCGCGGCCCCCAACCCCTTCTACCACATGATCCCGGCCTCGCCGGTTGGCGACGGCGCTGTCCACCGCTCGTGGCTCATCCCCCCAGCACCGTTGAGGCTCAGGTCCCGCATCCTACATCCCTCCCTCAAAAATGTCGCTCCGACCTTCTTTCAGAGAGCCAGCGACAGCTCTGCCTTCCTGCAGTTGGACATGCTCCTCCATCGATGTTCGCGCGGTCATCCGCTGCACCGGCAACATCCTCTCTCCGGCCAACCTGCAGCTAGGGGAGGTCTCGAACTGCAGCTGGAGGAGGTCTCGACCTGCAGGTACGTATGGCTGAAAAGCTTGAACCTTACTGTGAATACTTGGCCTTCTACAAACAGTTGGGATTACAACTATACATGCAGTCACAAATTGTCATCAATGGTGGTGTCTTATTTCAGGCGGCGATCTTATTAAAAGATCAAGATGAGCTCAAGCAAGTTAGCTAGCTAGGCGCCCCTGACTGAATGACCCAACCACGTTAAACAACATGAAATAGGCGAGAGAGAGACAATCTGGGTTACATAGTTTACGTTAGCTCTACAGAGAAAATATATGTTCGTATTCTTGCACTATTGTGCTAGCTAACAAAACTTATTATTCAGTGATTTGCACAAACACTTCACCTGGAGGTATCGACTGCAGCTTGTCGCGTATGTCGCTGCCGCCGAGGTCCACCACATACGGCCGACGCTGCAGCAACCACCCCCCACCATTGTCTGTTGCCGATGCGTGCAACCACGTCCAGCCGCCCACTGGATGTGGGCATAGAGGCAGGGCCATGCCGAGGGAGCTCGAGCTCCACCACCCACAGCCGGTTCCCCTGCAGGTTGTACACCCGACCAACCACACCATCTTCTTCTCCTTGTCTATTCTCTTGCCTCTTTGCTTCTGTAGTTCTAGATGTTTTAAAAGGTTGGTATTTTTGCTCTCTGTAATGTTCAAAAGTTTGGTACTGTAATTTTTTCGGATCTGCAAAGATGTAATCTCAGCAAGGTTGTACTATGTTAAAGTAAGATATTACCAACCAAGAAAAAAGAGAAATTTGGGTCTATGATTTCCCACTATATTTGCCCCAACTTGTGTGCTGATTTCATTTGAAAAATCTAGAAGTTCAATGATATAAAATATATATGTTCTGACTCCACAAGATGTATGTTTGGAGAATAAAAACAATAGTTAAACGTACCCACCTCCAGAGTAAAAAAGAACATATAAATTTGCATTACGGAGTTACAAAAATTCAGAGCCAAAAACATATATAGAGGGCAGTGCTAAAAACGTTCAAAAAATTTCCCTTTGTTTCAGGTTGCAGCGGAAAAACAAAAAGCAGAAGTTCAAGATGAAATTTGAAGAAGGAAATATGCAACAATCAAAGAAGTCGCAGTCTTAATACAGAGAAGGAGAACGCCTTGCGATCCAGCCAGCCGAGTTGACTCCTACCATCGGCACTGCATAATTATCACTGGATGCCCATGGCCACCGGTGCTTGATAACTAGCATTAAATGACTTGCAATCCAGAAGAAAGTTGCGCCCCTGTGGAGATCTATAATGTTGTGCAGTTGGTCGTGATGTCTCCTGGAGCTTCAATTTTATGACCCTGATGCATTTTCTTCTTTTTTGATGTTGTATTTGATGCATAAATTATCACTGGATGCCCATGGCGTGTGCACAGTATGTGTTTGTGTTAGTTCCCGACAGGTTCCATCATGTACTAAATGGTGATGGATAGAGAGATCCATTATTCATTTGTATAGAAGTTCAAATTTAAATAAAATAGAGGTTCAATGTTTATGAAAGCTACTTTAGTAATTCTTTATTAAAAGTGTACTGGCGTTGCAGGTGGCAGCCGCGGCATTTGTGTGTGTGAATAAAATGGAGAAGTTCAAGTTAAAATAATGGGGAAAAAAATCTTGTATTTGTGTGTGTGTGTGAATAAAATGGAGAAGTTCAAGTTAAAATAATGGAAAAATTGTTCCTGTTCTTTACAATAAAAAATGTATCATGGTTGGTTTCCCAAATTAGTTGCTCTCTAAGGCACATTATGTTGTTGCTTTCCTTCTCCTTCATGAAACTGCTACAAAAAAGATAGAGCATCGAAGTTAAAAATAGAGCGTAGAAGTTAAATATTAAAAGCAAAAAACAAGCACGCATTTCTTGAAGACAAAAAAAAGGTTGATGCGAAGTTCATATTCTCTGCCGCGGATAGTTCCATATGTTTGCTTATGGCAAAACACACACATTGGGTATCCAAAAATAAAGAGGCGAACATACAAAAAAAATCTGTGAAGTTTAAATTATGAAAATAGAGAAGTCTGAAGTTTATTAAAAAAGAACAAAATTTATTTGTTTCTAAAAAATAAAATAAAACATTCAGGTTTAAATACCACAATAGTTGGATGTTCATTAAAATAATCCTAGCAAAATAAAAACTATGAAGTTCAATTTGAAATAATATAATAGTTTGATGTATATTAAAACATTAGATTTTTCACATTATTAAAGGAATAAAACCAAGAAGTTCAAACTAAAATAACGGAGTAGTTCAATGTATATATAAAAAACTCAGATTTTCCTCATTACTAAAACAATAAACCCAACAAGTTCAATTTATAATAGTAGAGTGGTTTGATGTTTTTTACAAAATTCAGATTTCTCCCGTGAGAAAAGAATAAACCAAGAAGTTCAATTTATAATTATAGAGTAGTTCAAAATTCAAATAACTCGGTTTTCTATATATAAGCTTTCCCGTGTCGCCACCATGCACCTTAGGGCGCCGAATATGGTAAGGATCCGCTAAAAAGAATTCCTATTTAACCGTTGAGTATTTGGAAAAAGTTTCTACATGGGGACAGAGCGGATTTGCAGCACCTTTCCAACGCCATCTCATTTGCCTCATTGCGATAAACAGTTTAGAAATAGACTCGAAAATACTATTCACTTTTTTTGTATAAAGAAAAACACTTTTAAAACTGCTCTTAAACCGTGTACATTTTGCCAAAAATTTAACTTGGGTCATGATACTTTTGTCCATAGCTTTCCAATGGTATATCGCAAGCCCCATTTGGGCAATATTTGCGGAAGTTCAACCTAGCACTTGGGGAAGTTCAAGTGCTACCGATGCAGCAGGTTATGTAGTTATCAGAATATTATTCTCATCACACGCTCGTCACGAGCCAAGAGCAAATCCGCCAATGAGCAAGATTCCTATTTAAAACGGGCATTTAGTTGCTAAAAACCATTTCCAAATTACACTTATATCACACAGAATACGACTGCCAGAATAATTCGCGTCGGGAGACATGATTGCGAAGATAGCCCGAAGGTCGGATTCCTATAGAGGGAAGCTCAGGTTGTGTAACTCAGGAAGTTCAGGATTTTTCCCGTTACTAAAAGAAATAAAACCACGAAGTCCAAATTAAAAAGATGGAGAAGTTCGACGATTATAGAAAACTCAGATTTTCCTTGTTATTAAAGAATGGAAACAAGAGGTTCAAAAATAAAATAACAAGAAGTTCAACTTTTAAAAATAGAGCGCTTCAAAATTTCATAAAAAAGATTAAGAAAAACCCAGAAAGTCCATATTAAAAAGATGGAGAAGTTCGATGATTATAGAAAACTCGGATTTCCTTTGTTATTAAAGAATGAAAACAAGAAGTTTAAAACTAAAATAACAAGAAGTTCAAAAATAAAAAAACAAGAAGTTCAACTTTTAAAAATAGACCGCTTCATAATTCATAAAAAATGATTAAGAAATTCAGATTAATATTCATAAAAAACTCAGATATTTTCACGTAACTGAGAGAAGTTCAGATTGATAACTTCCAGAAGTTCACGTACTACACGGTGTGCATTTTGTATTAAAAAAGAATGAAAATGCAAAGCATAAAGTTTTGTTGCTAGAAGTTCAAGTGCTCAACTCGAGAAAGTTCAAAAATTCTTGTGTGGGAGAGGTTGAACAAAAATACGTGACACAATTTCAAGGTGAAAACAACGAGAAGTTCAACTACTGCAAGGAATACATTTCAAATGAGAATAAAAGTATAGAAAATTAAAAGCTTAAAAGGTTTGTTGAAAGAAGTTCAAGTGCTCTGTCCGGGGAAGTTCAAAAATTCTTATGAGAGAGGCTCATCTTGTATTTCCATGTTCGATTTTTTCCGTTAAAAATCAAATACAATTATTTACCCAAAATATAAAAAGGTGAAGTTCAAATTGAAATAACACAGAAGTTCAGAGTTTATTAAAACCTAGTATTTACCTTTTCAAAAAATAAAAAGCACAACGCCATTTTTTGCACTTTTGAAAACAATCTCATAAACGTAAAAATGGTTGCTAGGAGTTCAAGTGCTCGGCGAGGGAAAGTTCAAAAATTCTTGTGAGAGAGGTTCATCGTGTATTTAGATGTCCAAAATACATAAAAAAATATGTTGTTTTTTGTGTTTTAAAACAATTCTCTCAAACCAGGGAGAAGTTCAAAGTGATAACAACGGGAAGTTCACGTAGTACATGGTGTGTATTTCATATAAAAAATACAATAAAGTGAAACAAAGTGAAGTTCAAACAAACATGCCCAAGAAGTTCAATTACTTCACGCAGTGCAAAAAATAGCACGTCAAAAAACAGCACATAAAAAATTAGAGTGAAGTTAAAACAGACATGCCCGAGAAGTTCAACTACTTCATGCAATGCATTTCCATTCACGATGAAGGCAGAAATTATGATCTCCTCGTTTTCTAATTTACTTCAAAACAGCAGGAATATCATTTGTGTAAGTTCAAGTCCTCGGTCGGAGAAAGTTCAAAAAATATTGTGAGAGAGGTTTGTACAAAAAGAATATCATTTGTGTAACACTGACGAAAATGGATGGGAAAACTACAAACAAAACAATGTCACAGAAGTCCAACGTGAAAACAGCAGGAAATTCAACTACTACACTGAATGAATTTCACAAGAAAAACTTTTAAAACTGTCGCGAGTATGAAAAATGATCAACACGGAAAAGTTACGTGTTTATAGCAACTTTCCATCGGTATATCACTTGCTTAATTTCGGTGAGTGAATGAAGAGCTACGAGCAAAAAAAATCACGTGAAAACAGAGTGAAGTTCAGGTAAAAATGCCACAGAAGTTCAAATACTTCACGCAATGCATTTTCGACAAATCTGTTTCGCGATAAAGGCAGAACGAGTGATCTTGCTGTTTCTGAAATTACTTGAAAATGGCTGGGACTCAGAGAAAACCATCAACATGAAAACATTTCACATTTTTTGTAGCTTTTCAACAGTATATTATTTGCCTCGTTCCGATGAAGTTTGTAGAAATGAAGGCGAAAATACGTTTTTAGCCATTTTCAAAATCAACGTAAAACCGTAATCAATTTGGAGAAACAATATATACCAAAAAGTTTCGCATTTGTTCAGGCTTTCCAACGCCATATCATTTTCTACATTCGGACGTATGATAAAAAAATAGATCAAAAATACAAACTTGGTAGAACTTGTACCATTTTCAATTACTCTTAAACCATTCAAAATTAGAAAAAACTTTCAACATGAGAAAAAACTGCATTTTCACAAGGTTTCCAGCTCCATATCATTTGTCTCAATTGGATTAGGCATTTTGAAACGGCAATGAAAATACGAACTCGGTTGTTCGGTTTGTGAAATTTTACGATTTTCCACATTACTCTTTAACCATAGGGAATTAGAAAAAACTTTCAGGATGTGGAAGGAGCGGTTTTACAGCAGCTTTCCAAGGCCATATTATTTGCCTCATTCCAATAAACGGTTTAGAAATGCGGTCGAAAATACAATTCATGTTTTTTGTATGAAGAAAAAACGGTTTTCAAAACTGCTCTTAAACCACCTACATTTTGCCAAAATTTTAAGTTGGGTCATGATACTGGTGTCCATAGCTTTCCGATGGTATATCGCAAGCCCCATTTGGGCAATGTTGACAGAAGTTCAACCTAGCACTAGGGGAAGTTCAGGTCGAACAACTCAGGCAGTAAAATTGCAAAAAACACAATTTCATCACGACCCGAGAGAAAAATCCGCCAGCGAGCGAGATTTCTATTTAAAACCAGTATTTAGTTGCTAAAACACGTTTCTAGATTACACTAACATCATATAGAACACTACTAACCAGAATAATTCGCGGGGGAAGCCACGGTTGCAAAGATAGCCCGAAGGTCGGGTTCGTACAGAGGGAAGTTCAGGCGCGCGTACAAACAAAAATACGTCACAGAAGTTCAACATGAAAACAGCATAAAGTTCAACTACTACGCTGAATACATTTCAGATGAAATTTTTTAAAATCGTTGCGAGTATGAAAAAATGATCAACACGGGAAAGTTGCGTGTTTACAGCAGCTTTCCATCGGTATATCACTTGCTCAATTCCGGAGAGTGGATGGAGAGCTAGGAGCAGTGGATAGAGATATACGAGCAAAAACAGCACGTGAAAAACAGAGTGAAGTTCAAGCACACATGCCGAGAAGTTCAGGTTCTTCACGCGGTGCATTTTCGAAGAATCAATTTCGTGATAAAGGCAGAACGAATGATCTCGCCATTATTGCAATTACTTGAAAACGGCTAGGAATCAGAGAAAACCATCAATATGAAAAAGTTTCGCTTTTTCCGTAGCTTTTCAGCGGTATGTTATTTGCCCCATTTCGATAAAGTATGTAGAAATTATGCCAAAAACACATTTTTATTCATTTTCCAATTTGACTTAAAACTGTAAGTAATAAGGAGAAACAATATATACAAAAAAGTTTCACATTTGCTCAAGCTTTCCAACGCCATATCATTTGTTGCATTCGGACGTACGGTTCAAAAATTAGCTTGAAAATACAAACTCGATGGAACTTGTACGTTTTCTGAATTACTTTTAAACCGTTCTGAATTAGAAAAAACTTTTAACATGAAAAAGTAGCTCATTTTTACAATCTTTCCAATGCCATATCATTTGCCTCAAATGGATTTGCCGTTTAGAATTGAAAATACGAAGTCGGCTGTTCGGTTTACGAAATTTTACGATTTTCAAAACTACTCTTTATCCACAGGGAATTAGAGAAAACTTTCAACATGTCGAAGGACGCTTTTGCAGCAGCTTTCCAATACTATATTATTTACCTCATTCCGATAATCAGTTTAGAAATGCAATTGAAAATACGATTTATGCTTTTTGTATGAAGAAAAAACGGTTTTCAAAACTGCTCTTAAACCGCCTACATTTTGCCAAAATTTTAACTTGGATCATGATATTGGTGTCCATAGCTTTCCAATGGTATATCGCAAGCCCTATTTGGACACTTTTTAGCTGAAGATCAACCTAGTACTCGGTGAAGGTCAGACGCGTTACTCGGGAAGTTCATGTTGTGATTAGAATATTATTCTGATCCCGTGATCAGAATAATACACACACACACACACATATCATATTACAAGCAAAAACATAACCCCCTCCTAAGTCAAATTAACCACTCTTGTTGTCAGGCTAAAAGTTGTGATGGACCTAGCGGGCCCACAGATGGAAAGCATCGATATCGGTGATAACCGCTTAAGTGGGTGCGAGAGGACAACCACCATCGCTTTGTATGTGGGCCAAACATATGTTGAATACCTAAAATGCACAACTTTGATGTGCCATATGCCTCAAAAACTGTAAACCATGCACCCACACAGAGCGAGGTTCATGAAGCGTACTACATATGATGGTCCCCTTCCCCCTCTTTGACGCATACTGTATGCTCCTATAGTAATACAACCCAAAAAGTATCCTCATCGATGGTGAAATTAATTAACCTCTCCCGATGTAGGTCAAAGTGATGCATGCATCGACGATGGCCTCATGGGCCCACAGATTGAAGCATCACACATGAGTGTCCTAGCTAGGATAACCACCGCTTGCATGCATGTGGCGCAAAGAGGTGTTGTGTGATGTTTGAATAACCATTTTCACAATTTTGATGTGGCAAGTGCCTCGGAAACCAAAAAGTCCCGACACTGAGTGAGGTGTACTTCTTCACGGGCGTGTACGTATAGTATATATACATGCTAGTCCCCTCCCACCTCTTCGACGCATGCTATATACCACCATAACACAAACAAAAAAGATTCTACCTTGATGGTCAAATTAACCTCACTACCAGCTGTTCGTCAAAGTGATGGACAATGACCTCGCAGGCCCACAAAAAAGCATCATACACAAGTATCGAGTGTCGTGTAGGACAACCATCGACTGCATGTGGCCAAAACATGTATGTATGAAAAGGGTTGTGTAATGTTTTAAATTACGAATTCACGACTCTGATGTGGCACCGGTCTGCCTAACAGAACGGCCAACCCACACTGTGGCTCACAACTCGTTGTGTACTACGAGCCACCCGCCACCCCCAAACGCACACACCCACACATACACACACACCGCGAATCCACCGCAACTACGATGCGTGTTAAATCAATTATCCCGTGGTGGACATATATATGTTACGAAAGTAGGGATGTTTCAATTTCGAAAAAAATCAGAGATCATTAAGACGTTTTAATACATTAATTGATTGATTTTCTATGGGTATAATGTGCAAAAATCAAATTCGAGGTGCATGCACATGTGACAGTGCACCAAAATGATTGCAAAAACACATGTGTCTCACTGGGTGCATATGCATGTTTACTCCCCGTGCAACAAATTTCAAACAATGAGAATCTTGATTTTTAAATTCTAGTACATCCAAAACTTATTTGAAGTTCATGAAACCTATCTTGTTGTCGTATGGACACCAATACAAAGTTGCATTGTACTTTTTTTGGTCAAATTTGAGACCAGTTTTGATGTAATATTTATCTAACTACAAATGGGAGATTATCAATAATTGGGAACCAATATCCCAAACGGACTATTTATTCGTACTGTGAGCGTTAGACCAACAATGGATACATGCCATGCTTCAGTTAAGCAATAAAGCGGCATCATTAATCATCCAAATAGAAAAAGGATAGACATGCCGCCACGTGACCCATGTGCCATGCGAGAAGGCGTGAGTTGACGGGATGCATGCGTGCAGTCCGCCGTGCAGGCAGACTGGGAGGTGTGCGTGCAGGTGTGTGAATTGATGGAGGCATGCTCGCTGCACAGTGTCATTGGGAGGCGTGCGAGTACCTATTTGAAACGACGGTTCGCATGCCAGCAGTCCGGTGCGTAGGCTCACTGGGAGGCAAGCGAGCTGTTTGACCGTCGCCCGCCTGTCTCCCACTACTCCATATTAAGAGCTCTCCCATATTAATGGTGCGCCCGAGCGGCCGCTGTTGGATATCGGGTCCCGGCGAAACCCGTAAGGTTCAAACTCTGGGGTGCGCAGGAAGATCTTCTCCCTACTGAAACATGCCCACAACCTCGCTGGCGATTCTAAGCTAGCACGATGAACAACACAAGAGACACGAGGTTTATACTGGTTTGGCGCACCGTTGTGGTGTAATACCCTAATCCAGTGTGTGGTGTCGTGGATTGCCTCTTGGGCTGATGATGAACAGTACAGAGGAAGAATAGCCTCGCGAGAGGTGTTCTTGTGGTGGAGTGGATGAGCTAGGTCTCGGTCAGATTCTCCCCCTCCGATCCCACTGTGGTGGCTATCTTTATTTATAGAGGCCCTGGTCCTCTTCCTAAATATTGAGCGGGAAGGGGTCCAACAACGGCCATTTTGAAAGGGGACAACTAGTACAGGCTATCCTGACTAAAGGTGGTCTTCGACTGCCAAAGGCACTAGTGATAACGCCGTCTTGGGCTCCATGGTGACCTCCGTCCTGCCGCTCTACTGGCCTTGGTCTCATTGCACCGATATGGAAACCTTTGCCTGATGCCTCGGTACTCCGCGCCTGCGCTTGCCCCCTTTGCACCAAAGAGGAAGCGAGGACACTACGCAGGCTGGCGCCCGCCTGGCGCCCACTTGGCGCCCGCCTGGTCTTGATCGTCATGGCTTGCATCACGAGCACCTCGTGAGGTACCCCTTGCCTTGATCTCTCCGCCTCCTTGCGAGCCTGCCTGGTGAGGTCGCCCCGAAGGAGGCCTTGTGTCGTCCGTCCCGTGAGGCTTGGCCCCTCGCAAGGCTCTTGAGTGCTTGTTGATGAAGACGGACCGTACTGGGCCACCGCCAAGCCATGCTGCAGGCCGCGGGCAGGCAAGTCTGGGGACCCCCGTTCCCAGAACGTCGACAGTAGCCCCCGGGCCCAAGGCGTGCTCGGACTTAGCTTAGCAGCAAAGCCAAAGGGCAAGTGCGGGGCGCCGCGGGCCCCAACGGCCTGCGGCCTTGGTCGACGCGTGCCGACTGATTGGGCGTGGGCGTCTCCGCTTCCCCACGCTCCCCCAATATCCGCCTGGCTAGGCGGCCACAGAGCTTTACACAGTTATTCCCTCTTTGCTGCCTGTGTGCTTCCTGTTCCCCTTTCTTCCTCGAGCCTCTGTTTTCGCTTCCAATCTGACTTGAGCTCTGCCCCCTTCATCACCATGGCGCCAACTAGCAAAGAGAAGAGAAAGAAGCCTTTGTCCTCATCTAGTTCGCCTCCGCCAATTGAGCCTACCGTCGGCCGGTCGCTGGTGCTCAATCTGGAAGCCTTGGGCAATGTCCGCTCCGCGCTCGCCTCCAGCTTCAACGAGTGCGGGAAGACAATGGCTTGGCCTGCGTCTCACGCCTCCGTCGACATGACTGTCACGGAGGTTCGATTCTTTGTCGACGCCTGTGGGCTGGCCTGGTTCCCCCTTTCCCCGCTTTCTTCAATGCGGTGCTCTCCCATTATCAGATCCATATGATGCATCTTGATCCTCAATCCATTACCCTCTTTGCCGTCTTCGCCTTTGTTTGCGAAGCCATGGTGGGCATTGCTCCTTTCGTCGCCCTCCTGCGCCACTTCTTCTCGTTGCGCCTGACCGACCCCTTGCAGTGCTTGGGGTGCGTGAGCTTCTAGGCCGTGATAGAGACGGCCGCCTCGGGGATCGATTTTGGCCTCCCGCCTTCCACGAGTGAGTTCCGGATGTGGTGGCTGTATGTGGATGTCAGAGTGCCCAGCCCCCTGCTCTCACCTTCGATGTTGCCTGCTATCCCCAATACGGGCTGGGGCCACGAGAAACTCATGAGCCCCCATCTCTCCTTCGTTTGGCACCGACTGAGGGGGTTGAGAAGCTCGGCATGACTGTGCCCCGGGTGGTGAAGGAGTTCCTCCAGTGTCGCGTTGCTCCTCTTTAGCGCCACTCCCGACCGATGTTGGCCCTCACTGGATACCAGGACCGCATGAGGCTCCAGGAGACGGAGCTGGCGCCCGAAACGCTGAAGAAGGTGCTTGAGGTCTTGACTGGTGACCCCCCGTCGGGTGATATATGGCATGGGGTTAGCCTCTTGTATCTCTGCTCAGGCAGGGCTGAGTTTCCAAGACAGATGCCTCTTTTCGACGGATGGGGGTTGCGCCCGGCTAGCCTTGCGGGGCCTCATGAGAATCCTGTCGCCGTGGCCCCCTTCCTCGCCGCCAGCGCCGATCTTGCCCCAAGAGCGGGTGCAGAGAGGCAAGCATCGCTTGAGGCTGGAGGCTCGGGTGTCACGGTGCTGACGCCGCACGGGGCTCCCGAAGCGTCATCCTTCGGATCCTGTGAAGCCCGCCCTAAGGCGGTCATCGATGAGGGGAAGCAACCCGCAGCTCCCGAGGCCGGAGCCCCCGAGGCCTCTATAGGCCATCAGGAGGTGGTGTCTGACCGTCCCTCCCAACCTGGCGCCCTTGAGGTTGGATGCCTGGACGCTTCTTCATCTGCGCCGCACGCCGGTCCTCACGTTGAGCGCCTGGGTCTGTTCCACGTAGACTTCGCTGCCCTCCGCAAGAGGAAGGAGTCTTCGAGTGGCAGTGGGCGCCCCTTTCGGCCGTTGAAGCATAGGAAGTATTTTGCCATAGATGAGTAAGTACCTCATTCTTGCAAATCCTCAAACGCCGCTCCTTTTCCTGATTCTGGCTTTTCAGGATCCCTCCTACTAAGCCTGCGGAGTCTCCCAAGAAGCAACTTCCTCAGGCTTCGCCTTCATCGCTGGCCTTGAGCGTCCCGAGCTTGTGCGCTGCCCATAACGCGGGGGCGGCCGGAGAAGCAAGGTTGCTCGCAGGGTGTCTTAAGCACGTGCCCCTGCCGCCTTTCCTTCGCAACCTTGCCTGGGGCGTGACCGGCCTTCCCAAGGCTCCTCCTCTGATCGTGGACGGCGAATGGTTGAAGTTGGTCCTTGGCTCTTCTTCGGGGGATGAACAAGAGAGGTGAATCATGGTCAAAGGGCTGCTTGCCTGGTTCATCAGAGTCTTCAAGTCTTCGGGTCCTTCTCCAAGTACTCCGTCTACTTCGCCAACTAACATCGGAAACAATCACAATAAGCAACACAACAAGGCAAAAATAAAAGTGCTCTAACAATGCAAGTTGGACTTTTCTAGGATACCTTTGGTCATATGAGGTATGACCAAGGTGGTTTCATTGGGATTTGATCAATGGATATCTTTAAACATTTCAATATGATGGAATCAAGGGATTTGTCGATTTGCAAGAACTGTACAGAAATATTATTTTGAAAATTGAGCAAAGGCACCCATTTATCAAATAATGATTTTAGAAGCATCTAGGAGTTGGTTTCACTGGATTTGGAGTTCAAAGGGATTTCCTATGAATTTGCAAAGTTGATAAATATGAAGAAATGGCTCATTATATTGTGTTGCACAGAAAGTATTAATAAAAATGTTCATAACCTAAGTTATGAACTTAGAAGCATCTAGAAATTTGAATCAATGGATTTGGGTCAATTATGGGCTCTCTTTGATTTTCTAAAGTTTATCACAGAAATGGAAAAACAAGATTTGATAAATGTTTGTGAAGAAAATATTTCTGGAAAAATGTGCAAATTGCTCCATGAGATAGATCATGATTTTAATCATCAAATTTTGAGGTAATATGAATATTTGGTAGGTTTTACAAGTTTCTAGAAAAAGAAAAAGACAAAGGAGGGGGGGTTATACCTATGCTACGCACTGGGTGCAGCATAGCGCCGCAGCGCACTGGGCCGGCCCAGCGGCTCGGCCACGCGGACGACAGTGCGACATCGAAGGCAGGAGAGGGCGAACCCGCCTCCACTTGCCAGCGTGACCCGGTGGCTGGGCCACTGACGAGCGGGGCCTGCTTGCAGGGCCTTCATCTTCCTCCCGCGCGCGCTCCGACCGCGAGGAGGAGCGGCTCCCATCGGCAGTTGTCGGGGCTACAGAGCGTCTCCGGCGACGCCACACCCACCGGCATGCTCACGAGGCCATGCCGCACCCATCCATGTGCTTCATGCACGCCGGGGAGGGCTGTAGTGGCGATGGCTCAGATGGCCGTGGAGGGGGCCGTCGGCGAGGTTTGGCATAGTGAGGCGTGCACGGGGAGGAGGAAATGGAGCGTGGGGCGAGTCAGAGGTGGTGGTGAGGGGGCACTGGAGTGTCAAGGGGGGAGAAGAGAGGCCCGGGATAGCCCGAATTTAGGTGGAGCTCAATGGCAGCGCTCCGACCACTGCAGTGGATGGAGGACGCGGGGAGAGGTGTGAGGTGGTCCAGGGGGTGCATGGGAGGGAGAGAGGGCCAAAGGAGTAGAGAGAGGGCTCGGGGGTGGCCTTATGTAGACGACCCGTGGCTCACCGTGGACGCGGCGCACGGGTGGCCGCGGCAACGGCTCGGGAGGCCAGGAGGGAGGGATTGGGGCTGTCTATGGCGTTCGTGGGAGTCGAGTAGGGTGCCAGGAACAGAGAGAGAGAGAGGGAGCAGGGCGAGCTTCTGGTGGAGCCATGGGCTCGCGCGAGCATTGGCCGAGCCGGGCGGCTCTGGGCACGCGCCGTGGGAGGTGAGAGAGTGGGAAAGAGGAGGGGGCCTGCACGACTGTCGCATTGCGGACGTCAAGGACCTCGACTGGTGCGAGGGGGAGGCTCGAGGTGGTCGGGGGACGAGGCGTCAACGGTCGGGAGCACGCTGACGTGCTCCAGAGCGCATCTTTAGCTGGCATGGCATGCCTTTTTGCGGAATGGGCGCGACCACTTGTGTCTGGAAGCTGTAGGGGGGAGTAAACAATGTGGAAAAGGCATTGGATGCCTTGGGGAGCCACTGGAGGAGAGGTGGGGTTGAGAGAGAGAGAGGGGAAACTGCTGTCCAGGGAGGAAAAATGGATCTCTGCCCCCCTTAGTCATTGCTCCATGGGCAGCAAAGCATGCAGGAGTTAGAGGAGGAACCAATAAGGCTGTGGGAAAAAGCTCAGGTCTTCGAGATTTGTGGAAGGGGTTGAAACATGGAGTTGTAAATTTTGTCAGAAGGTGTTTGATGGTGGTTTGGGCAAGAAGATGAACTCCTCTTGTCATGACACTTGACAAGGTCAAATGGTATGAGAAAATAAGAGGTTCCACCAAGATTGAGTTCATTTGGGCAAAGTTGCCAATGCAACTTTTGTAAACCCTAAAAATCAACAGAAATGGACTTCCCAAGATTTAGTCATGCAAATCTGTTCTCCTTGATGCACCACTTGGTGTAGTGTCATCATTTGAGGTTCTGAACATGTCCACAAAAGTTGAGATCAAAAAGAGAAAGTTGCCAATGCAGAGTCGTTCAAATTTGGTTCTGGACACAAAGGGTTTTCGGGCACTTTTATCAAGTTAACTTGTTCTCTAACTTGTGCCACTTGGTCTAAATGAATATTCAGACCATTTGAGCAAGTGCACCTAGTTTTAGAACATTTGGACATATTTGGCAATGTAAAGTTGCTCAAACTTCAAAATGGACAGAAATGGTTTTGAGGGGATTTCATGGGGTTATACTATTTTTCATGACATGAGACTTGTCAAGATCATCAAACATGTCATATGAGACATTCTAGAATTTTCTTGGAATTTTTTTAGAGAATATTTCCTTCATAAATATTTCAAAAGCTTGAAATATCCAGAAAGGGTTTTTGAGGGATTTGACCAATATTTTGAACATGACCATGTGTTGAAACCCTTATATATGGACAATATATGTCCACTGAGTCTCCCTAGATTTTTCCCAAATATTTTTAAAGCATTAACATAATTTTAACCTATTAAAGACCATTTCTGGCCTAAAGAAAAAACCTTTAAATAAAATAGGAAAATAACTTCTAAAATTATACTTTTTTGGTTTTTGGTAGTCCTATACCTAATATGAGTCAAACATACTCTTTGAAAGATTTTTCATACCCCAAATCAAGTACTGGCAGCACAAACCTCAATTCAGGGGGGTTTGGAAAACTAAATTTAGAAAATACTTTTTGGCCAAATTATTTTTGTAAGAAAATTCTATAATGTACTATACACATGGCATGATCATTGGTTCAAGAGTTTGGAGCAAGGAGATGAAGTATAGGAGTTGGAGGATTTATTTGATTTTTAGAGCACTTGCAAACAACAGACAAAATCCAATCAAGGCAAAGTCCAAAACACTCAAAAGTTTTTGTCAAACCACATTTTATCATGATTTATCACCTTAAGTGTAGTGTCATGAAAATCAAGGTGTGACACACACAGACTAAACAATGGAACCCGTTGGTGATGATTTCATCAATCACTGACAATTGTATACCAGCAATCGTTTGCTCACAACACACACTGCTTGTTAACAGGAATTGTTTGTGTTGTTATCGGTGTTCCCACACATTTCCGATTACAGACCTGTTTGTTGCATATCACACACATCTTGTTAAGTTGAACTGTTTTTGTTCTCTTGGCTTAATGCAAATAGTTCATCCGAATGAACTGTATGCCGTATATCGCACACACCTTCATCTGGCTGCCCATTTCTGTTGTTCCGCATCATCGCAAATAGTTCATCTGAGTGAACTGTATGCTCTACATCGCACATGCCTTCATCTGGCAGCCCGTTTCTTTTGTTCACCCTCATCAAAAACAGTTAATTGAACTGAACCGTATGCCCTGAATCGCACACGCACCAAAAATCTGAACTATGTTTGATGCATCTGTCATCGCAAACGTTTTGCACCTTTTTTGACGGTTTTTTATACTATCGTTTGCAATTATTACATCGCACACAGTTTCGTCAAAGGGTCTCTGATCGTAGTGTCGCCTTAGCAGCATCCTGTAGTAGTGCATGGCAAGAGTATATGAGCAGCAGAAAGTAAAGCATGCAAGTTGCAAGAAAGTAAAGGGATGGGATTGGAGTGTGCAAACGCAATTGGAGACATGGATATTTTTTGCTTGGTTCCGATAGGTGGTGCTATCGTACATCCATGTTGATGGAGACTTCAACCCAAGAAGGGTAATGGTTGCGTGAGTCCACGGAGGGCTCCACCCACACTACAAAAAAGACACATCCGTGACATTTTAGGACGAACGAATTTTTTTCTTGTCATACTTATGACACTTCTATGACGATAATTGTGACAAAACCCGGTATCATCATAGATGTGGTGGGCTCCTACTTCTATGACAAAAAATCATGACAGAAAATGGGCTTTTCATCTTGGGCGGGCCGGAGACGCAGCTGCATGACATTCTTTGGGCCATCCATGACGGAAAAACCCGTGGTAGAAGCGAGGGCGAGGAAAATTTCGGGGAGTTCCTGGTTAAGGCAGGTGGTCGGGGGCCAAGCGATGCGCGTTTCTCTTGTACACGTACGCATGTGCGTGCGAGGCATTGGCTCTAACTTAACCCGAGCGAGGCGTTGAGCTCTAACTGAACCCAGACGATTGCACTGCAGGCTACGCGTTACTGAACCCGATCAAGCGATTCCTTCGCTACTGCTGCTAACTGAAGCCGATCGATGCTACCTC
>NC_041393.1:754427732-754452779 GCF_002162155.2 Triticum dicoccoides | reverse complement strand
CCTCTGGATGAATAGGACCCCGATCGATTGAGCCGGTTGGGGCTGGATGAACAGGACCCCGTGGAGTGGAGGGCTGGATGAACAGGACGACCCCGTGGAGGGCTGGATGAACAGTAGACGGTGGAGGGGTGCCCATGGAGGGGTGGTTGAACAGTAGCCAGTGGAGTAGCGTGCGATGGAGGCTGGATGAATAGGAGCCCGTGGAGGCTGGAGGAGGTCGACGGTGGAGATGAACAGTATCCCGTGGAGTCCCATTTTGCGGTATGCCACACCCCTCCCGATGAACAGGACCCCCATTTCGACCATAGCGCTCCAACACAAGTCTGTTTTGTCCGTTTTGCGGTACACCACACCCCTCCCGATCAACAGGACCCCCGTTTCGACCGTAGGAGGCCCGTTTCCTCCGTTTTGCGGTACGCTAGACCCCTCCCGATGAACAGGATCCCGTTTCGAATGTGGCCGGTCGAACACAAGGCCGTTTCCTTCGTTCTGCGGTATGCCAGGCCTCGTTTCCATCACCTGTTCTGTCCCCCTCGTTGATGAGGTGGCTATCAAGCAGTTGTTTGCATCATCCCCCTTTTTTCAGCCGGCTCACAACTTTTTTTCCAGTTGGCTCACCACTTATTTTTCTTTTCCTTGAGCACCTGGCCAGAGCTGGCTGCTGGAGCGGTGGGGAGACGGGCGCCTGCGGGCCAGAGGCGAAGCGACACATGAGGCCGGGTAGCACGACGCGATGTGCGGTGCCGGAGGTAAGCGAGAGGCCATAGCAGGGTGCGGGAGGCCGGCCGGGGCGACGCAACACAGGGGAGGCGGTTGCGCGCCGAAGAGCACTACAAAGAAAAAAGGCATCCGTGACATTTTGGGCCGAACGAATTTTTTTTCTGTCATACATATGACACTTCTATGACGATAATTGTGACAAAATCCGATATCATCATAGATGTGGTGGGCTCCTACTTCTATGACAAAAAATCATGACAAAAAATGGGCTTTTTGTCCTGGGCGGGCCGGAGACACAACTGCATGACATTCTTTGGGCCGTCCATGACGGAAAAAACCATGGTAGACGCTAGGGGAGGAAAATTTCGGGGAGTTGCCGGTTACGGTGGGAGGTCGGGGCGGAGCGTTGCGCGTTTCTCTCGTACACGTACGCGCGTGTGTGCGAGGCGTTGGCTCTAACTGAACCCGAGCGAGGCGTTGGGCTCTAACTGAACCCGAGCGATTGCACTACAGGCTATGCGTTACTGAACCCGAGCGATCGATCGATGGCTGTTAACTGAACCCGATGGAGCGATTCCTTCGCTATTGCTGCTAAGTGAAGCCGATCGATTGGATGAACAGTGAGCGTTGCGGGGGGGTTTGGATGAACTGTGAGCGGTGGCATTGCCTCTGGATGAACAGCACCCCGTGGTGTGGAGGGCTGGATGAACAGTAGACGGTGGAGGGGTGGCCGTGGAGGAGTGGTTGAACAGGACCCCGTGGTGTGGAAAGCTGGATGAACAGTAGACGGTGGAGGGCTGGATGAACAGTAGACGGTGGCGGGGTGGTTGAACAGTAGCCGGTGGAGTAGCACGCGGTGGAGGCTGGATGAACAGGAGCCCGTGGAGGCTGGAGGAGGTCGAGGGTAGCCCGTGGGGGCTGGAGGAGGTCGACGGTGGAGATGAACAGTATCCCGTGGAGTCCCGTTTTGCGGTATGCCACACCCCTCCCGATGAACAGGACCCCCGTTTCGACCGTAGCGCTGCAACACAAGTCCGTTTTGTCCGTTTTGCGCTACGTCACACCCCTCCCGATCAACAGGACCCCCGTTTCGACCGTAGGAGGTCTGTTTCGTCCGTTTTGCGGTACGCCACACCCCTCCCGATCAACAGGACCCCCATTTCGACCGTAGGAGGTCCGTTTCCTCCATTTTGCGGTACGCCACACCCCTCCCGATCAACAGGACCCCGTTTCGAACGTAGGAGGTCCGTTTCCTCCGTTGTGCGGTACGCCAGGCCTCGTTTCCATCACCTGTTTCGTCCAAGCCCTCCCAATGAACACGACCACACATTCTGTTCCGACCCAGCTGGTTGGCTCCCATGCATTCCGTTGCCTCCCGATGAACACGATGCATTCCGTTGCCTTCCCATGAACACGACGCATTCCGTTGCCTCCCCATGAACATGATGACGACGCTGTTTCTCCGTTCCGACCTAGCCATGTACACGAGCCCTGGCCATACGTATGCGCGAGTAGGCGTTCGACCCCGCCCGTATGTACGTACGTGACCGCATTTTCTTTCTTGCACCCTGGCCGTTGTACGTACATGTACATGCTACATGCGCGGCTCTACTACAACACGTGCGCGCCTCTACTACGACACGTGCGCACCTCTACATCCACCAGTATGTACGTACACGTTCGCGACCAGAATGACAATGCTACGTACGCTTCGACCAGGTGGGTCCCGACTGTCAGGCATTTCCTTGCATGGGAAGATGTAGCTGGTGGGTCCCAGCAGTCAGGGGGGCGAATCGTTTTTTTGCCCGGACGCACTTCCTTGCGTGCAAAGGTGTAGCTGGTGGGTCCCAGCAGTCAGGGGGGAAACGTTTTTTTCGCGAAATAGGGTGGCCCATCCAATGGGCCCTGCTGTCAGGTGGTGGAATAATTATTTTGCGCGTAATAAGGAGGCACTTCCTTGCTGCCGCCGTGGACCCAGCTGTCAGCCTCTCCACGCACAGTACTCTTCCGATGGAAGTCGGTCGTTGACCACATTGACCACGCTGCGCCGAGAGCACCATGGCGGTGGACGACGACGAGGCCTAGGAAGGGGACGACGCGGATTCGGGGAAGATGCAACAGTGGATGCCCACGCGAAGAGGAGTACGAGGGTTCATTGGTTCAGTTGCGGTGTGAGGCTGCCGTCACCGCAGAATAACAGGGGGTGTGGGTGAGTAGAGGGATGGCCTGGCCAGCGGTGGGAGTATTAGGGGGCGGTGACGCCTCCGCGGCATCACAGCTGGCTACGAGAGGCAGGAGCACGCGGCACGACCGGCGCTGGTTTGGGCGGCTGGAGCAAGAAGACCAGAGGTTGAAGAAGCACTACGGCTGTTGGATGAACATCGTACGGTAACATGAGCTAGCATCATTCATATTGACTAAGTTGACAAAGCCCTCCGTCCCCGTCAACTTGGTAGGCCCACAAGTCAGCCTCCCACTATGCTGGGTTCCAACTGGCAGGGGGATTATTCATTTTTTTTGTGCGTAATAAGGAGGCACTTCCTTGCGTGCGAGGATAGCTGGTGGGTCGGCCGTGGACCCAGCTGTCAGCCTCTCCACGCACAATCTACTTCCGATGGTGTCGTTCTTTGACCACGTTGACCATGCCGCGCCGAGCGCATCCAAGGTGGTGGACGACGACGAGGCCCCGGACAGCAACGAGCCGGAGATGGGAAGACACGGGAGTAGACTCGCAGACGGAGAGGTGTACGAGGGTTAACTGGTTCTAGTGCGGTGTGGTTCGGCAGTCGGTGGAGAAGAACAGGAGGGGTGGAGGGGTGGAGGGATGGCCTGGCCAACGGTGGAGTAGCGCTTCATAGCAAAGCGTGTTAAGCAGAGCTGCTAGCAGCAGGAGGCGGGAGGTGGTCCCGGCGGCGCTGGAGGAAGAAGACGAGAGATTGAAGATGGATGACGGTCGTTGGATGTAAATCCAACGGCTAACATGTCAGAATCATTTGTTGACTAAATTGACAACGACTTGCGTTGGCTTCGACCTATTGGCCCACATTTCAGCCTCCAAAAATGTGGCACGTATTCAACCCATTTTTTCAGAATTTACAGTCTTTTTTTTGCGAGGTAGAATTTACAGTAAATTTGATTTTTTTAAATTACAGCCATTAGCTGGGCTGGGTGAACAAATAATGTAGCGTCCATGCGGCCCATTTATTTTATTTCCTAAAAAAATTACAGGCCATTTGCACTTTCTCGAAATACACGATTTTGCTGGGCTGATTCTAATTATAATATTGGGTTGGGCCAGCAATGTTATCAAAAAATCAAAAGGGGCTGAGCATTTTGTTATAAATATATTTAAATAATAAGTGATATTATTACATTCGTCCTTAAATCTTACCAAGCTTTTGTACACAATCACTAGGATTTTTGTGCCAGAACAATCCAGGATTTTATTGTTAAGAAATTATTTTTATAAGTTAATAAGATGTAGGATATTGTTTTCTTGCATATGTAAGTATCTGTTAAATATATGATGACAATAAAAATAATATATAATAACATATAAATTAATTTAAATATATGTAATATAGTTATAAGGGAAACATAAGTTGGACCTGGCATTCCAATTTTTATATAGAAAAACAGAACAGACCTCTGCGTTTTCTTTAAAAAAATATATAAATTGAGCTGCCGATATTCAGGAAAAATAAAACCTCGGATGGGAGGTCCATAGGTTGGTCGATACATGACGGCCCTCAAGAAAATACATATAGGCCTATGGACCTCCCGTCCGAGGTCGTGGGCTGCGCATGTTAAAAATGAAAGCCTAGATGGGGCAGCCCAAAACCCGGCTGAAACTTGCTGTCCCAGTGATAATAAATGATACCTGCCAGCTCCCCGACTTCGTTGTGAATTTATCTCCTATAGTAACTACGTTGAAGCACCTAAAAAAATGTAACTACGTTGACAAACCCGTGGGCCCAATGTCAGTATAGCATTAGGAGGAAGTATTTTTTCAATGAGGCAGTTGCTTGCGTACGGCCATAGACCTGGTGGGTTTGACTGTCCGCCTCTCCACGTACAGTCCTCTCCATATTCCTCTCGTTTGTTCAGCATGTTCACAACGGCGCGGGAGGGGATCCGACCACCTGAGGAAGTGCCTTATTATTAATGAAACTACTGAACTAGCCTAGTGGCCAAGTGACACTACCCAACAGCTGTTCCACCCGGGTTCGATTCCACCTCACACCTGCGCAGGGAAAATATCTCCAAATTTTTTTTCCTCTGCCTTTATTGACATGTGGGTCACCATTGTCGTCTACCCACACCACGTCCAACACTTGCCAAAACTTCGTCCCTCGTTTTCTCTGTGTTTCGCACACTCAACATTGTGTGGGCATTTTGACTGTGCATCAAATGAAGATGTGCTATGCATGAATGTTGATCAGCATGATATTAACTGGCTGCTAGTTCCATTTTTCGACCATGAATAAAACTTCCAACATGATGTTAACCCTGTTTGAAAAGGCCGTGTTAATATAAATGATCTGCCTCTGAAAGTTGCAGTTTCTTATCTGAAACTGAACTTGCAGTTTCTTATCTGAAACTGAAACTTGCAGTTTCTTCTCTAAGAATCACATTGTCTGCACTTTTATACTCCTATGAAACTACATTTTTTTAAGTGCTAAAAATAGATCTCAAGAATTCATAAAATACTTCATATGCTCAATACTGCAAAACTGAAATTCAAAAGACATTCATATCTGAAAGTACTCTCAAAATACACAACACAAAACACAATTCACAACCTGCAAATACTAACAACCGTAAGCTACTCCTGACAATTCACAACCTGCCTCCCCTCCTATTCCTCGGTGGCAGACAGCCGTCCCGTGAGATGATGTGAACGGCGAGGGAGAGGATGGCGGGGAAGCGTCGTCGGGCCAACTGCTTTTCTCCTCTTGCAGTTGGGTTCGGTCGACGAAGACTCCACCGGCTCGCTCTGGCAGGACACCCTCACAAACGGCACCCTGTAGATGGTCGATCCTTCAATCTCTGGTGGATGCTCCATCTGCGATCGATACTCCCACCAACGCTCCCTCACGATCAGATTCGGTGAATCTGTTTGCTCCATGGCCCAGAGGAGCAGCTCTATGTACTCCCGCGCGACTCCCTCCGGGTGTATCGCCGCCTTTTCGCTCTATTGCAGATATTTGGCCATGGATGTCACCATCGCCGCTAGTTGGTCCTTGTTGTCGAACCAAGACTGTATCTCCAACATCCTAGCTAGCTTCACAGGGTCGCCGTCTGCGATCCTCACGTATCAGTTGTACTCCTCCATCGATCTACTTCTCCACAGCACCTTCAGCCACCGGCGGTGGTTTTTGAATGGAAGAGGAGAGGAGCAGCGCTGGTTTTGGATTAGAACGGGAGAGGAGCGACGCTGGTTTTGGACTGGAACAGGAGAGGAGGGCGGTGGTTTTGAAATGGAAGAGGAGAGGAGCGGTGCTGGATTTAGATTGGAACAGGAGAGGAGCGGCAGTGGTTTAAGAGGAGAAGAGCGGAAGAGCGGCGCTGGTCTTGGAAGTATTTTTTTGTTGTTTTGCGTATTTTGGGTCAAAGTTTGACCATGTACTGTATTTGACAAGCAAAATGTGAATGCATGTTACCAAAAATTGTATCGTTTGGTTCGTATCTGAATGTACTTTCAAATTATACTATTTTTGCAACGTATAACATATATTTTATGTTAACATATATTTTATGTGCGAAAATCATGGTCAATTAAGACCTAGAATAAAAGGGAGACTAGTTAATGTAGGGTCGCTTTCTTAATTGAAGGGTAAATTGATTTTGATTTTGATCCAGTCACAGTGCGCCGGCCCTCTCGTCCAATCCTAAATCGCTGCTGCATGCTCCTCTCCCTCTTCTCCATTGGAAAACCACCTCCTCTCCTCTCCATCATCTCCATTCCAAAACCACTGTTTCGCCTCTCCCTCTTCTCTATTGCAAGACCACCGTCTCTCCTCCCATCTTCCAAAGCTAGCACCGGACCACTCAGAAGGACATCTATGGAGAGGATGCAGCAGTGAATCAGGAAGATCGCCGACGGCGACCAGGAAAAGTTAGCCAGGTTGAAGGAGATCCTTACTTGGTTTGACAATGAGTGGGAGATTTCGAGGACGGTGCGGGACATGTGGCAATGTATGCGAAAGAGTGAGACAGCGGCGATGAGGGCGGCGATGTACATGTACTCATCGGCGGCAGTCACGCCGCAGTCCTTCGAGTTCATCGAGTATCTCCTCTGGGCGATGGAGCAGACATATTCTCCCGAGGCGACAGTCAGGCGGAGGTGGTGGGCGTACAGGTCGAAGGTCGAGCACCCAGAGGATAACGAATCGTTCGAGTATGGTGTGCCGTTCATCAGGGTGCAGAGCCAGCCGGAGCCATAGGAGAATCCATTCTCCCACCGCAAGAGTAGGCCGGATGGCACGACGTCACTTCCCCGCCATTCTCCATGGTTCCCTTGATGCTCGCCCCGTTTCAACGGCAGCGGTAGGGTTTAAGGTAAGCTTCGCACTAACCTAATCTTCCACCTGCTCATGCTTACAATTAGTGTGACAGCTAATGAAAATCATGCTTACAATCAATCTCCGAGTACTACGCCAATCACCCTAAAATAGCTCTGGACCTTTGGGTCAAAGTTGTGACACAGTGTACAAATAAAGAAAAATAGATTTGTGCTTCTTTCAGAAAAGAGTACTCCCTAGAAAACTGCCAATATAAGCTACTAGTATTTGGTTAGAGGATTTGCTGCTGAGGAAGATCCGTCCACAGAGAGCGCCACACATCCCACTAGTGGTGGTGGATGCCAATGCGTGCATGCATCATGGTTGCTGTCGGTAATTTTTACTTGGCACACCTCGCACTCTGCATATATGCCGGTTCCATACGTACCTTTGTGCAGTTCCACCAAAATGCAGCTGAATAACCCTGTTTGCATAGATAATGAAAAAGCGTGATTACATTATAGTGGCACTAGTTGATGAAACACACAAAATAAATAGAAGAAAATATTGCGATAGTATCATAATATGCCATGCTGCGAGGGCGAGATGGGCCCTGCGACGCCTCATATGGTACGCCTCATACTGGACATCGTCCCAAGTCTCCCAGATACACCGTCTGCCAGTGATGAACATCAGTGTATAGTGGTAGTACAAGGAGGTGCCTTGAGACATTCAAATCTCTATTTTTGTACAGATCAACTAAAATTAAGCACCCCAGTTTGCAGAAATGCTTAAACATTAACAATGGGACTAGTTGATGAAACATACATTAACAAAGAGAAGCACTTTCTTTATCTACATTGGAAATGAAATGATAGAGAGGACACTCGCTCTATTTTAACTGTATTATTACTTCATTTTATCAGTGACACTAGGGTGGAGCAGGTGGTAAACGAGGTGTACCGTGCGTTGCAAGGATGGAGGCTGGGGGTGCTTAGACTGGGATGCTGAAGCTGGCTCTTTCAGTCACCAACATGGATGATTGAATTCATGGGACCTTTTGGTGCAGTTCACCTAAAATGAAGCAATGTCCCATCAGCTAGCAGCTTCTTCTTCAATTTTTTTAAGAAAAGGGCTCCAGCCCCGGTACCATCTCCATCAGAAAACGAAACCCACAGAGCTTCTTCTTCATTAGTTGCAATAAAATTGAGCAACATCAAGGTTGGTTGTGAAGCTCCTGGAATGCTCAACTATAATTTGGATATCATTTGTGCAGTTCAACTAAGATCGAGCGTGAAATGTATATCTCTGTTTGCACAAAAAAGGTGGAAAGGAGGGTGACTAACAAGTGATGAAACATGCATCAAATGAAAAGAAGCATGTTCCTTACTGATACGTCTCCAACGTATCTACTTTTCCAAACACTTTTGTCCTTGTTTTGGACTCTAACATGCATGATTTGAATGAAACTAACCCGGACTGACGCTGTTTTCAGCAGATCAACCATGATGTTGTTTTATGTGTAGAAAAGAGAAGTTCTCGGAATGTCCTGAAAATCCACGGAGGCACTTTTTGGAATTAATAAGAATTTATGGGCGAAAGAAATACACCAGGGGGCCCAGGGCCTGTCCACTAGACAGGGGGGTGCGCCTCCCTATCTCGTGGGCCCCCTGGACCTCCACCGACCTCAACTCCAACTCCATATATTCACGTTCGGGGAGAAAAAAATCAAAGAGAAAGTTTCATCGTGTTTTACGACACGGAGCGGCCGCCAAGCCCTAATCTCTCTCGGGAGGCTGATCTGGAGTCCGTTCGCGGCTCCGGGGAGGGGGATTCGTCGCCGTGGTCATCATCAACCATCCTCCATCACCAATTTCATGATGCTCACCGCCATGCGTGAGTAATTCCATCGTAGGCTTGCTGGACGGTGATGGGTTGGATGAGATTTACCATGTAATCAAGTTAGTTTTGTTAGGGTTTGATCCCTAGTATCCACTATGTTCTGAGATTGATGTTGCTATGACTTTGCTATGCTTAATGCTTGTCACTAGGGCCCGAGTGCCATGATTTCAGATCTGAACCTATTATATTTTCATGAATATATGTGTGTTCTTGATCCTATCTTGCAAGTCTATAGTCACCTATTATGTGTTATGATCCGACAACCCCAAAGTGACAATAATCGGGATACTTCTCGGTGATGACCATAGTTTGATAAGTTCATGTATTCACTATGTGCTAGTGCTTTGTTCCGGTCCTCTATTAAAAGGAGGCCTTAATATCCCTTAGTTTCCGCTAGGACCCCGCTTCCACGGGAGGGTAGGACAAAAGATGCCATGCAAGTTTTTTTCCATAAGTACGTATGACTATTAACGGAATACATGCCTACATTACATTGATGAATTGGAGCTAGTTCTGTATCACCCTATGTTATAATTATTGCATGAGGAATCGCATCCGGCATAACTATCCATCACTGATCCATTGCCTACGAGCTTTTCACATATTGTTCTTCGCTTATTTACTTTTCCGTTGCTACTGTTACAACTACTACAAAACCCCCAAAACATTTATCTTTACTTTTGCCACTGTTACTTTTATTATCATACTACTTTGCTACTAAATACTTTGCTGCAGATACTAAGTTATCCAGGTGTGGTTTGATAACCCACAAGTATAGGGGATCGCAATAGTTTTTGAGGGTAGAGTATTCAACCCAAATTTATTGATTCGACACAAGGGAAGCCAAAGAATATTCTCAAGTATTAGCAGCTGAGTTGTCAATTCAACCACACCTGGAAACTTAGTATGTGCAGCAAAGTGTTTAGTAACAAAGTAATATGATAGTGGTGGTAGCGGTAACAAAACCAAAGATAGCAAAAGTAATGTTTTTGGTATTTTGTAGTGATTGTAACAGTAGCAACGGAAAAGTAAATAAGCGAGAACCAGTATATGGAAAACTCGTAGGCACCGGATTAGCGATGGATAATTATGCTGGATGCGGTTCGTCATGTAACAGTCATAACATAGGGTGACACAGAACTAGCTCCAGTTCATCAATGTAATGTAGGCGTGTATTCCGTATATAGTCATACGTGCTTATGGAAAAGAACTTGCATGACATCTTTTGTCCTACCCTCCCGTGGCAGCGGGGTCCTATTGGAAACTAAGGGATATTAAGGCCTCCTTTTAATAGAGAATCGGAACAAAGCATTAGCACATAGTGAATACATGAACTCCTCAAACTATGGTCATCACCGGGAGTGGTCCCGATTATTATCACTTCGGGGTTGCCGGATCATAACACATAGTAGGTGACTATAGACTTGCAAGATAGGATCAAGAACACACATATATTCATGAAAACATAATAGGTTCAGATCTGAAATCATGGCACTCGGGCCCAAGTGACAAGCATTAAGCATAGCAAAGTCATAGCAACATCAATCTCAGAACATAATGGATACTAGGGATCAAACCCTAACAAAACTAACTCGATTACATGATAAATCTTATCCAACCCATCACCGTCCAGCAAGCCTACGATGCAATTACTCACGCACGGCGGTGAGCATCATGAAATTGGAGATGGAGGATGGTTGATGATGACGACGGCGAAGAATCCCCCTCTCCGGAGCCCCGAACGGACTCCAGATCAGCCCTCCCGAGGGAGATTAGGGCTTGGCGGCGGCTCCGTATTGTAAAACGCGATGATTTCTTCTCTCTGATTTTTTTCTCCCCAAAAGCCAATATATGGAGTTGGAGTTGGCGTCGGAGGGCCACCAGGGGGCCCACGAGGCAGGGGGCGCGCCCAGGGGGGCCCCACCCTCGTGGACAGGGTGGTGGCCCCCTGGTCTTCATCTTTGGCGAGGATTTTTTATTGGTTTTTCTAAGGTGTTCCGTGGAGTTTCAGGTCATTCTGAGAACTTTTATTTTCTGCACATAAAAGAACACCATGGCAATTCTGCTGAAAATAGCGTCAGTCCAGGTTAGTTCCATTCAAATCATACAAGTTAGAGTCCAAAACAAGGGCAAAAGTGTTTGGAAAAGTAGATACGACGGAGACGTGTCATGGTTGAATTGACAACTCAACTGCTAATACTCAAGAATATTCTTTGGCTCCCCTTGTGTCCAATCAATAAATTTGGGTTGAATGCTTTACCCTCGAAAGTTGTTGCGATCCCCTACACTTGTGGGTTATCACTTATCTGAATGGCAATCCTACAAGGACAGTAGCAATTTCTAAAGCAGTGGAATTGCTAGATATTAGTGTGGGCATTAGGATTAGCTATGACAACCGTTAAATATGACATTACTTTGGGCACGGGAGAGTAGGCGGACTAGGACAGTTGCATTTCTAATGAAAAGAACCAACTTATCTTAATCGGAAATTTAGCAGGACATGTAAAAAAGTGCCATTGATTCATATTACTGGAGGCATTACATTGAAAACAACATTGGTTTAACGGGTCCTTACTTTTAACAGTGCGATTGCTACATTTTACCAGTGGCATTACATAAGAGTGGCTCGGGGCAACAAACATCAGAACAGGATATCTGGGTTGGTCCCATTTTTGTTCGGTATAGCCACCTTATACTGTGTGAGGCTAGCAAATCTAGTGCTAGACTTGCTCTGTTGACTTGTCCCCCAGTCCCCACTTTCTTTCCTTTTTCAACCAATAGATCGGGTTTATATTGAGTTTGTACTGTGTTTCCCTTTATTTCCCTATTACACCTAGAGACCAGTTGGATAGCCAGTCTCTGCTACTTTTCGCCCCCATTATTTCCTCTTTCGACCAAGTCCTAGATTCAGGTAACAAATCCTCCACCACCCCCACCCCCTTTCTTCCTTGTTTGAACCAAGTAGTACTAGATTCGAGTGCATGAACTAGTTTTACCTCTTAAACATAAAAAAATTAGGTGGTTTTTGTCACATCCCTAGCTTCAGGCATTGCTCTAGGTTAGCTTCATGTGTGCATCATGTCTATATTTTTGAAACTTGAATTGAGGAATATTGGAAGCCTCAAAACCCTAAATAAAAGAGGGGCAAAAACCCTAGAAATCTTATTCATTGCTCCAAAAGGCTCTTCTTAAATGTTTGATAATTTTTGGTAAGGGTTCTGGTCCCAACCAAAATATTGAACATTTTTAAGGATTTATTTTTGGGACTTTGAATTTAAATCATTAGCTATTTGAATTTGAATTATATTCATATAATTAGAATATAATTTCAAATACCCCTGAAATATTTTATGAGCTTTTGGAAAAGTCCATCTAGCCAAATAAAATTATTCAGAGGAGTTTTTGGCATTGTTTGAATTTGTTTAAAATTCAAAACAGTGGCAAAATAAATTAAATAAAACAAACAGAAAAAAATAAAAAGAACAGAAACTTACCTGGACTTACCTGGCCTCACCCGTGCAGCCCACCAGAGCCGGCCCAGCTCCTGTGCTGGTCCAGCACTGTGCGGTCCAGCCCACCGTGGTCGCCACCGTCTTCAACCTCCTGCCAGTAGGCAGGAGGGCGTGTGCCCGACGCACGCGCGCACGCTCCGGCCACCTCCTGCTTACCTGCTCGCCGCTGGAGGCACCCGAGGGAGCCACGCACTCCCCCTCGCCCCCTGCACCTCCCCTCTCTTCCCCTAGACCCCGTTCCCTCCTCTGCTTCCCTCCCGCGCACACCACCGAGCGGAGCTCGCCGTCATCGTCGCCGTACCCATGGCCACCGGCCACCCCTAGCCTCACCGACGCCCCAGGAAGCTCCGCCGGTCCTCCCTCTACCTCCTCAACGAGCCACGAGGCCCTAGACGTGCCGCAACACCGCCCTCGATGTCTTCTTCAACCTCGGGACCGCCGGCCATCTTCGTCAAATTCGTCGGCTTCGGTGCCTCCCCGAGCTCCCCGAGGCCACCGTCGCAACCCCTGTGAGCCCCTGTCCATTTCCCCTCTCTCCCCGTGCCCGTCCGTGCCTTCTAACCACCCCGACTGTCAGAGCCGACAGTTCCTCGCCGCCGGCGATGACGCAGTCGGTGCTAGAGCCACCGTAGCTAACTCCCAAGCACGGCAACGTGCTCAGCACCCTTCCAGGAGCCGAGCGCGCCCACCCGTGCGACCTGCCGTGCCCCCTAGCACCAACCCGCACCAACCCCGAGCTCCGGCCGCCGCCGCGAGCTCGATTCCGGCGAGCCCGTTCGACCTCAGCCCCTCCCGCTTGCCTAGATGGATGCGGCTGAGCGCCAGCTACGCGTAGGTGATCGCTGCCGCTGTTTTGATCGCCGGAGGAGGATTTCCGACCCCCTCCGCCGTCTCTGGCTCCGCCGGCGACGAGCCGCGGGTCAACTCCGGCGAGTTGACCCGGGGTTTGACCCCCTGACGTGTGGGCCCAGGCGCCTGCTTAGTTAGTGCTAGGTTAGTTCGTGCTAACTAACTTAGTTAATTAGGTGAGCCACTGACATGCGGGCCCCGCCCGGCTAACTAAGTTAGTTAGGGCTAACTAACTTGGTTAGTTGACTGGGTCACTGACCAGTGGACCCCACTGGTCAGGTTTGACCTGGTCGACGCCTTTGACTTGCTGACGTCATGCCGACGTCATGCTGACGCAGTAACTTATTTTCTGAATTTATTTTTATATATAAGAAATTTCAGAAAATGCCTAAAACTTCTAAAATTCATAGAAATTCAACCGTAACTCCAAATTAAATAATTTATATATGAAAAATTATCAGAAAAATTCAAGGAATCCATATGTACCATTTTCATGCATGTTAGAACAACTTATAGCTGTTGTTTAGCACAAATCAATTAAATGGCATTTGAATAATCACATATGGGGTTTAAATTTGAATCTTATATTCAAACCAACTTCATTTAATCTGTTGCTAGTTGCATTAGCTCAAAACACATTCATATTGCCATGTCATGAGCATGCATCATATTGTGCATTGCATTGATTGTGTTCCTTTCTGTGTTGCCGGTATTTGTCCCCTCTCGATAGACGTGATACCGATGATGTGATCGTTGACACTGATGAAGACTCAATGTTATCTTCAGAAGTGCCAGCCAAGCAAAACCCCCTTGTTCATTCCGATACAATCCTACTCTCTCGCTCCTGCTCTCTTTTACTGCATTAGGACAACACCGATTCATCTGTTACTTGCTGCGGTAGCTGAACCCCTTTATCCTTTGCATGACCTGTCATTGCCACAGTAAATAGATGAAACCCACTAGCATGAGTAGGAGTTGTTTGAGCCCTGATGTGCCTACTCATTCATGTTTGTTTGTCATGCCTGCTACTGCTTAGAGTTGAGTCAGGTCTGATTTATCGGGGATGAATCAGAGGTGTGTGAACATGTCCTACTGTGTGTGAGCTAAGTGTGTGAACACGATTTGGTAAAGGTAGAGGTGAGAGGCCATGTAGGAGTACATGGTGGGTTGTCTCATTGCAGCCGTCCTCAGGAACTGAGTTCTGTGTTTGTGATCCATGATTCAGCTACTACCATACATTGGGCCCTGAAATATGACCCCGCTCGACTTCTTATTCACCCTAGTCCTCTGTCCAGGAGTTGCAAGTAGTTTCTGGTGTTTGTAGCTTACTGGAGGCCGTGGACAGCGCTGACCGTAGGGGTGGGCTGTGATGCGGTAGGTACGTGGCACGGTGTACCGGATGCCCGTTTGGTATCTCGGGAACCCTGTTCACATCGTTTGGGGCTGTGAGCGAAACTCCGGCCGGATCTCCTCATGGATGGAACCCGAATAGGTGATAAACCTGGACCAGAGACTTGAGTGTTTAGGTAGGTCGTGGTCTACACCCACGTCGGCTTTCGCTTGAAGTCTGCCGAGCACATGTCGTGTGCAGACGCTAAGTGGTGGAAACATGTATGAAGAAGTACACCCCTGCAGGGTTAACATCATCTATTCGAATAGCCGTGTCCGCGGTAAAGGACTTCTGGGTTGCTTATATCAGTTCATAGACAAGTGAAAGTGGATACTCTAAAATACGCAAGATAAGCGTGAGTGCTATGGATGGCGTTCTCGTAGGGAGACGGGAGCGGATCCATAGTGGTGTATTGATATGGTGAATATGTGGACTCGTGTGCGCCACCTCAAAAGAGTCGCTTGCAGTCGTAGTTTAGGATAGCCACCGAGTCAAAGCTGGCTTGCTGCAGTTAAACCCCACCATCCCCTTGTTGATAATGATGCATATGTAGATAGATCTGATGTAAGTCTTGCTGGGTACATTTGTACTCACGTTTGCCTATTTTATGTTTTGTGCAGAGAGACTTCAGTCTCACTAGTAGTTCCGCGTGGACTTCGACGTTTAGCTTGTTACCTCAGCTACGATCTTGTGCCCTCAGCAGGATCTGGTAGATAGTCAGGCTTCTCAGCCTTTTTCATTTATAGATGTCTGTACCCAGACATGATAGCTTCCGCTTGTGCTTTGACTTGTATGCTCTGAGTGTTGGGTCATGAGACCCATGTTTGTAATATCTCGCTCCTCGGAGCCTATTGATTAAATACTTGAGTCGTAGAGTCATGTTGTGATGCCATGTTGTATTGCACATATCGAGCATATTGTGTGTATGTTATTGAAATGCTTGATATGTGTGGGATCTGACTATCTAGTTGTTTATCTTTAGTAGCCTCTCTTACCGGGAAATGTCTCCTAGTGTTTCCACCGAGCCATGGTAGCTTGCTACTGCTCCGGAACACTTAGGCTGGCCGGCATGTGTCCTTCTTCGTTCCTGTGTCTGTCCCTTCGGGGAAATGTCACGCAATGAATACCGGAGTCCTGTTAGCCCGCTACAGCCCGGTTCACCGGAGTCCTGCTAGCCCAGTGCTACAGCCTGGATTCACTCGCTGATGACCGACACGTTCGATGCTGGGTCATGAATGCCTGTCCCTGTAAGTCTGTGCCACTTTGGGTTTACGACTAGCCATGTCAGCCCGGGCTACTTATCATATGGATGCTAGCGACACCGTCATATACATGTGCCAAAAGGCGCAAACGGTCCCGGGCCAAGGTAAGGCGACACCCGTGGGAATACCGTGCGTGAGGCCACAAAGTGATATGAGGTGTTACATGCTAGATCGATGTGGCATTGAGTCGGGGTCCTGACAGTTTTCGAACAGCCGATCGATCCTATCTACGAGGGGGCCTGAGAAATAGTAAAAGATACAAATGCAGCGACGTCAGGAGCTCGGGAAGTAGAGCAAGACCGGTTTGGAAGGAAGTTATACCTAATGATCGCCGGGATGTCGCTAGGTGGGAGGCGGGAGGCCGGATCTTCCCACACTACGGCAGCGAGGAAGAAGGGGTTGGAGGCCCTCCCTTGCCAGTGGTGCTTGGGAGAGAATGACAAGGTAGGCTGATCGAGACGCGCCAGCAGTGGGTAAGAGCCGTCGCCGAGGACGACCGCGTGAACGTTGCACCTTCGCACCTTCCCCGACGTAGAGGATCCGGCTGGATCTGTGACTAGCGGTGAGCAGAGAGAGAGAGAGTGTGTGGCCACCGCTGTCGTGTTTAGATCTAGAGAGGCTGAGACAGTGTGAAGAGAGCAACACTAGCAAGCCAGCGCGGAGGCTCCTGCCTATAGAGTGGAGTAGTACTAGTGTTTTCTTTTGTTTACCGGAGCCGGCTTGACCTCGTCAATGACTGTCGAGTAGTCTTCATGCACGTGGCCCGGAGGCGCAGTTGTCGTCATTTTGATCTGAAGCGCCGGATTATAACATATAACACGAAAAAATGCCACATGACAAGAAATCATAACCTCACTACCCAAAGGAGACAACATGCATCCCGACGGACAAACTAGACGAGGAACAAAGCTCAAATTAAAGATAAACTCGTAGAAAAGGGGTTTGTCGATAGATGTCCTAATTAACATAGTCGGCTTGACCTAGATGGCAGCCGAGTAGTCTTCATGCATGTGCCCCCAATGACTAGCCCAACTCAGTTGTCGCTGTTTAACCCTCGCAGTGATCCGAAGCACATGACACCTAATTTTGCGAGATGACAAGAAACCGTTTTTAGATTTCTCACCACAACTACAGCCATGTACAACACAGCCTACACGATATGTAGACGATAGCCAATCCAGGCGTGTCTACTGGAGTCTGGTCACATGCATGGACGAACTGATCTTGCGTGTCTTGCAGGGATCGTCCAGGCACCAACGTAGTAGTACCACACTTCTCTAGTACTATCGCTCGTCTCCCTCTTCTATTAAGTCACCCAACTTGCGGGGCCGAGGAGTGTGCCTATGGTCGGTTCTCAATTGCGGTCCCACATGTGTGTGCAAACGCAATATGACGCACGTTCCATTCGGAGAGCAGCGTTCCAGACCGACCGACCGTCTAGGGTGCGACGCGAACGCGATGGGCGTGCTGTATACTCCGTACATGTGTACTGCCATTTTCTAGAGGCTTTGCTCCATGGCGCAATCCATGGATACAAAATTGTTATACTGTAGTACAATTTAAAAGTCGAGGGCGGGGCTTTTCCTATGTGGTAGGAGGGGAAGTTCCGCCTAGTCGGTTCAATAGAGACGCGAGAAGACGAGGGAGTAGGCTGCTGCAAATGTAGGGCTGTGTGATTTGACAGCGAGTTACTGCTGGACAGGTGGGGCCACATGATTTGACTTGCCATTATCATTTTAACTGCGGCGCTACGACCGGCTTAAGTCTCCTGATTCCTGACCACCTCCATACAGGTGCCTCTCCCAATGCTCCACCATGTAGTAGAGGCTGGCTCTTGCATGAGAGCCCAGTTCTCCACTTTTTCCTTGCCTCTCTTTCCTCCACATACGCAAAAATGCCATGTAAAGTGCACTATTGTACTTAGGTTGGTCGTAATGGAGAGTATCATATACTAGTATCATGCATATGATAGTTTTGTATGATACTACATCTGTAATGCATAGTATCATGTGTTGGTATCATAGGATAGTTTATTTATTGTCAACCTTATAGCCAACCTTGTTGTAGTATGAGTGACTAAGTGATGACTATGTATGACATGCCAACATCAGATAGCCTAACGCACCGTGTTAAATCTCCAAGGGCGCGACTGCGCGAGCGATGCGACGGTCGTGGTAGGCGCGACCATGATACGGGCTGCTGGCAGCCCTTGGATCTGAGATCAAACGGTCGCATGCTAAGTTACTGAAAATTTGTAGAATAACCCTCCAGGATAGGATATTCACCCATAGGTCTAGAATCACACCATGCAACCATTCGATCTCAGATCCAAGGGCTCTCGGAAGCCCGTATCATGGGAGAATGGAAAGCCACTACCCTGCCGTTCGCATGCTGGCAGTTCTCTCCTACTCGTCCCCGCACGTCCTTCAATACTACGACGGTTCGCTCCTAGTCGTCCCGTCCTTTCACATTACGGCAGTTCCACTAATCCTAACCCTCCTCCCAAATCCATGGCGTCCCAAATCTCCATGATCGGCGGTGAGTACAAGGTTAGAACCATCACCAGCGATGTGTTCGACGTCATCTACACCCATTCTTCCGCGACGGTGAAAGGATGCCTTTCTCGCTTCAGACGCATGTTCGAAAACTCAGATGATGAGTGGGTCGCTGGGCTAGATGTTGAGTACACCACAGTCCTGGGACAAGAGAAGGATCTAAAGGACGAAGAGAGGAAGAAGCCTGCTGTGATCCAGGTTTGCGTGCATGACTTATGCTTGGTGTGCCACATATGCCATGCCGACGTTGAATGCCTGGATTTTAAGAACTCCCTCGAGAGCAACCTAGTCAAATTCGTCACTGTAGACTTTATGAACGACAAAGAAGTCCTGGGTCGGATAGGCCTCGTTGTAGACAACCCCTTCGACCTCCAGAAGAATCGGCTGGTGTCCTCTCGTCAGCCTTCAATGCTAACCCTGGCAGGAGCCATGGTTCATCCTTCGTATGGTAAACTGGAGAAACCTCCATACATGTTTCATCGTTATGCATGGCAGCGGAATGTACTAGATATAGACCACATCCACTATGCTTCAATGAATGGCTACCTTTGTTTCAATATCTACAAGGGTTGGATGAAGAGCAAGAGCCAAGTGTGCGATTCAAGCAAAGAAGTATCGGCCAAGAGGAAGAGGGACAAGGACGAAGTCGAGGATGTGGACGAGGACTCCGAGTAAGGTGGCAGTGTCGTTGTTCATGGTTGTTCTAATGCAGTGTCTACCGGAATAGTTGCAAAGTTTAATTTCAGGTGTGCTTAATTTAATTTGAGGGGTGTGTTGTGCTGAGCCCCCAGCAGAACTATGTTATGTTTCTTCTCGTTTCTTTAACTCTTCAGTACGTACATACTAGTATTTCTTACATTTCATCTTTTAGTTAGTATAGTACTACCACTTGTTTCTTCACATTATATACGTACAATATATATGGCCAACATCATATAGCCAGCAGTTTAGTTGTCAAAGAATTTTAGGGTGCTTAGTTTTGTCAAAGAATTCTAGGATGCTTAGTTTTATTTGAGGGGTGGGTTGTGCTAGACACCATTATTGTGATTAGCCTTTTTAATAGTACTATATGCATAATTTGGGAACGAGCGCTCTCTATATGTACCACCTTTTTTTTAATTTCAAGTTTT
This sequence comes from Triticum dicoccoides, assembly GCF_002162155.2. NCBI lineage: Eukaryota > Viridiplantae > Streptophyta > Magnoliopsida > Poales > Poaceae > Triticum > Triticum dicoccoides. The sequence goes on along the minus strand of NC_041393.1, from coordinate 754,432,956 downwards.
GCTCCATGGCGCAATCCATCGATACTACTACTGTACAAAAGTATACATTTTTTAAAAGGCTAGAGGGCGGGGCAGTCTAGCTTGGTCGGTTTCACGAGAGGCGAGGGCCTTTGTGATTTGACGGCTCATTACTGCTGGAAGGCGGGGCCTTGTGATTTGACTGCTCGTATAAATGCGCCGACGACTTGAGGAGGAGCAAAGAACCGTGCGGTATACTCATGTTTTCCACTGGAGTAGAACTACGATGGAGGAGCACGAAACACGGCAGCCCAGTGCCATATGGTGATAAAAATGATCTAATTTGCTAGTCATCTCATTGTTAGCATTGTTCTATTCATTCCCTAAAAAAACATTGTTCTATTCTTGCCTCGCAGAGAACATGACACGTGTGGCGAAACACCCGAAGTAAAAGATGAAACACAAGAGCAAAAGAAGAAGGAAGATTATCACCCCAAATGATCTAATTCGCTGCGGACTCGTAACTGCTTCTTCATCGCTTCCACGACCTCCATCTCCTTGCGCGTCTCCTCTGCCATCTTCTTCATTCTGTCCATGACGCGGAATTTCTCGACGCGAGCCTTCATCATCTGTTCCCCGGCCACTTTACGTACCTTGACATCAACCGGGTGCTCGATGCGGAGCTTCGCCAACTCCTCCTTCTGTTCCATGATGAGGGCCTGCAACATCTTCATCGAGGAACTACTATTCTCATGCAACTTCTTTCAGCCGGTGTTCTTCTCCTTCAAAAGGTCAATCTCGTGGTAGAGCTTCGCCTTGTCCTCCTGAAGTCGCAGGATTTCGCCGGTCGCCTTCTTCTCCTAGGCAATGCTCTTCTTCAACAGCATCACCAAGCCGGCGGTCAACTCCCCCTGCTTATTGAGCTCAGCGGGCATGTTGTCGAGGCTCTCCTTCAGCAGCTCCACCAAGCCTTGGATGAAATCCTTCTGCTTATTGAGGTGCTTATTGAGCTGATCGGGCATGCCGTCGAGGGATAACGACTCCAGGGCTGCCGACTCGGCATGTTCGCCTCCGCGGCTAGGGCGCTCCTGGGAGCCATCGCCTGCCCGTGAGTGATCTTTGAGGTCTCTGCGTGGCGGCGAGCCCTCTCTTTTTTCCGCAGCCTTAGTTGCCGCTCCCTTGTTACAAGTAGTTCTCGACCTAGAGCTCTGCTCACCGTCCATGGCAAGGACGGACGAAGAAGAAGTACTTATGAGGAGAAAAGGTAGAGTAATTTTCGGTTAGGTAGTTCCCCTTTTATAACCTAAGTACTAGCACTAGTACTAATACCTGCATAGTGGGAACACGTTCAGGTTTGGTACGTACTAGTAGGTGTGAGCAGGCTTTCGAATGTGATGGGAACAAGGTAAAGATTAATTTATGGTTTTGGTTTCGAGGCCCGAAATGGCTCCCGATGAGTTTAGCAAAAAATTGTGTGTAAATATTATGTTACACTGCTCAAATGCATAAATGTTATGTTACTGTCAAAAATTGGCACAAAATACGTTGGGGACCAATGGAGGTACTACTAGCAACCCATGATTTAACTACTCGCATGCGCGCAGTGGAGTAATAATGTCTTTCTTCCGCCCTCACGTCCACTCAATTTGCATGCGCTGTATTAATTGACCATCAATGAAGTGAACGACTTTACACGCGTCAAATTATCACATGGGGTGGATCTTGGTACAAAATTGCGTCCGCTCGTGTACCCGTGTGTGCGTGCGAGGGAATGAGTGTGTGCATGGTGTGCGTGCACATCTTCGCTTCGTGCATGTACCGCCAGTATGGATCAGGGAGGACGAGTACATTCTTCTGGAACCAGCAGCACGTCATTGTGATCAATCCACGCAAGGAGGTAGCGACAACGCCTCCACATGTGCCACATGGCTTCATGAACTGTAAGAGAGACACTGTGTAGCATGCCATTGGAATTCTAATTTACGTGTTTCGCATATACTCGAAGTACTAGTAAGGTACACATGCATTGCATGCATCAGATTTTGCAACCAAATTATGAATAAATACCACACTATAGCATGTAAGCTCTAAGTCATATATGCCTGATGTAGACCTTCATTTAATTCGTATGGTTCATCTCATTCAAAATCAATTAGTTTTTATAAAAAAGCTAGGGCCTCTTGGATTCGTAGGATTTCCAAAACACGGGAATAGGAAAAACATGGGATTATAGTGGAATGTCGTCTTGAATCCTACAGGATTGTACGAGTGTTCGATTGTGCATAAAAAATGCAGAATTCTTTCAAAGAGATTTGAGTGGATGGGATGTTTCCTATGAAATCTAGTGCAAATGAATCATATTAAAAAATTCCTATGGTTTACAATCCTACGAATCAAACAACCAAGATAGGAAAAATTCCTAATGATTAGAATCCTCCAAAATTCCTTTGAGAATCCTTTGAATCAAAGAAGACCTTAATCTATTTTATGATTCATGGAATTCTGTGTTGTAAAGCATAAAGTAAAAACAAATAATGGCAATTCAACTAGAAAAAAAGTTTGGGCAGTTATGATACGGAAGATTCTAGAACAAAATAGAACCACTGTTGTTTTGAGGTTTGTGCATTATGCTTAAGTTCAACCATGGAGTCTGCTAGATTGTACATGTGGCAAAATCTAGTGGGGGGCTAGAATATGGTGCGAGGGGCCGACTGGAGGGAGACTATGAAGGAATGTACAAGTGCGAGATCGATATTTAGAGAGAGGGGGCGAGAACATGCGCTGTTGCACGTAGTGGCGGAGCCATGAAAAATAAATGAGCTAGGGGGCCAAGCATTGCTAGTCCTTTACGAGGAGGGTCAATTCATGAACTTAAAGCATTTTTAGCAGCAATTGTCTAATGATCACGTTCATATTAGCCTCGATATATAGTGATGTTAGGGGGGGAGGGCAGGGCCCTTACTGCCCCCTGTCTTCGCCATCGTGCGCGCGTCTGAGAGATGAAGCAGAAGGCATGGATGATGAGAGGGGGACATTGGATATATAATTAATGTGGATGTATTAGCTATATATGTTAATCCTATATAGAGAGGTATAGATTGATCGATGTGGACGTGGGAAAGAGGGTGAGACCTCACTGGATATATCGATTGATCGGTTTGTGTGGAAAACTATGAAAGACCTAGCTATATACACACATACATAGAGGAACATCGATCATTGCGCATGCACGCGTGAGAGATAAAGAATGCCCGATATGATGGAGAGGGGGATGTGTGTGGGTGTGTGCCTTCATGGGAGACCGACCTAAAGAAAAAGATTGCATGTGTGCGATGGATAATGCCGACTAGTAGTGTGTGTGCATGCATGCACGAGAGAAAGTTAGTGGTACAATTATAAAGAGAAGACAACTGTGTGGGTGTAAAAGACTAGGTGAGGTCATAATCAATGTAAAGTTGAATTCAAATATTTGAATAAGAGATCCTGATGTTTCAAACCCATGCATGCATGAATATAACGGAGATCTGCGCGGTGTGGCTTGGAAACGAGCATGTTGTAATGTATACACATTGAACAAGGTCAGACTCATTTGAATTTGAGCACCAATGGCAGACATCATTTGGCCACGTCACATCCGTGCATGGACACACTATTCTAATTGGAGATGATGGGTGGCTTTCACATCACATATCTATATCTATACCCCTATAAATATATATTATATTTTATATTTTTTTATATTGTGTGCGGGTAACTTTAACTATGAAAGATGATCGTTGGATGAGGCGAATCCGATGGTCCAAAGATGGCAAATTTGAGCACTACTGGCCGTTGGATATCATCTAGATTCCACCAGATTTCGCCACATGTATAATCTAGAAGACTCCATGGTTGAAGTTAAGCATACTGCACAAACATCAAAACACAAGCACTTCTTCTTTGTTCTAGAATCATCCGTATCATAATTGCCCAAATGTTTTTCTACATGATTTTCCATTATTTGTTTTTACTTTGTATCTTACAACGCACAATTCCATGAATCTTAAAATAGATTAGTTTTCTTATAAAAACTAGATGATTTTGAATGAAATGAACAATAAGAATTAAACGAACATCTACATCATGCATATATGACTCAAAGCTTACATGCTATAATGTGGTATTTATTCATAATTTGGTTACCAAATCTCATGCATGCAATGCACGTGTACCTTACTGTGTGTTGTGCATGTTGAGGTACAAATTGTCTTCTTTTGGTACACGTTCAGCTTGTTCTTCCGAAATTTCCAGCCGCGCTTTGTTAAGCCGAAAATTCAAGCTAGCGTATCTGTCTATCATGCTGCAAAACTCCCGCCTCTTCAACCCACGCCTTGTTAGCCCGAAATATTTAAGATATATCTTTGTCTCGTTGTGCTCCGACAACTCCCTCCATCTCAACCCGCGCCTTGCTATTTCGAAATTACAACACGCGCGAAAACTCCCACCTCCTGTGAAATCCCGACACGTGAAATGCCTGTAGTACCCCTGAACTGAAAGAACCGCCTCAAATCGGTGGGGGTACTTTCATAACATACCCCACATTTCGGACAAGCGCGTCCCTAAGTCATGGTTCCCCATTTCCATCCCATCCGCCCACCCATTCATACACCGAGGCCGCGAAAACCCGCGATGAAACCCCACACCCTGCTCCATCCGCCACCCAGCCAGAGCCTCTTCCCCGACGATGTCGTCCACAGCAACACCTCGACATCCCTCATCCACCGTACCGGATGAGGATCCGTCATCGATCTCGTCGTCCCGCCGGTTTAGCCACCCCGTCCTCCACCTCCAAGGAGCTGCCCCGACGTTCCCCTTGTGTTTCGCGCCACCTCCATTCCCACACCGCCGTCTTCACCTACACCACCGGAAGAGCATCATCATCACCGTTTCCTCGGATGAAGCTGCGGCCTAATCGGCGCCACCAAAGAGGTTGTACACTAATCACCGCATTTTCTTCTTGATTCGATCTCACGGTACTGCGCGGCTCCATCCACGGCGGCATCTCCGGCCACTTCCTCCACGGCGTCGCTCCCTTGGCGGCGACGTCCACATCAATAGGAGCTGTTGCTGCTTTAGCTCTCACTCGCACTGCTGCTCTGCTCTTGCTCTTGGTCCCCTGCCTGGTCTGCTCTTGCTATTGCGCTTGCTCGCGCTGCTGCTCTCACTCTTGCTCTTGCTTGCGATGCTGCTCCGATTTAGCTACACTTCAGTCGACTGAATCGACTTT
>NC_041393.1:754402278-754427463 GCF_002162155.2 Triticum dicoccoides | reverse complement strand
GGATTGGCGGTGGGGAGTGTTTTCGGGGCGGGCGGGGCAGCGCACCGCCGGCCGCGGGCGGCGGGGGGCTGCTGTTTGGCCGGTGGTGGCTGGCGGCTTAGGGGGGTGGAGGTTGAAGATGAACCGCAGGCCCTTGATTTCGTATCCAACGGCTGCAAAATCGACTGACCAGAGATGAAAAAGTTAGTCGACCAACGTGTAGCCTCACCTTGATAGTGCGTTCAGTTTCGATAGCAAAATTCAGTTTCGACAGTTAAGTTTAGTTTCGATAGTTAAGTTCAGTTTCGATAGTTAAATTCAGTTTCGACAGTTAAGTTCAGAGATGAGCGGCTGATGTATTTTACATCTAGCACTTTGTGGTTATGTATTTTACGTCATGTATTGGAGATGCTATTAGAATTCCACTAAGGTTAACGTTGTCACTCTTGTCCTGCTTCAGCCTCGGCGTCATACAACTCAGTGGAGCTGCTCCAACGACGAAACCCTCCATCACAGCGGAGCGGTACCCGGGCTCCATCTCCAGACGCCTAAGATCTTCTTCCCCTCCTCCGACAGCCAAGTCAGCCGGAGCATCCTCACCGGCCAACCCAATCGCGTTGAGATTGACATGGCTTTGCCAAAGAGGTTGTACACTTGTTGCATCTCTTTTTTACTCTATATGTTATATATATTGTCCACTGAGCACTCGTAGTAACGGGAAATACGATTATTTTATCCTACTATATGACAAGCAGTGAGGTACCAGGCAACTTAGCTATCGGTGATGGACTCTCTTGAACGCCATCATTATTTATCTCTGCGTGTTTGAGCTGTGCATTTGTCGATGGGCCTGGGAGTTGAGCTAGTATGGCAGTGGCCTGGGCCCAAAGTAATAGAAGTAGCACAAAAACATTTTTTTAGTGTAGGATTTTCCTTGCTCAAGCCTGCCTACTAGAATCGCCAGTGCTTGAAAGGAAAAGTGAATGAAAATCATAGGAATTGGGAAGTTTCATATGGTACTGCTTTTCATGAATTTGGTGCAAAGGAATGGAGCAAAGGAAACTATAGGATTTGTTCCTTTAGTGTCTCCTTGAAAGAAAAACTATAGGAATTCTAATTTCCACTTGTCCTCCTTTTCATATTCCTATTAATCAAGCACAAGACTAAGAGATAGTAGCATAATAGCATTATAACCGTACATTTTTTGTGGTTTCACTTAATCTCACCATGCTTTTTTGCATCCTGTGATCTTCCAATTGTTGTGAATCAAACACCCAGATTGGCAGAAATCCTATGTTTTTAAATTCTCTGTTTTGCATGTGCATTCCCATCCTATTCCTATCTATTTTCTATCCCTGCATTGTTAGAATCCTCAAATTCAAACAAGCCCTTACTCAATTAATTCTGTCACAGATATGTGTCAAAGAAAACCTTGTGTGGTTTGTCCTGCTCCTGCGACGCTGTGTTCCACCCCAGCTCAGCTGCTTCAACGACGGAAGGGTTCAACACAGCAGGGATCCGCTCTCCACACCGTCTTTCGCTGCCTCAGATCTTCTTCCCCGCCACCGGCAGCCACGACAATTGCATTACCATCATCAACTGAGCAGATGACCTTGAGGACTACACGGGTCCGCAAGAGAGGTCGCACTCTTCCGTGTCTGCTTACGTTATGCGTCGCTTAATATGATGACATGCTACATTATCATCGTGTTCACCTATTAGACTCTGAGTCAGGTCCAAACTAATGCTGAAACTTGAGTTTTTAAATGGTTGTGGGGTATGTATTGGGGCCGCAATCAGTACTATCTGTCTACTATCTGGTTAATCTCCGGTGTCTACTATGAGTTTCATGTTGGGTGCAAACAAAAATTAAAGGAGCCATTATCTGTATTTTTTAACTAAAGCTATTATCTACCAGCTATCATTGGTTTTGGGTCTATCCATAGTTTGCTACCATCACTCTGGATTTGTGCATGCACTCCTTACATAATCTCACTATGTTTTATTCCTATGCATGCCAGTTATTGTACACAATGGAACTGATCATGTAGAGCAAAAGAGACGAGCCTTGCGTGGCAATAAAATTTCATTCAGACGTCGTTCCATGGTGGGCGCAAAGGCAGCCCCCCTCCACCCATTTCGGATCGTAATCAAGAGGAAGATAACTATTCTGAGGGGGATTCAGAAGGAGAAGACCACTCCTATTTGCCCCATGAGGTCTTCGCTCTAACTTGGCATGCTGATGTTGGTAATATCATGCATATGGTGCCTTGCATTGCTCACTGTATACATTAAAGATGTCATGTGCTTAGTTTAGACATGCTTTGTGTCAATGCCATTTGTTTAGTTTCTTTATCATATATGTGAATCATGCAATGCCATCTTGTTTAGCCAGGCATCATATATGTGAATTTTGCAATGCCTCCCTGGTTAGCCAGTCATCTTATATGTGAATTATATCATGCCATCATTTTTTAATTACATGTTAAATTTGTTAACAATTTTAGTACATTCAATTACTCTTCCTGTGCATCAGCCATTCAGCACGGTCATGGAAAAATCTAGAGTGGAAACAAGGTCTTCAGAGCAGACAATGCTATCTGATGAAGCGCATGTCTTGCTGGTTACCGATAGCTCCTCAGAGGAGGATTCAGAGACAGATGACCGGTCATATCCCCCCCCCCCCCGAGGTGCATGCTCTAACTTGGCAGGGTTATGTTCCTCATATCGTGTGTATGGTATCTTGCATTGCTATGTCATTTGCTTAGTTTAGACATGCTTTGTGTGAATGCCACCTGTTTAGTGTCTAATTACCATATATGTGAATTATGCAATGCCATCTTGTTGCAAGACATTATATGTGTGAAATATGCAATGTTATCTTGTTGCAAGGCATTATGTATGTGAATTATGCAATGCCATGCTGTTTAGGCAAGCGTCATATATGAGAATTATATCATGCCGTCCTTTTTTTGTATTTTTCATTGCTTTTGTCGACAATGTTTGTATATTCAACTGCTCTTCCTGTGCATCATCCATTTGAATTGGTGATGGAGAAATCTGGAGTGAAAACAAGGTCTTCAAAGCACACAATGCTACCTGTTGAAACAGATATCTTGCTGGTTACAGATAGCTCTTCAAAGGAGGATTCAGAGGTAGATGACCAGTCCTATTATCCCCCTGAGGTGTATGCTCAAACTTGGCAGGGTTATATTACTCATATCATGCATATGTTGTATTGCAATGCTTAGTTTTTACATCATATACACAATATTGAATGCCATCTCCTTAGTTGACACATCATATATGCGATTGCCCTCTGCTCACTTCCTTAGTATATAAATCATATATTTGAATTATGTCATGCCATGATGTTTACATAGACATCATGTATCTGAATTATGGCATGCCAACCCATTTTCTAAAGACATAATATAGTTATATCATCTCATCCTGTTTACATAGTCATCATATTTTAAATTATGTCATTCTATCCGAGAATTATATCATGCCATTATGTTTCCATCGACGGCATGTTTGTGATTTATGGCATGCCAACCACTTTAATAGACACATCATATAGTTATATCATGTCATCCTGTTTACATAGTCATCATGTTTTGAAGTATGTCATTCTATCCTGTTTAGTTAGCCATCATACATGTGAAATTGTGTCATGCTATCCTGTTTAATTAGCCATCATATATGTGAAATTATGTCCTGCTATTCTGTTTGCTTAGACAACATAAATGTGAATTATTTCATGCCCTGTTTTCTTCCCTACTATTCATTGCACCTATCTATCTTACAATGTCTGTACATTCAATTACTTTTCTTGTTTATCAGCCATTTCAATTGGAGGGAGTGATGGCAGTATCTGTGGGAGTAAAAACACGGTGTTCAGAAAAGATCATGCTACCTGTCGATGCAGATAGAACCACGATTGTACTTGCCCAAGAATCAGCCCCACCACACATAACCCACACTCATGCAGATTGTACCCCTACCCAGTTGGACAGAGAACCAGCTACACCCCTTCTAACCCCAACCCCAGCAGATAGACACCCAGTTCCCGTTGACACAGCACCGTCTCCACCACAGAGCACCCAAACACGAGCAGTTAGTAAGGCAACTACAGTGCCCAAATCACGAGGACCACCACTCCGAACCCGAAGTCAACGCTTAAAGCAGAAGAAGAATTGTTCTCAGGTCAGGTTCCGTAGATATGGTTCATACTACTTTGCTCTTGCATCACTGTATTTACTGATACCAAGCAATTTCAAATTTGAAGGATGCAACTGAAACTCCAATGGCGCAACAGGTATGTTTTAAACCTGTTTCTTCAACGTGTTTGGCTGTTTGCTGTTGTAACTTGCTCTATGTTGATTTCAGTTTCAATTGAATAAACAGTTATGTTCACATGCCATGCACATTACAAGTGTTGTTATTGCTGTGTAGTTTCCCACACTTATATTCTGTCTATGCTGCTTTGTCTTAAATAGATATGATTCAAACTGTATCTATCTTGATTTGGCAACATAAACTAGAATGATATAGACCATACAGTGACCATACTACAGAGATATATGTTTGTTTCATGTTGTTATCCTGTCCACCTTACTACTGAACTGGTTTTCCAAAATGAGTTTCATATACTACATTGTAAACCTCAGATGTGTTTCTTTGTTTCCCTTTTAGAACGCGGATAAAATATTGGAGAAGAGTACCCTATTATGCAATGGTAAAGGAAGTAATGCAGATAAGGTCCAAGATAGTGAGACATCCCTGTTGGTCTCCAAGAAAGCTGATAAAAACTATATTGAGGACACTGAGACAACCCCAAAGTCCTGTCTTGATGTAGTGTTCGAGTTACTGGCTACCACTGCTGGCACCAGCTCTTCGAACTCGTTGCCTGAATCAGTTCGGCTTCTTGAGTCTCAACTTCATGTTGAAAGACATCGATCAGATGTCATGCGACAGGAAGCCGAAGGACTGAGGAAGTCCCTGCAGAATTCAGATGCATACTTTCTGGTGCAACAGCAGGCGCTGGAGGACTTAAGCGCCAAACAAGAGAAAGTTAATAAGCTTGCTAAGCATCTTGCCAGCATTATGGGTACCCAGGATATTGTTTCTTGAGCTCTTCTGAAGTGGTTTCAGTTCTGGACTTGTTTTGCTGCGGCATTTATATGCTGCTATGTTCCCTATATTTGATTTGGTGGCGAACTTTGATGCCCAGTGGATGTAATATGTGTAATAGCCGTGATAGCCTAGTGTAAGCTGCTTGCTTATTTATTTCCTTGTTGTCTTGTTTATTTGTTTGCTTGTAGTCAGTGCAGTTCTTTTTCTGCGGTTTGCTAGTGGCTGCAACAACCTATTTTTTAAAACTAGGCCACAATAACCATGGGCTAATATTTAGTGTAGTGACACTGCACCTACGGGCCGTAGAAATAGTGGGCCTTCTACGTGCCGTATAAACAGCGGGCCTTCCACAGGCCGTAGAAACAATGGGCCTTCTACGGGCCGCAGAAACAATGGGCCTTCTACGGGCCATATCATCAATGGGCCTTATACGGGCAGTATGATCGATTGGCCAAACATGGGCCAATAACAGGCCGCATTATGGCCGTAAACGGGCTAGAGTTGGAATCGTTCGTTCATGGGCCGACCATAATGGGCCATCGTTAATAGGTCCTATTTCATGACGCTATGAAAACGGCCCAACGTGTTAACGGACCATAAACGGGCCGACTGTAACCACGGGTTGAATTTGGCCCATAAGCAGAAAATGACAGTAACGGGCCGTAAGTAAACGAATGCTGGAAATGAGCCCAAGAATAAATGGGCTCTGAGAAGGCCGAAAGATAACATGGGCTGGAAATGGCCCAACGGAATAATGGGCCCTTAATGGGTATAAAGTGATACACTGTTGGCCAGTTTCACCACGGGCCGTTAATGGGTGTAAAGTAATACACTGTTCATTACGGGTCAGTTTCACCACGAGCCGTTAATAGGCCGAGAGTTACATAGGGCCTCATACGGGCCGAAAGACGTCATGGGCCATACATGGGCCAGAAGTGAAAATGGGCTGGAATCATATTGGGTGGTCCAGATGACGCTACTGGGCCTAATTCGGATAGGGCGTAACGGGCCTTGGGTTAGTGGGCTGTAAATGGGCTATATGCGAACAGGCTGTTAACAGGCTTTACATGGACCGGCCCGCCACCTTTTGACCAAGTCAAATGGGCCAGCCTTTTCACAAGAATGGGCCTCTGTTGGGCCGTGCCACGTGTCCACGTATCATAGGGGCCTTCTGTCCAATGAGTGGATGACATCTGTCCCAACGGTGACCGACACATGTCTCCTCCAGCTAATGATGATTTTACACGTGGAAAATCCCCATTGGTCGGGGCTGTTAACGGGTTATCGGATCCAAAACCCGACCCGATAGCTTAACGGCGTTCCGTTACGGTGGATGCCACATGTCGGTCACCCTTGACGAAAACACTTCTGTGACGCGCGATTTATCGTCATGGAAGTGGACACTTCTTTGATGATAATTTTGGTAATGTCATGGAACACTTCTACGACAGCACAGGTATGACTATCTTGATTCTGTCTTAAATTTGTCATGGATGTACATGCATGACAAAAAATGTGACCTACTGTGACAAACACGTATCATCACGGAAGTGTATTTTTTTTGTAGTGAACCCCTAGAGCTCATCACAAGAACAAGCCTCATGTGGCTGTTCTTCCCCTTTGACTAGTTCATCCTCAGCCCCCTGCGAGGCTAATCCACCACACAGCAAGAGTAGGGTTTTACACCGCAAGGTGGCCCGAACCTAGGTAAACTGTCGTGTCTTTTCCTTCCTGTTCATCGAGCTAGGTCATGAGAGCAGCGAGTCGGTCGGCTTGAGAGGTTGAGTTCTTCGCACACGCCCCTGAGTTCGAACCTTTCTTGGGTGTACAGAGCCAGGAATCCGACAAACACCCAAAGTGTTTAGTAGAGTAAATAATCTAGTTCACATCGCCATGTGATTAACACCCAAAGAGTACTAAGGTGTGATCATGTTTTGCTTGTGAGAGAGCTTTAGTCAACGGGTCTGTCATATTCAGATCCGTATGTATTTTGCAAATTTCTATGTCTACAAAGCTCTGTATGGAGCTACTCTAGCTAATTGCTCCCACGTTCAATATGTATCTAGATTGAGACTTAGAGTCATCTAGATCAGTGTCAAAGCTTGCATTGACGTAACTCTTTACGACGAACTCTTTATCACCTCCATAACAGAGAAACATTTCCTTAGTACTCTTTAGGTACCTAAGGATAATTTTGACCGATGTAAAGTGATCCACTCCTGGATCACTATTGTACCCTCTTGCCAAACTCATAGCAAGGCACACAAATGGTCTAGCACACAGCATGGCATACTTTATAGAACCTGTGGCTGAGGCATAGGGAATGACTTTCATTCTCTCTCTATCTTCTGCCGTGGTCGGGCTTTGAGTCCTCCTCAACTTCACACCTTATAATACAGGCAAGAACTCCTTCTTTGACTGACCCACTTTGAACTCTTTCAAAATCTTGTCAAGGTATTCTCATTGAAAGTCTTATCAAGCGTTTTGATCTATCTCTATAGATCTTGATGCCCAATATGTAAGTAACTTCACCGAGGTTTTTCATTGAAAAAAAAATCTTATTCAAGTATCCTTTTATGCTATCCAGAAATTCTATATCATTTCCAATCAACAACATGTCATTCACATATAATATCAGAAATGCTACAAAGCTCCCACTCACTTTCTTGTAAATACAGGCTTCGCCGTAAGTCTATATAAAACCATATGCTTTGGTCACCTCATCAAAGTGTATATTCCAACTCTGAGATGCTTGCACCAGTCCATACATGGATTGCTGGAGCTTGCACACTTTGCTAGCACGTTTAGGATTGACAAAACCTTCTCGTTCAATCATATACAACTCTTCTTTAAGATATCCATTAAGGAATGCTGTTTTGACATCCATTTGCTAGATTTCATAATTATAAAAGGCGGCAATTGCTAACATGATTCAGACGGACTTAAGCATCACTACGGGTGAGAAATTCTCATCGTAGTCAACCCCTTGAACTTTGTTGAAAACCTTTTGCGACAAGTCAAACTTTGTAGATAGTAATATTACCATCAGCGTCAGTCTTCTTCTTGAAGATCCATTTATTCTCTGTGGCTTGCCGATCATTGGGCAAGTCCACCAAAGTCCACACTTTGTTCTCATATATGGACCCTTTCTTAGATTTCATGGCCTCAAGACATCTGTCGGAATCTGGGCTCATCATAGCTTCTTCATAGTTCGTAGGTTTGCCTTGGTCTAGTAACATGACTTCCAGGACAGGATTACCATACCACTCTGGTGCTCGTCGTGCTCTGGTTGAGCTACGAAATTCAATAGTAACTTGATTTAAAGTTTCATGATCATCATATTTAGCTTCCTCTCTAGTTGGTGTAGGCATCACGGGAACAATTTTCTCTGATGTACTACTTTCCAATTCGAGAGAAGGTACATTTACCTCATCAAGTTCTACTTTCCTCCCACTCACTTCTTTCGAGAGAAACTCCTTCTCTAGAAAGGAACCATTCTCAACAACAAAGATCTTGCCTTCGGATCTATGATGGAAGGTGTACCCAATTATTTCCTTAGGGTATCCTGTGAAGATGCACTTCTCTGATTTAGGTTTGATCTTATCAGGCTGAAGCCTTTTGACATAAGTGTAGCAACCCCAAATTTTAAGAAACAACAGCTTAGGTTTATTTCTACCACAGTTCACGGTGTCGTCTCAACGGATTTAGACGGTGCCCTATTTAACGTGAATGCGGCTGTCTCTACCAAACGGTAGTGGTAAATCGGTAAGAGGCATCATAGATTCCACCATGTCTAATAAAGTATGGCTACAATGTTCGGACACACCATTACGCTGTGGTGTTCCAGGTGGCGTGAGTTGTGAAACTATTCCACATAATTTTAAATGAAGGCCAAACTTGTAACTCAAATATTCGCCTCCGCGATCAGATCGTAGAAACTTTATTTTCTTGTTACGATGATTATCCACTTCACTTTGAAATTCTTTGAACTTTTCAAATGTTTCAGACTTATGTTTCATTAAGTAGATCTGCCCATATCTACTCAAATCATCTGTGAAGGTCAGAAAATAACGATACCCGCCGCGAGCCTCAACACTCATCGGACCGCATTATATCAATATGTATTATTTCTAATAAGTCATTGGCTCGCTCCATTGTTCTAGAGAACGGAGTCTTAGTCATCTTGCCGATGAGGCATGGTTCGCAAGTATCAAATGATTCGTAATCAAGTGATTCCAAAAGTCCATATCCATGGAGTTTCTTCATGCGTTTTAAACCAATATGACCTAAATGGCAGTGCCACAAATATGTTGCACTATCATTTTCAGCTTTGCATCTTTTGGCATCAATATTAGGAATATATGTATCACTACGATCGAGATTCAATAGACCATTTACATTGGGTGTATGACCATAGAAGGTTTTATTCATGTAAACAGAATAACAATTATTCTCTTTCTTTAATGAATAATCCTATTGCAATAAACACAATCCTATCTTGTTCATGCTCAACGCAAACACCAAATAACATTTATTTAGGTTCAACACTAATCCCGAAAGTATATGGAGTGTGCGATTATGATCATATCAATCTTGGAACCACTTCCAACACACATGATCACTTCACCCTCAACTAGTCTTAATTTATTCTGCAACGCCTATTTCAAGTTACTAATCTTAGCAACCAAATAGGTATCAAATACCCTGGTGCTACTATGAGCACTAGTAAGGTACACATCAATAACATGTATATCAAATATACCTTTGTTCACTTTTCCATCCTTCTTATCCGCCAAATATTTGGGGTAGTTCCGCTTCCAGTGACCATTTCCTTTGCAGTAGAAGCACTAAGTTTCAGGCTTAGGTCCAGCTTTGGGCGTCTTGACGGGAGTGAAAACTTGCTTGTCATTCTTCTTGAAGGTCCCTTTCTTTTCCTTTGCCCTTTTTCTTGAAACTAGTGGTCTTGTAGTCATCAACACTTGATGCTCTTTCTTGATTTCTACCTTCGTCAATTTCAGCATCGCGAAGAGCTCGAGGATCTTTTCCGTTATCCCTTGCACATGGCACATAATAGTTCATCACAAAGTTCGTAGCTTGGTGATAGTGACTAGAGAACTCTGTCAATCACTATCTTATCTAGAAGATTAAATCCCATGTGATTCAAGCGATTGTAGTGCCCAGACATTCTGAGCACATGCTCACTAGTTGAGCTATTCTCCTCCATCTTGTAGGCAAAGTACTTGTCAGAGGTCTCATACATCTCGACACGGGCATGAGTCTGAGATACCAATTTCAGCTCTTAGAACATCTCATATGCTTCGTGGCGTTTAAAACGTCTTTGAAGCCCCGATTCAAAGCCATAAATCATGGCGCACTAAACTATCAAGTAGTCATCATATCGAGCTTGCCAAACATTCATAATGTCTGCATGTGCTCCTGCAATAGGTCTGTCACCTAGCGGTGCATCAAGGACATAATTCTTGTGTGCAGCAATGAGGCTAATCCTCAGATCACGGACCCAGTCCGCATCATTGCTACTGTCATCTTTCAACTTATTTTTCTCTAGGAACACTACATCGCGAGCTATTTATCTACAACATAATTTTCAAATACTATCAGGAATAAGTTCATGATAAATTAAAGTTCAATTAATCAAATTACTTAAGAACTCCCACTTAAACTGACATCCCTCAAGTCATCTAAGTGTAACGTGATCCAAATCAACTAAACCATGTCCGATCATCACGTGAGATGGAGTAGTCATCAATGGTGAACATCTCCATGTTGATCATATCTACTATATGATTCACGTTCGACCTGTCGGTCTCCAATGTTCTGAGGCCATGTATGTACATGCTAGGCTTGTCAAGTTTAACCCGAGTATTCTGCATGTGCAAAACTGTCTTGCACCCGTTGTATGTGAACGTAGAGCCTATAACACCCGATCATCACATGGTGTCTCAGCACGAAGAATTGTCGCAATGGTGCATACTCAGGGAGAAAACTTATACCTTGAAATTTTAGTTAGGGATCATCTTATAATGCTACCACCGTACTAAGCAAAATAAGATGCATAAAAGATAAACATCACATGCAATCAAAATATGTGACATGATATGATCATCATCATCTTATGCTTTTGATCTCCATCTCCAAAGCATCGTCATGTCCATTGTCACCGGCTCGACACCTTGATCTCCATCATTGTGTCGTGGTCGCCTCGCCAACTATTGCTTCTACAACTATTTGTACCACTTAGTGATAAAGTAAAGAAATTACGTGGCGTTTGCATTTCATATAATAAATATACAACTATAAGGCTCATGCCGATTGCGAATAACTTTTACAAAACATGATCATCTCATACAATAACGTATATCACATCATGTCTTGACCATATCACATGACAACATGCCCTGAAAAAACAAGTTAGACATCCTCTACTTCGTTGTTGCAAGTTTTACGTTGCTGTTACAGGCCTCTAGCAAGAACCATTCTTACCTATGGCACAAAAACCACAATGGTGATTTACGAAGTTTGATGTTTTAACATTCAACAAGGACCGGCCGCAGTCAAATTAGATTCAACTAAAGTAGGAGAAACAGACACCCGCCAGCCAGCTTTATGCAAAACTAGTTGCATGTCTGTCCGTGGAACCGCTCTCATGAACGTGGTCATATAAGGTTGCTCCGGGCAGCTTCATCCAACAATACCGTTGAATCAAAATAAGACATTGGTGGTCAGCAGTATGATGATCACCGCCCACAACTCTTTGTGTTGTACTCGTGCATATCATCTACGCATAGACCTAGATTATTAAGCCATCGTTGGTTAACGTAGCATGCAATTTCAAAAAAAATCCTACTCTCACGCAAGATCTATCAAGGAGATGCATAGCAACGAGAGGGGGAGAGTGTATCTATGTACCCTCATAGACCAAAAGCGGAAGCATTTGACAACACGATTGATGTAGTCGAACTTCTTCTAGCTCCGACCGACCAAGTACCGAATGTACACCACCTCCGAGTTGTGCACACGTTCAGCTCGATGACGTTCCTTGCCCTCTTGATCCAGCAAGGTGTCGAGGAAGTAGATGAGTTCCGTCAGCAGGACGGCGTGGTGATGGTGATGGTGAAGTGATCCGCGCAAGGCTTTCCTAAGCACTGCGAGGATTGTACTAGGGGTGTAAACTGTGGAGGGGGGTGTCGGTGTCAAAACCGGCGGTTCTCGGGTAGGGGGTCCCGATCTGTGCGTCAAGGCTGATGGTAACAAGAAGTAAGGGACACAGATGTTTACCCAGGTTTGGGCCCTCTCGATGGAGGTAAAACCCTACTTCCTGCTTGATTAATATTGATGATATGGGTAGTACAAGAGTAGTTCTACCACGAGATCGTAGAGGCTAAACCCTAGGAGCTAGCCTATGATGGTATGATTGTAATTGTGATCGGCCTTCTAAGGACCAACCTCTCCAGTTTATATAGACACCGGAGAGGGCTAGGGTTTACATGGAGTCGGTTACAAGGAAGGAAATCTAATATTCGGATCGCCAAGCTTGCCTTCC
Source organism: Triticum dicoccoides (assembly GCF_002162155.2). Classification (NCBI taxonomy): domain Eukaryota; kingdom Viridiplantae; phylum Streptophyta; class Magnoliopsida; order Poales; family Poaceae; genus Triticum; species Triticum dicoccoides. The sequence goes on along the minus strand of NC_041393.1, from coordinate 754,414,784 downwards.
ATGCCAAGGAAAGTCCCATCCGGACACGGGCCGAAGTCTTGAGTCTTGTATCTTCACGCTTCAATAGTCCGGACATTGTACACAGTCCGGCTGTCCGGATACCCCCTAATCTAGGACTCCCTCAGTAGCCCCTGAACCAGGCTTCAATGACGATGAGTCCGGCGTGCAGTATTATCTTCGGCATTGCAAGGCGGGTTCCTCCTCCAAATACTCCAAAGTACCTGTTACGACGAATAGTGTCCAGTCTCCAATCAATGTTGTGCTCCTCGGCTTCAGCGCCTCAATAATGACCATCTCCACGTGTCGAGCGAATGCGAGGAGTCAAGGTATTTTTGCATTTGCCAGCCTCGATCCTCCGTGCCAACCGTCTATTTGAAGGGACAGGGGTTCTCAGATCCAAACGTCACTCTCCTCCCTTGAGCTAGCATCCTAGAGCGCTTCGCGAAAAACCATTCCAGCATGGCTGACCGTCGCAGCTCTTCTGCTTTCCCTCCTCGCTCTAAGTCGGGGGATTGGGGAGAGTGCTCAGTTCCTCACAGCCATTTGGTGAAGTTACAAACTCAAGGGTTTCTTCCAACAGCATTCATGGTCTCCGTCCGAGCTGGAATAGCTACTTACGACGGAGGGGAACAAGCTGAGGGATCTCCTAACCCGTTTCCGGAGGAGCAAATATGCCTCATCTCGCATCTGCTGAGGGGCGTCGGGTTTCCTATCCACCCATTTCTCCGCGGGCTCCTGGAGTTCTATGGCCTCCAGTTACACAATCTTACCCCAGCCTCCATTCTGCACATAGCGGGGTATGTCACCCTTTGCAAGCTGTTTTTAGGCTGCGAACCACACTTCGGATTGTGGAGGAAGCTGTTCTGCCTTGTCCTTCGCACCCAGGGGGAGTCCCTGTATCAAGTGGGCGGGGCCAAAGTATGGCGCATTGCCGAGACCGGATACCTGTCCGGCACTCCTGAGAATGCACCAGAAAACTGGCCTTTAGAGTGGTTCTATATGAATGACGTTCCCCTTCCGGATCCAGTCCGGAGGGGTCACCCCAAGTTCAGCAACGCCCCACCGAGGGCACGCCTAAGCTGGCGTCCCCCGGTCCCTCAAGAAGAGGACACAAGGGAGATATTCCTCCTGATGAACAGGATAAAGTTGCTGGCCAAGTCCGGACTGACGATTGTTGAGGTCATGGCAATATGCATAAAGCGAGGAGTGCAGCCGCTCCAATACCGGGGGAAGCCCATGTGGCATTACAACGGGGAAGATGACGCCACCCACTGTGGTCGTAAGGATCCAGACTCCGCTGCCGCTTTGGCAAGGATATTGTACGATTTGTACAAAGGGGAAGAGGAGGAGTTCCTTCGTATAAAAACGCGGGACGGATTCTCCATGTACAACCCCCCAGAGTGGGTAAGTTGCCATTCTTTTCCCAGCTTCATTTACACTATCGTACTTCTGCTAAGATTACTTGCATCAATGCCTCTGAGCAGGAACTGAGGAGGGCCGTGGAAGTAATCTTTAGCCCCTCCCCACAACCAAAGGACCCTGGAAGGGCCCTAGATCTGGGACTCAAAGTAGATCCGGATATTACCGTGGAGCTTGTCAATGGAGTATTTTATCAGGCGAGCTGGGACGCCGCCCTAGTGGACATTACGGCCGACTCCCCTGGGCTGCTTCCCACGTCGTGTGTAAGCTGAGCTAAAAAAACCCTATCCTCCAAAGAGGACTTTCCCCAGGTATTGTAATTTACCTTTGAGGCATCGCTCTATTTGCAGAAGCGACGGCCAGAGCGAGGGGCCGAGCCCCTAGGGACTCGTCAACCACGAGCGTCCGGATGGGGTAGGCTCAAGAGGAAGGCGGTGAGGGTTGACACACTGCTGCAGAGGTAAAGTCATAGCCTATCCTGCTGTCATAGAATTCGAAATATGGTAGCTCCATTTGTGTCTGGCAGGAAGAGGAATAACCGGGCTATATCCGGAAACCCCACCAACCACGCCTCCACCAGCCGGGTTCCAGAACCGGCTTCGGGGGCGGAGGCGGACACGGGGCCAGCATTGCATAGCTCCCCGACGGAGGGTGCGGATATGTGTTCGGCCACGAACTCCGAAGTGGAGAGCGCCATGAACCATCGGCGCCGGAGGGCCGTGCTACAGCACAACATCTTTTTCGAAGAGGCTTTTAATGCCTTGAATTCGGTGGATGCATATGTCCGAGCCGCTCGAGGCGGGCTTGCCCAGGCGACAAGCCAGTATACCAAGGACATACGGGTAAGGGATTTTGATAAGTATGCCTAGCAGTAACCCTTGAGACTTAGAATAGTTGGGACAACTGTTTGAAGGATCAATATATACGCAGGTCCTTGTGGACAACAATGAACAATTGGCGCAGGAGCTGGAGGCCTGCAAGGCCCAATTATCTGATGCGGTAGCCAAATTAGAGGGATCCCGAAAGGCCCCTACTGGTAATATTTGTCTTTATTATACACGGATGTACTAGTTAATAGATGGCTGGTGCGGTTAGTCTAACAATGAATTCTGCAGACAATCCCGGGGTGAATCCGGAGGGCGCAGTGGGTGACGACTCGCATCTCCAACGGCAACTAAAGGCCGGCGAGTGCATCCTTATGCAGGAGATTCAAGAGAAGAACAAGCTTCATGATGCCAATATTAGTCTAGACGTAGAATTAAAGGACGTCCATGCACAACTGGCAGACTCCGTGAAGGATAACAAAAAACTTTGATGCGACATTTATGGTAAGAACTCAAGCGAACTGTCTGATAGTTCGGCGAGGAAGTTTATTAAAAAGATTTTTCCTTGCAGGAATGTTAATGGGTCGCCCTGAAGAGGAGATGCCCTCATCTGCAGGTGATTTGCTACAAGAACTGTCGCAGATGCACAAACGTGCTCGGCAGGTGATGCACGACGTTGCTCAGGCCTTGTGGCCATCAAGCCTTCTGCCGAATGGCATGGGGGAGCTTGCGGACCTGCTTCAAGGAGCCTGGCGGCGCTTTCGTCTGTGGAAGATATCAGCCTGCGGGCAAGGAGCAAGAGAAGCCTGGGCGATGGTGAAGACGCGCTACACCAAGCTGGACCCTAACCATATGGCCGAAGTGGGACCGGCAGGGCCCGATGGGCAAGAAATTCCCGTGAGCCTGGTGTATGACCAGGTAGCATTAGCCGCTAAGTATTCTCAGCAGGATTGTAGGCTAGATAGCATGTTAGATGGTATAGAGGAGGAATATAGTCATTCTCAGTGACTGTGTAAATTGATTGGCATAAGTAGCCTCTAGCCGGATTGAAATCATTTGTCATGACGGACCTTTTCGCTTCAACCCCCGGATCCTATAGTTCGGGGTGTGTCCGAATACCTTCCCGGTTATACAAAAACCGGGGCATGCGTGGATACCAGGCGTAGGGGTCATAGGTGCTTGAACATAAAAGTACCCAACTAGTTATGTTATATTGCATGCATAGCAAGAAACATCTTCTAGGGAGAATAGTTCCGTTAGGGGTTCCTTTCCCTAGGTATCCATGTGTTGATGCACATGTCCAGACTACGCGCGATGGCACAGAATACAAAGCTTCTGGGGTTCTTTGTTGTAACCAACGAATACATCCTTTGTTCACCGATCTAATATTCTCTTAAGGAAACTAGCTTTCGGCTTCACCCAGTCTGAGGTACACACTCGGCTCAACCGGCAGTAACAATCGCAGAGGTGCTCCCCTTATGCCCTAGCGGAATTAACAGGAATGTAGGGCATAAACACAAGAGCGAGGCAACCCAGCTTGGCCACATCTTAAGTCATATCGATGCATATAATGGTGAAGAAAAGTCACATATGGAGAAAGAACGCATATGTGATGGGCAAAAAGCCATTAAAGTAATTATGTCTAGCTTCCGAATAGGAAGCCCCCATATATAGCTTGCACACATGGTACGGCCGGGATAATCCGGGAAGCCGCACTGTATTAAACACTTTGTGTGAACGGAAAGAGGGTCAAGAAAGGAGAGAAACAGTGGTGGAGCATAATTTAAAAAGGAGGGGTGAGGACACGAACACTGCGTTCAGCGTTAGGCGTAGAATCTCCGGAGTCTAGCCGCGTTCCATGGGTTCGGCTCGAGTCTGTTGTCAGATGCATTACGTAGGCGGTACGCTCCTCTGGTGAGAACTTTGTCGATGAAGAAGGGACCTTCCCATCTGGGTTTGAGTTTGTCCTTCTTCTTCTCCGGTAGGCATAGAATGAGCTCGCCAATATTGTAAGTTTTGGCCCGCACTTCTCTGCTTTGATATCGCCGAGCCTGCTGCTGATAGAATGCGGAATGGCCTTTTGCGACATCACGCTCCTCCTCCAGGGCGTCCAAGTTATCCTGCTGATCTAACTCGGCTTCTTTCTCTTCGTACATGCGTACGCGTGGCGAATCATGTATTATGTCGCAGGGTAGTACTGCTTCCGCACCGTACACCATAAAGAATGGTGTTTATCCGATGGTTCGATTCGGTGTGGTCCGCAGCCCCCAGAGTATGGAGTCGAGCTCCTCTCCCTAGTGCGTATCCGATTCTGTTAAAGATCGCACTAATCTGGGTTTTATGCCGCTCATGATAAGACCATTTGACCGTTCGACCTGGCCGTTTGTTTGGGGGTGGTAGACGGAAGCGTAGTCGAGCTTAATGCCCATTTTGTTGCACCAAGTTTTCACTTCACCGGCTGTGAAATTTGAGCCATTATCAGTGATGATGCTATGGGGGACACCGTACAAGTGTACAACCCCGGATATAAAGTCTATTACTGGTCCGGATTCGGCCATTTTAACTGGTTTGGCTTCGATCCATTTGGTGAATTTGTCCACCATGACCAATAGGTATTTTTTCTTATGGCTTCCCCCTTTAAGGGGTCCGACCATATCCAGCCCCCAGACCGCGAAGGGCCAAGTTATGGGGATTGTTTGGAGAGCGGTAGGGGGCATATGACTCGGATTGGCGAAGAGCTGGCAGCCGATGCAATGTTGGACAAGGTCCTGTGCGTCTGCTCAGGCTGTCGGCCAATAAAAGCCTGTACGGAAGGCTTTGCTGACTAGCGCTCGAGCTGCGGCGTGGTGTCCGCCCAGTCCGGTGTGAATTTCAGCCAGGAGTTGTCGCCCTTCCTCTTCGGAGAGGCACCTCTGGAGCACTCCGGTCGTGCTTTTCTTGTAGAGTTCCCCTTCGTGGACCTTGTAAGCTTTAGAATGCCGGACTATGTAGCATGCTTCATTTTGGTCTTCGTGGAGCTCCTGCCTATTTAGGTAGGCCAAGAACGGCTCGGTCCACGGGGCGATTACGGCCATGATTTCGTGGGCCGAAGGTGTTATTTCGGTGGCAGAGCCTCCGATTGTGTCGGATGGTTCGGAGTTTGGGGGTGTATTCGGATTCGTGCTAGTATTACCGGACTCCCCTTCCCATACTATAGATGGCTTGAACAGCCTTTCCAGGAATATATTAGGTGGTACAGGGTCACGTTTGGCGCCGATGCGGGCAAGGACGTCCGCCGCTTGATTGTTTTCTCGAGCCACATGGTGGAATTCGAGCCCCTCAAACCGAGCTGACATTTTGAGGACGACATTACGATAGGCCACCATTTTCGGATCCTTGGCATCAAAGTCTCTGTTTATTTGTGATATTGCGAGGTTCGAATCCCCGCACACTTCCAGGCATTGGATGCCCATAGAGACTGCCATCCGAAGACCATGTAACAGGGCCTCATATTCGGCCGCATTGTTGGAGTCTGTGTATAATATTTGTAGGACGTACTGGTCCGTGTCCCCGGTGGGAGACGTCAGGACTACCCCTGCTCCCAGTCCGGCCAACATTTTGGAGCCGTCAAAGTGCATGATCCAGTTGGAGTACGCACCGTACTCTTTAGGGAGTTCGGCTTCTGTCCATTCGGCGACAAAGTCAGCCAATACTTGCGACTTAATGGCTCGCCGTGGTTTGTATGTTATGTCGAACGGCAGGAGCTCGATAGCCCATTTAGCAATCCGGCCCGTAGCATCGCGGTTATTAATTATGTCGTTGAGTGGTACTTCGGAGGCGACGGTAATCGAACACGCTTGAAAGTAGTGTCTTAGCTTCTGAGATGCCATGAAGACTGCGTATGCTATTTTTTGATAGTGTGGGTATCGGGATTTACATGGGGTGAGGACCGTTGATACGTAGTAAACCGGCTTTTGAAGCGGGAATTTGTATCCGTCCACCTCTCGTTCGACAAGGAGCACTGCGCTTACCACTTGATGTGTTGCAGCTATGTATAGTAGCATAGGTTCTTCGATGTTTGGCGCTGTTAGGACCGGATTTCTGGCCAATAAGGTCTTTATCTCATCGAGTCCGGCAGCGGCTGCATCCGTCCATACAAAGTGTTCGGTGCGCCGAAGGAGGCGGTAAAGAGGCAACACCTTTTATCCTAGCCTAGATATAAGGAGGCTCAAACTGGCCACGCATCCCGCTAGCTTCTGGATGTGCTTGAGGTCTATTGGTATGGCCAATTGCGACATGGCTCGGATTTTTGCTGGATTCGCTTCTATTCCTCTATTGGAAACAATGAAGCCCAGGAGCTTCCCCGAAGGGACACCGAAAACACATTTTTCCGGATTCAACTTGATGTCATATGTCCGGAGGTTATCGAATGTGAGCCTCAAGTAATCTATTAGGGTTTCAGCGTGTCTGGTTTTTATGACAACGTCGTCCACATATGCTTCCACTGTTTTGCCGATTTGTTTCTCCAGGCATGTTTGAATCATGCGTTGATAGGTTGCGCCGGCATTCTTGAGCCCGAAGGGCATAGTGTTGAAGCAAAAAGGGCCATATGGCGTTATAAAAGTTGTTGCAGCTTGGTCAGACTCTGCCATCTTTATTTGATGGTATCCAGAGTATGCGTCGAGAAAACACAGCGAGTCGTGTCCAGCTGTGGCATCGATGATTTGATCGATGCGAGGGAGGGGAAAGGGATCCTTGGGGCAAGCCTTGTTGAGGTCTTTGAAGTCGACGCATAGGCGCCAGGATTTGTTCTTTTTTGGTACCATTACCAAATTCGCCAGCCAATCCGGATGTTTAATATCTCTGATGAATCCGGCCTCAAGCAGCTTGGCTAGCTCTTCCCCCATGGCTTGCCGTTTGGGTTCTGAAAACCGCCTTAGGGTCTGTTTGACCGGTTTGTATCCCCTTAGTATACTGAGGCTGTGTTCGGCCAGCCGGCGTGGGATGCCTGGCATGTCCGAAGGGTGCCAGGCAAAAATGTCCCAATTCTCGCGTAAGAAATCTCGCTGTGCGGTATCCATCATGGGGCTCAATTGTGTTTCGATGGATGCTGTCTTCGTGGGATCCATTGGGTGGACCTAGAATTTGACTATCTCGTTTGCAGGTTTGAATGAGGTGGACTTGGGTCGTTTGTCGAGTATCACGTCGTCCCTGTCCACGGTGGCCCGTAGTGTTGTTAACGCTTCGGCTGCTAGGGCTTCAGATAATGCTTCCAGGGCTAGTGCTGCGGTTTTGTTTTCGGCGTGGAGTGCGACGTCCGGATCACTGGCTAGAGTGATGATTCCATTGGGCCCGGGCATTTTAAGCTTCATGTACCCGTAATGGGGTACAGCTTGAAAGCTTGTAAACGCGTCCCGTCCTAGAAGGGCGTGGTATCCGCTGCTGAAAGGAACCACTTGGAATGCGATTTCTTCAGACCTATAATTCTCCGGGGTGCCAAATACCACATCAAGTGTGATTTTTCCCACGCACCGTGCTTCCCGAGTAGGGATGATTCCCTTGAAGGTGGTGCTGCTTTGCTCAATGCGGCCTTTATCAATCTCCATGTTGTTGAGCGTTTCTTCATAGATCAAGTTTAACCCGCTTCCGCCGTCCATGAGTACTTTGGTGAGCCAGAAGCCATCCACGATTGGGCTAAGGACCAGAGCAGCCGGTGCCCAGACAGTCTGGAATCGAGGTTCGTCACTGGCATTGAAAGTTATAGCCGTGTCGTTCCAGGGGCTTATCTTTTCCACATGGCAAATTTCCGCAGAGCTTCGATGAGCCCGCTTGTGCCTGTTGTTCGAGGCGAAAGTCTCGAAGACTGTTAATACCGTATTGTGTCCGCGGGCAGGATATTATTCCGCTTTATGGCTCGCAAGAAGATCCTCGCCACTTTTTGCCACCTGCCGGAGTATCCAACATGCCCTAAGGCTATGAGTTGGCCTTGTATCCGGCGTACTGTGGATCTTACATGGTCGGTCGAGCCATTCTTCCAATACGGATCCCCGCCCTGGGGTGGGCTTCAGTTTCTTGGGGATTGGATCGAACGTCCTACGAGAGTTCGTTCGTTTGGTTCGGACAAAGGTCTTGGTGAGAGCGGTACTATCCAAAAATTCTGTTTGGGTCTTCCAAGCGCTCTCCATCGCACAGTACTTACGTACTATGATTGCCAATTCCGCGAAACGTATTATTTTGCGGCGGCTTATAGCATTGAGGAGCCCTTCGTCCATGCAATTTTGGCAGAAGAGTGAGACCATGTTCTCCTCGTGGCAGTCCTTAAGGCCTTGTTTGGTAGAAGAGTATTTGAGAGGTTTTCCGAGGAGGGGATTTGGGACGATTTGGTGAATCCCTCTCTTCCACCCAATCCTCTCAAATCCTTCCAATCGCCAAACCCCTCACATACCCCCTTCTATTTGGTACACAGGGATTGATACAAAGGATTTACAAAATTAGTATACTACAATTAAAGATGCAATTTTTACAATTTCAAAAGCTTCAAAAGCTCATAGAAGAAATATACTTGCAACAATGGTGCAACTAGATTACGCAAAACAACACAAAGGCTCATATAATCCGTTGCAAGTACTATCAACGGTTCAAATGAAAATGTTACATGCATACATGCCACAGTCCAAATGAAAAATACAAGATGTTCGATCAACGAGAGTCAACGGTTCATTGCAACATAAAATTTGATTGGCAAATGCTCCGAGACATGTTTGCGGGCTACACGGTGTGGAGGCGACTTGTGGCAGCAAAGTGGTCACCCGTCTTCCGCGAGGTCAGGTCCCTATAAAAAAACAAATGAATTGGTCCAAGGGTTAGATGCGGAAAAAAACCTGAACAAATAAAAAATATGGAGCCATCCCAAAAGTTCCACAGCTAACAGGAGTGCTAGTACTTTTGAAGTGATGATGGCTTAGGTATACAGTTTCACACTACTAGGGAAAAGCCTAGCAGCAGTGCGGGTTTTAGGCCTATCAGTAGCGCGGGCAGGAGCGCTACTGATAAGGCACTACAGCTAATGCTTAGCAATAGCGCGCCTAGATCCACGCTACTGCTAAATTGACTTAGTAGTAGCGCTTCTTCAGAACAGCACTACTGGTAATTAGTAGTAGCGCTTCTACTTTCCCGCGCTACTACTATTATTTAGTATTTTATTTCTTTTTTATTTCATGTTGTATTCATACACCTTTACACAAGTTTTCATACAACAGGAATTTAGAGATTGTTTTTACATCATAATGAGTTATTACATCACGGGGTGAAAGAAGCGTGGACTAGTTTCAAGTGGATGTCCATCCACTTGAAACTAATCCGCGGTTCTTTCACCCAATGATATAATAATATCATCATCATCATCATATCATTAACAACTTATCATCATAATACATCATTGTCATATAACACCTCCTCAAGATCATCGTTTTCATCAATGACATCACATAGCAAATTGGTCACTAGTCGTAATCACAAGTACTCCTCATTATCAACTCTAACACATTACCACATAATAAACATATTGTACCTCATAGGACCTATTACATTCGATTAAGACCTACTACATTTTCTAAGGTAAAATAGCAAAAAACAAGATAGCCCCTGACTCTCCATTATGGAGAATGGAGATTAGCCTATCTCCAATTCTTGCCTTTCGCTGAATGTTACTTCCAAGAACCTCCTTGCGAATGTCCATACATTTCTTCCATTCTTTGATGAACATGTGTTCACGGGTTTTAGAAATCCGATATGCACAGGTGAGCTCCCTAGGTTTACCTGGCAGTATGTTCAGAACTGAGACGCGACCATGCAGAGACATCAGATGAGGCACACAATCCATCGAGAGTTTCTGTTGAAAAACACAATAATAACTTCATAGTTTGCAATGATGTACTAGTTTTAGAAGTACGCAAAAGATGCACGGATGTCGTAATAGTAAAAAATCTTACCAGGGTATCTCCAGAGAAGTTACCGTAGTTCAACACATGCACTAGTGGCACGTATTCACCATAATTTGGAGGAGTTCAATAATAGTTATTGTAATTCTCAAGAAGAGTACAAAATGCGATCAGATGATTTTTCTCCTTATACGTTAATTCGGTGCCATCGGTGTAGTGGGTTTTATCTACCATCTTCCGCACAGTCTTTGAAGAATCAAAATAAGCTGTCAATGGAAATAAGCTATCAACTATTTTGAAATAAACAATATAAATTAGTTAATAACTATGTTTGAGAAACTCACATAGCGGTACAATCGGAAGCGTATCAACAAGGACCCAAATGTCCATATTGTCTTGCTCGATGTCAGGATCACCAAGATCCATGGTCACAATCATACCCTCATAAAAACCATACATTTTGCAAAGTGCTTCTCAATTTTGGCAACCAAAATGGGTTACGCTCTGAGCATTGCACATATTTACTTCAAAATCCATATCATGATGGTTCCTTAGGTGTATTTTCTTTGTTTCGAAATTTTCATGGTCTTCAAAACCCATCCTCTCCAAGACATAGCGTCTTGCATGGTATGGGATAAGCTAGTCGAATTGTAAAATATGAAAATTAGATGTTGAAACAGTTGAATTCATGCTTAATTACGAAAAAAACACTTGTCATTGTTGCGTACCGTTTCACAATCGAAGGTCTCCTCGAGCTTAATGTTGAAGCGCCGATCTTCGTCCAGCTCAACGAACCTGTTGCACATACCTCGATCGTCGTGGCACCAGCTACACTCCCCCGGGAGACTCTCATCTTCCGAGTACGACATTTCCTACGTTCATAATTCAAAGATTAAACTTGTACATATTCTAGCTCAAGTCATGCCAGAATTCACGAAAAAATCCGGCATGACCTTTGCTAAAAAAGGACATATCGAGCGCCTGAAATTTGCCGGAGCAGAAATTAATCAACACTCTGGCAAAACATAGGCCACTCGGAGATGTAAACTGAACATGAACGGCCACTTGGGCAACCACATATCCTATTTGAGCAACAACACAAGATATACAAGGATATTTGGCTGGTCTCACCTCGATGTCGGAGGGGGTCGATGACTGGGACGACGGCGGGGATGTCGGAGGGGGTCGGTGACGGGGACAACGGTGGTCACCTGAAACCATATAAGTTATCACTAATACATCCCGAATAATTGCTTAAACTAAAAAATAACAACAAATGTGACATGTTCAACTAGTTTTATTAATTCAACTAGTTCTTACTAAATATAAACTTAATATATAAAAAAAACTAGTTCTTTGTGAAAATAAAGTAGTTCAACTAGTTATATTAATTATCTTACTAAAAATACATTAGTTCTATTAATTCAACTAGTTCAACTAGTTTATTAATTTACTGACTAAACTAGTTCAACTACAACTACTATTAATCATACTGCCCTAGTTAACTAGTACCATCACTACTAGTAATTAACATCTACTACTACTAAAAATCTAGTAATAACTATGCAACATCTAGTACTAGCTATGAAGCCTAAATTAACATCTACTACTACTAAATCTAGTACTAACTAGTGGCAGGGGGTGGAGGGCGACGGAGAGGTAGCTAGGGGCGGCGAGGTCGAGGGCGGTGGGAGGAGGGCTGCCGACCGAGGAGGGAGGAGGGGCGGCCGCAGGCGGAGGAAGGAGGGCGGCGACGGAGGAGGGAGGGACGGCCGCAGGCGGAGGGAGGATGTGCGAGGAGGGAGGAGGGACGAAAGGAGGGGAGTACCTCGGCGGCGGACGGACGAAGGCGCGCGGCGGCGGCGGCGACGCACGACGACGGTTATCGGCACGCGGGCGAGAGTGAGAGTGTGAGTGAGGGCCGGTCGTGCGCGTGGGGATAAGGTAGGGATAGTTGTAGCGCGTTTTCCAAAACGCGCTACAGCTAATCTGAATAGCAGTAGCGCTTTGCATATAAACCGCTACTGCTAAGTGTAACTATACAAAAAATACGTCAATGCAAAAATACATTGGCCATCAATGATCTTTTTGTGTACAATCTGAATTGTCAAGATGAGTCCTCTCCGGTAGGAACCGGAGAGGACTCATATTGCGGCCACAAATTTTACACATAGAGTTCAGTGAAGATCAACTGGTTGTGGTAGTTTCAGAAATAACATATTTAAGGTGGTAAACACCCTGTTCATAGAGCGAGGTGGGACTAAACTTGTGGGCTGATCTTAGCAGTAGCGGTTTTCCTAGAAGCGCGTTGCTGCTAACTTCTATAGCAGTAGCGCTGTTCAAT
>NC_041393.1:754395792-754401940 GCF_002162155.2 Triticum dicoccoides | reverse complement strand
GTGGTGGACGCGCTACTGCTATTTTCCTGTTAGCAGCGTGTTTTGATAATACGCGCTGCTGCTAAATAGCAGTAGCGTGGTATTTTGAGGAGCGCTACTGGTAAGATTCTGTGTATAAGCTTTTCCCTAGTAGTGTCAGTATGGTACTGCCATCCCAAAACTACACATAATACTAGTGTGACAATTCACAAAAATAAGATTCAGTTTGGTATCCATATTTACTAAAGAATCATTTGTTATATACAGACATAAATCATGAGATTTACTGGAATAAATAGATATAATAAACAAAAATAAGCAGGGATGATCATGATAAGAATTGAGCATGATATATACCGGCATGAAACAAATCAAGCAACCATTACTATTTCCTCCATATGAAGAGTGTGCTCCCACAACTTACAATGGATTCATATGAACAGTGTCACTTAGATTAGCTTGAGGCAAGTGCAGAATGAAAATGGATCACAGGAGCAAGAACATACCTCAAGGCAACTCTGCCATTTCGCTCCGAAGAAGCATGGAAGCACTCTCTTCATCTTTAGCGGCAGAATTGAGAAAGATCACACGGTTCTCTGCCATCTGCATTTCAACACACACACATACACACACACACACACTACATTGTTAGATGATGCAGACGGCCGAAGTGAATTAATTAATATATGTATATATGATAAAAAATATATGCCATAAATAAGAACCAATCTGCGTGATACTGCCAAGAAACTACCAACCACATCAAGTAGAAAAGCATTAGTAAGATCATGTAGTACCACAAGTGCAACATTCTGGATAGATAATCAGTTTGCAAAAGCAACACCTTCAGTTCTTACATCCAACCAACCAACAAATGAAACAACTAGCGAGTTGGTTGTCCGAAAACAAATTATTCAGATTGTTTAGATTTTGAAGAACAAATTATTTGAAAACAAAACATTCAATTTGGTTGGGCCTCTTTAAGCCTGAATATTATGCAAAGAATTTCCCTATGACCGTAGGTTGTTCAGTTTTGGTTCACGAATCAGATCCTTTTTTCTGACTGAACATTATTCGGAAATAAGCACATTCAGTTTGGCTCATCGGACATTAATTCATACAAATATGAACTTGATAAATCCTATATGTACAACAAAGAAACAATCAGTGTTAATTCATACAAATATGAACTAGATAAATCACATGTATCATCTTATGAATCCATCGTGGCACTAATCATACAAAGATGAACTGGTACTAGTGCTACTTGATCATACAGACAAAGATACTATATATGTAGCTGAAACAGTAACTAACTAATTAATTTGGCATGAAACAGTAACAAAGAAAATGCGGTCAGCCCAGCAGCATCTTTGTGGGATTTTTTGCGGGTCAGTGCAGCGTTGTTGCGGGATGTCCCGTCCACCTTGCAACCTGAGGCGTGAGCAACAACCGATACGAGGAGCTTTAAGTTTGTCGGTCGAACTTTTGTATTGTGTGTGGTTGCTTCTTTCTTGTAGAGTCACCAGCTAGCTAGCGGTGTCATTAAGCTGTACTATGTAGGGAAAAACAAGCAAGTACTAAGTACCCTTCCAGATTTGTTTCAGACAGACAAGAACAGATAACAATGTACTTAGTACCAGTAGCAATCTGGTTCAAGCCTACTTAATATAAACAATTTCCAGAAATAATAACTAGGCTGGGTTTATGACCACGGACGCAACAACAGTAGTGGTTGAAGAATAGCTGAATAAAGCATCAATACATCAATTCTTCTCAGGAAAAGACAATGATCTCTGAAGAAATTGTCTGCTCCAGACCGAAGAACTGCAGCATCCATGGGTTCTAATAAATCTGCTTAAGTACATCCGTATTGACTTCTAATAAAATTCGGCCAAAGGGCATGTCAATCAATATCAAATCTGTCGAATACTAAGATGGGGTCTGGACACTACCTGCAGAGAGATAAGCAGAGCACTATCACTGCGACTACTTGGAGAGAGATAGGCAAAGCCAACGGCAGCGTAGGAGGAGGAGGAGATGGGACTTGGTGACGGCCTAGTTGCCCTCAGAGACGGTGCACTTGGCGAGCTTGCTGCGGAGGACGAGGCAGCAGCCATGGCCGGGGGGTGGAAGAAACCTAGATGACGAGAGGAAAGGGGGTGAGGGGAGGCGAGGCGAGGTGAGGACTTACAGCCAGGGGTATGCCGTAGGAGATACGTCGACGTAAAGGCGGCGGGCGGCGGCGTCTTGAGGAGGAGTCGGGCGGCGGCGGCAGCGACTCCTCTGAATCCTCGAGTCCCCCCTCGAGGGCTGAAAACCACGTGGAAAGGGGGGTATCGGAGGGTGCTCGGAGGGATTGGGCTGTGGAAAACTCGCGTATCAAACGGGCTGTCGGGGTTTTCAGCGGTTTCTGGGCCACGCAAGGAATATCCGCGCGAACCCCCCCCCCCCCCAATCCACGCGTACCAAACAAGGCCTAACCTTGTTAACCGCCAGGAGGAATCTGGCCCAGTAATGATGTACCGTTTCCTGGGGCCCTTGCCTGATGCGGGAGAGACAGTTTAAGTCCAAATAAGTGTTGTTAGCAGAATCCGGATTATGATCTGATCTAACGCCCAAGGGCACGGGCGGTTCCGAGCCCAACAACTCGGAATCCGGAGTGCCACCCAATTCCTTTGGCCCAATGCCCGATTGTAAGTCTGGGACCTGGGACAGGTTGTCTTCTGAGCAGATTTTCGGCTTGGGGAGTTTGGCAATCCGAACATAATTCGTCCTCAAAGTTGGGGGACGATCCGCGTGTGGTTCTTCCACAATCGCTATCTCTTGGGTGGCCAGTGGGGATCTGATTTTCCTTCGGTCGGGTTTAAGCCCAACCCGGTCATAGTTCATAGCGACTCCCAGAGTGGCTATGCGATCCAAGAGTTCATTCAAGGAGGAGAGCTCCATTGGATCTATCTTTTCGGCAAGTTCCGAACTGACCCGAAGGTTATGATTGATGACCCGAGAGGCCATCTTCGGCTCTGTCGCTGACGGGGCGGCCATGATAAAGCCGCCGAGCCGGAGCGTCTGGCCTATGGCCAGAGCTCCCTACAAAGTAATGTCGTCCTTGAAGACGAGTCGAGCCATCAAGCCTTGCGGCGACATCACAGAGGAACTCCCAATGAAAGCACCAATGTCGGTGTCAAAACCGGCGGATCTCGGGTAGGGGGTCCCGATCCGTGCGTCAAGGCTGATGGTAACAAGAAGTAAGGGCCACAGATGTTTACCTAGGTTCGGGCCCTCTCGATGGAGGTAAAACCCTACTTCCTGCTTCATTAATATTGATGATATGGGTAGTATAAGAGTAGATCTACCACGAGATCGTACCTTCTAAACCCTAGGAGCTAGCCTGTGATGGTATGATTGTAATTGTGATCGGCCTTCTAAGGACCAACCTCTCCGATTTATATAGACACCGGAGAGGGCTAGGGTTTACATGGAGTCGGTTACAAGGAATGAAATATAATATTCGGATCGCCAAGCTTGCCTTCCACGCCAAGGAAAGTCCCATCCGGACACGGGCCGAAGTCTTGAGTCTTGTATCTTCACGCTTCAATAGTCCGGACGTTGTACACAGTCCGGCTGTCCGGATACCCCATAAACCAGGACTCCCTCAGGGGGCACCACACATGGCTCACAGTTGATGTTGTGTGTTGTTGGCGCCCCCTCCCCACATATATATAGGTTGGAGCGAAGGAGAGGCAGCCAAGGGGGGTGCCCCAAGTAGGAGGAATCCTACTTGCGGTCCTCTCCTAATTCGGCCAACCCCCTTCTCCTATTCCTATTCGGAGTAGGAAGGGAAGAGGGGGAAGGGGGAATCCTATTCCCTTTTCCTTTCCTCCTTCCCCTTTCCTTCTCCAATTTGGCCAGCCCATATGGGGGGGCGCACCAACCCCTTTGTGGCTGGTGCGTTTCCCCTCTTGGCCCATAAGGCCCATACCTTTTGCCGGGGGTGCCCGGAACCCCTTCCAGTGACCCGATATGTACCCGGTACCCTCCGGAACACTCCCGGTGTCCGAATAATATCATCCTATATATCAATACTTACCTCTCAACCATTTTGATACTCCTCGTGATGTCCGTGATCTCATCCGGGACTTTGAATAACATTCGGTCACCAAATCACATAACTCATATAATACAATATCCTTATCAAATGTTAAGCGTGCGGACCACACGGGTTCGAGAACTATGTAGACATGACTGAGAGACTTCGCCGGTCAATAACCAATAGCGGAACCTGGATGCTCATATTCGCTCCCACATATTCTACGAAGATCTTTATCGGTTGAACCATTATGACAACATACGTTATTCCCTTTGTCCATCAGTATGTTACTTGCCCGAGATTCGATCGTCGGTATCTTCATACCTAGTTCAATCTCGTTACCGACAAGTCTCTTCACTTGTTCTGTAATACATCATCCTGCAACTAACTCATTAGTCACTTTGCTTGCAAGGCTTCTTATGATGTGTATTATCGGGAGGACCCAGAGATACCTCTCTGATACTCGGAGTTAGAAATCCTAATCTCGATCTATGCCAACCCAAAAAACACCTTCAGAGATACCTGTAGAGCATATTTATAATCACCCAGTTACATTGTGACGTTTGATAGCACATGTCGGGGGTTGGGTGCGACATATGCCAAAGGATGGCTTATCATGGTGGGGGCGAGTAGAACATCGCTGGTGCCTGGAAACAGGATGAGGTGAAGACACGCACGCCGGCGGATCTTACCCAGCTTCAGGGCTCTCCGAGGAGATAACACCCCTACTGCTGCTCTGCGGGGTCTCCGCGTGATCACTAAGGCAAAGTGAATACAAGGGTGCTCCTAGAGCTGTTTCTAGGAGAAGGAGAAGGCAAGGCTAGCTCTCTCCCTCCTTCGTATTCTGTCTAATGCTACTGGATGCGAACCCTTCGCATAGGTGCCCTGGGGGGTTTATATAGGCCTACCCCCTAGGGTTACAATGGTAAAACCGGCTGGGTGCGGGTCCCAGCCGTCTGTCTCTCAGGCGCCGTCTTCTCCGCCGACTCCTGGGGCCCGCCGACTGGCGGGTCCCGCCGACTGGCCTGGTACGAGGGCGTCAGCCCGCGTTCGCTGCGGGCGGGTCTTGCCGTCGGCGGATTACTGTGGCCGTGCTTCTAATGACGCGGGCTTGGTCATGGGGTTATGGCAACAGTGCCGCCGCCTGCGGGCGATCACTGTGGCCATTCCCCGGTCGTATCTAGTTAATGGCGCGTGGGGCCCGTAGGAGGGGCCGGCCGGCTTCGGGGGGCCGACTCCCAACGGGTCCGACTCTCGGCGCGCCCGCCGTCTTCACTACTCTCGCTGACTAGTAGGCCCCGCCGTCTCTGGGCCGTACAGACAAGGCGTCGTGGGTACAGGGCCCCGCCCCAGGGGCTGATGTTACGACTGGCATGGCAACAGTGCCGCGCCGGGCAGAGATCTCCGCGAGTACGGCGCACTGTGGCCATGCTTGTCTTTAATTGCCCGATGGTTGGGAGTCGCGGGCCGACTCCCCATAGTCGGCTTCTTCGGAGTCGCCTCTGGGACTCGGCCGAGACGAGGGTCGCCCCGGGGACTCGGCTCGTCTCGGAGTTACCTTCTAGGACTCGACTCATCTTGGAGTCGCCGTCTGGGACTCGGCTTATCTTGGAGTCGCCTTTTGGGACTCGGCTTATCTTGGAGTCGCCGTAGGTACTTGAGGGGCGCAGTCTGCCCCAATGTCTTGAAAGGTTCTAGGACTCGGGTTAGCCAACCCGTGGCCCATTACTCCGACTGTAGTCCTCGAAGCTGGTGAGGCTCCAAGGTTGATACGTCGTGCGCCTCAGCAGTTTCATTTTTTAGATGGGGGAAAGAAAGCTCTCATGGCCGCCTTCCTCCAAGCCGTCTGGCTGGAGTCGGATTCGTCGAGGGCCGTCTTGCCCCTTGGGGAGTTTCGTGCGTCGCGGCGGGAACCAGGCGACGTGCCTGATACACTTCCCGCGGTCGCCCGCCTCGGCCCCGTCGTGCGGCACCACGTGGCAAGGGCAATCTGCCTGCCCACGCACGCGACGGGACTGGCCGTCAGGCGGGGCCCGCCACTTCTGCGCCTCGGGGCGCGAACGGATCCGTTGCGGCCGC
>NC_041393.1:754380043-754395525 GCF_002162155.2 Triticum dicoccoides | reverse complement strand
ACGCCCATTCCTCCCTGCTCCCCCGCCTCCTCCTGCTTCTTCTTCCTCCAGCCACCGCCGCATCACGCCGCACCGCTCCATAGCGATGAGCTCTTCCTCCGCCGTCGCGGCTACCGCCGTGCGTTCCAGCGTTTGGGACGGCTCCGAAGTAGATGACGACGCCATCGAGCACCTCCGCAAGACGCGCCGGCTCCCCGGCGCGAACTTGGTGCGAGCTCGCGCCCCGCCGGCGGGGGAAATAAGGCCAGCGCCGTAGGAGGGCGAGCGGGTCATATTCCGCTCGCACCTTATGCGCGGCCTGGGCCTGCCAGCGAGCGGCTTCCTCCGCTCCTTCTTGGAGTTCAATGGGCTCCGGCTGCACCACCTCACCCCAACACAGTGGTGCTGCTGGCCGCCTTCGCCACCCTGTGCGAGGGTTTCCTCCGCGTTCTCCCCACTATCGAACTGTGGGGAGAGCTCTTTCAGTCCAAGCTCGGCACACACGTCGCCGGCGTGCCGGCTTCGTATATTTTGCTTTCTGTTTTTCTTTGTAGCCGAATCCGACTTCTGATCCTCTTGGCTTCCTTTTTTCGAGTCAGAACCCTCTCATCCCGCCCACAACCGGCACCACTGGACAGCCCCGCGACTACGCTCCAGATCGATCGGAGAGCGATGTCGAGGACCCCGACTTGGGGGCGGCGGCGATGGAGGCCGACGCCGAAGGTGGAGGAGGGGGAGCGGTAGGCGGCCTCCGGCCTTCGGCGACTTTCGCCGACTGGCCAGAAGACGACGCCGAAGGGGAAGTCGTCCCGCGCCGCCAACCAAAAGCCGGCCATCCAGCGCGAGTTCTTCCGTCGGCTTGGCCGGTCTAGTCGCCGCAAAGAAGCGCCGGGCCGCGCTGAGTCCGCTCGGCGGTCGGCCGAAGAAGTTCAAGGGGGCGGCCGCCACGACCAAGCGGGAGGAGGCGGTCGCGAAGGCCAACCGCTTCCGTAAGGAAGTGAAGAAGCCGCCGCTAGTCTCTGCGTAAGCCTTCGCCGCCTTTGTCTTGTTTCCTTGGACGGATCTTTTCCGAGTCTTTTTCATTCTGTTTTCTGCTTCAGGGCCCCTCTTTCTCTTGAGAGGGTCGCCGTCCCCTCTGTCATGGGGTCGGCCGAGACGTCCGCCAACACCCGGTGGATTGACCCCGCCGCCGACCTCCGGGAGGTGATGGAGCACAACACGCAGGAGAAACGCGACGAGGAAGAAGCCGACCGCTTGGAGAAGGCGGAGGCCGAGAAGGCGGCGGCCTCCGCCTAGAAAAGGCTGGAGGAGGCCGAAGCCGCCGCCGCGGCCAAGCAACGGGCCGAGGAGGCTGCGCGCCATCAGTCGGCGTTGCTAGTCGTCCCGCTGAGCTCCGCGCCGCCGCCCCCGGAGTTCACGGGGCAGACTGGAGAAGACGGCGGGGAGCACCCAATCGTGGAGAGGGACAGAGGCGAGGCCTCTTCATCGGGCACGGCCTCGCCGCCACCGCCGCCTCCGCCGCATGGCAAGCAGCCGGCGGGCCCTTCAGTACCGCCGGCTGAGGACGAGGCGGTGGCGAGGCTGCTTCTTCAAGTCGCCTCACCGTCGCGCCGCCGTCTTGCGAAGGCGGTCTCGGCGTCGCGCCCCTTGGAAGTCGGCGCCGCCAGCTCGGCCATTCCAGACGCCGAGGCGTCAAGTGCTGCACCTACTGGATGGGTGCGAGGAAGCAGCGACGGTACGCTGAACCGGGCGCTCCTGGATGTGCAGGCGAAGCTGCGAGCTAAAGGAGAAGCCATTCAGGGCTGCACCAGGGCGCATCTGGCGTCGCGAGCGTCTATCCGAGTATGTTTTTCTTTTTTGACTTTGCCTTTTCTCATTCTTCTCTGTGGGGGCGCGCCAGCGCACCCACTGGGTGTAGTCCCCGAGTTTCGGGCCGGCTGCTGCGCAGGCGGCCCGGAACTCAATCTGGCGAGTTCCTCATTTTTGTTTTCATCTGATTTTTATTACAGGAGTACCACAACCTCCGCGTCACCGCCTACAACCGCAACGTTGAGTGGCTGGAGAAGCGGACTGCCGACTTGTCGGAGAGCCGGAGTAAGTTCTTCTTCTTTTCCGCGGGGGCGCGCTGGCGCACCCGCGGGCTGTAGTCCCCGAGATTCAGGCCGAGTGCTGAGCAGTCGGGCCGGATCTTCCCGGCGATCTTTGCTGCTGATGGCTTAATGTCTTTCTCTTTGTTTTTCAGAGGCCAATGCCGCCCTTCAGGAACAGCTGGGTGAAGTCAGCACGGCCCTTCGCGCCAAGGAGGAGGAGTGCGGCAAGCTCGCCAAAGAGCGCGACTTGCTGGCCGAGCAGTTGGCGGAGCAGAAGGAGCTGCTGAAGGCGGCCCAGGACGGGGCAGAGAAGAAAGAGACCGCCCTCCTGGCCGAGTTTGAGATGGAGCGCTCCTCCTGGACCGACAGGGAGGCGATGCTGACTTCCAGCTTCCACGAGATCGAGGACATTGTCGATGGTGAGTTTCTTTTCTTTCTTTCCTTAAGCTACCGACTGCAAGTCAGGCCGACTGCTGATTTTCCCTCTGCTTCTTTCTGTTTTGGGCAGACTTCTTCCCTGGCCACTCGCAAGCGGTCAATCAGGCCATCGAGGCTGATCGCGAGACGCGGAGGGCGAATGGCGAGGAGATCGCCGCCAACACCCCGCTGACCGTCGATGAACGGCTACTGAGCATCGAGACCCGTCTGCGGCCGGCTCGTCGGTTGCTGCGCCGTCTTCAACGTGCCGGGGCCCAGGCGATCTCCGCCCTGTGGCCAGGGATGCCGGCTCTGCGCACCGTCAGTCGAACTGCTGACTGGCTGGAGGTCGCGGCCGGCCGTCTTGAGGCTTGGAAGGGTTCCTCGGCCCGGGCTAGAGCGCGCCGGGCCTTGGAATTTGTCAAGGCTTGGTATCCAGGGCTGGACCTGGAACGGCTGGCCGCGTTTCGGTCAAAGGCCCAGGCAGAACTGGCGGCTGTGGAAGGCGCCCTCATCGAGCGCACAACGGCGATCGCTGACTACACCGACACCAGCGTCTTCGTTCCCGAGCGGGCTGCAAACGGTGAGGAGGTGCCTCCGGAGTGGTTCGGGATGAACCCCGACTACGGTGAAGACTCGGCGGAGGTGATCGGCTCCAGCACCGAGGCGGAAGACGAGGCGGGGGACGAGGACGAGACGGAGGCGCCAGTAGACGGAGCGGACGACCAGCCTCAGCTCGATCGCGCCTCCAGCAACGAGCCGCGTCCGACTGGGCCGGCTGCCGCCGGAGGCGACCAAGCCGAGACTGCCCAGCCGGACGCCCCAGCGCCTGACACCGCCGTCTCCGCCAACCCACCGAACCCGTCTGCTGCTCCTTAGGCTGCCGTCTTGTCCTTACTTTATCTGTTTTTCATAGTCTTTGAAGAACTTGTTAATTTGCACAATTCCACCCGCGGGGTGTATTTTGAACTCGGCCAGAGGCCTTTGCTTATGTAAATATCTATTTGCCTTCTATCTTTCCTTGCTTATTGCTCTTTTGGCTTTTTCCTTTGCCGCCTTTCCATAGTCGCTGCTTTGCCAGACGGACTGCCGCAAGTCAAATGCTTGGCTACTTTAGGGAAGGCAAGTACTTTGCCTTTTTAGAGTTTTTTAACAAGTGGGATAGAAGGCGGAGAGCCGACTGTTCGAGAGTCGGCTCCGCGGAGAGAGGCTGGGGGCCGGCTTGGGCTATGCATACGCTTTGAGTCCTTAGCCATTTTTTCATGTGCGCGCTCGTTCTTGCCTACACTCTGCCTACCAACAGCCGCTCTGCGAGCTGCGGCTTTCGACAAGAGACGGCTTAAGCGCAGCACACTACTTGTCCGACTGCAGGAAGCATTTCATAGCGCAAGATGGTGAGTCCCCGGGCCGACTAGTCGAACCCGGTGCCAAGCGGCATAACAAAGGGTAGCATACTCGGAGGCATAATTCTTATCATATAGATAGCAAAAAGGGCAGTCCCCGAGCTCGTCTCGGGGGCCCAAAGTCTCAGTACTTTAACACAAAGGATAGCGTGGTACATACTGCATTAACTGTAAAATCTTCGGAGAAGATTCGCGTTCCATGGCTGTTCTGACTCCTTGCCGGAGTCGTCCCTCTTGCACGCTCGAGGTTTCTGAGCGTCGATTAGGTAGTAGGAGCCGTTGCCCAGCACTTTACTGATGATGAAGGGGCCTTCCCAAGGCGCCGACAACTTGTGCTGGCCGGCTGTTCGCTGAATCAGCCGGAGCACAAGGTCGCCCTCTTGAAACGATCTCGGCTTGACCTTTCGGTTGTAGTATCGGCGCAGACTCTGCTGGTAGATGCCGGACCGGCTGAGTGCCTGTCAGGACCCCGACTCAATGCCACATCGATCTAGCATGTAACACCTCATATCACTTTGCGGCCTCACGCACGGTAATCCCACGGGTGTCGCCTTACTTTTGCCCGGAACCGTTTGCGCCTTTTGGCACACGTATATGATAGTGTCGCTAGCATCCATATGATAAGGAGCCCGGGCTGACATGGCTAGTCGTAAACCCAAAGTGGCACAGACTTACAGGGACAGGCATCCATGACCCAGCATCGAACGTGTCGGTCATCAGCGAGTGAATCCGGGCTGTAGCACTGGGCTAGCAGGACTCCGGTGAACCGGGCTGTAGCGGGCTAACAGGACTCCGGTATTCATCGCGTGACATTTCCCCGAAGGGACAGACACAGGAACGAAGAAGGACACATGCCGGCCAGCCTAAGTGTTCCGGAGCAGTAGCAAGCTACCATGGCTCAGTGGAGACACTAGGAGACATTTCCCGGTAAGAGAGGCTACTAAGGATAAACAACTAGATAGTCAGATCCCACACATACCAAGCATTTCAACAACATACACACAATATGCTCGATATGTGCAGATACAACATGGCATCACAACATGACTCTACAACTCAAGTAATTTATTCAATAGGCTCCGAGGAGCGAGATATTACAAACATGGGTCTCATGACCCAACAATCAGAGCATACAAATCAAAACACAAGCGGAAGCTATCATGTCTGAGTACAGACATCTATAAATGAAAAAGGCTGAGAAGCCTGACTATCTACCAGATTCTGCCGAGGCACAAGATCGTAGCTGAGGTAACAAGCTAAACGTCGAAGTCCACGCGAAACTACTAGTGAGACCGAAGTCTCTCTGCAAAACATAAAATAGGCAAACGTGAGTACAAATGTACCCAGCAAGACTTACATCAGAACTAACTACATATGCATCATTATCAACAAAGGGATGGTGGGGTTTAACTGCAGCAAGCCAGCTTTGACTCGGTGGCTATCCTAAACTACGACTGCAAGCGACTCTTTTGAGGTGGCGCACACGAGTCCACATATTCACCATATCAATACACCACTATGGATCCGCTTCCGTCTCCCTACGAGAACGCCATCCATAGCACTCACGCTTATCTTGCGTATTTTAGAGTATCCACTTTCACTTGTCTATGAACTGATATAAGCAACCCAGAAGTCCTTTTCCGTGGACACGGCTATTCGAATAGATGATGTTAACCCTGCAGGGGTGTACTTCTTCATACATGTTTCCACCACTTAGCGTCTGCACACGACATGTGCTCGGCAGACTTCAAGCGAAAGCCGATGTGGGTGTAGACCACGACCTACCTAAACACTCAAGTCTCTAGTCCAGGTTTATCGCCTATTCGGGTTCCATCCATGAGGAGATCCGGCCGGAGTTTCGCTCACAGCCCCAAACGATGTGAACAGGGTTCCCGAGATACCAAACGGGCATCCGGTACACCGTGCCACGTACCTACCGCATCACAGCCCACCCCTACGGTCAGCGCTGTCCACGGCCTCCAGTAAGCTACAAACACCAGAAACTACTTGCAACTCCTGGACAGAGGACTAGGGTGAATAAGAAGTCGAGCGGGGTCATATTTCAGGGCCCAATGCATGGGAGTAGCTGAATCATGGATTACAAACACAGAACTCAGTTCCTAAGGACGGCTTCAATGAGACAACCCACCATGTACTCCTACATGGCCTCTCACCGACACCTTTTACCAAATCGTGTTCACACACTTAGCTCACACATAGTAGGACATGTTCACACACCTCTGATTCATCCCCGATGAATCAGACCTGACTCAACTCTAAGCAGTAGCAGGCATGACAAACAAGCATGAATGAGTAGGCAAATCAGGGCTCAAACAACTCGTACTCATGCTAGTGGGTTTCATCTATTTATTGTGGCAATGACAGGTCATGCAAAGGATAAAGGGGTTCAGCTACCGCAGCAAGTAACAGATGAATCGGTGTTGTCCTAATGCAGTAAAAGAGAGCAGGAGCGAGAGAGTAGGTTTGTATCGGAATGAACAAGGGGGTTTTGCTTGCCTGGCACTTCTGAAGATAACATTGAGTCTTCATCAGTGTCAACGGTCACATCATCGGTATCACGTCTATCGAGAGGGGACAAATACCGGCAACACAGAAGGGAACACAATCAATGCAATGCACAATATGATGCATGATCATGACATGGCAAAATGAATGTGTTTTGGGCTAATGCATCTAAAACCAGATTAAATGAGGTTGGTTTGAATACAAGATTCAAATTCAAACTCCATATGTGATTATTCAAATGCCATTTAATTGATTTGCCCTGAACAGTAGTGATAAGTTGTTCTAACATGCATGTAAATGGTACAGATGGATTCCTTGAATTTTTCTGATAATTTTTCATATATAAATTATTTAATTTGGAGTTACGGTTAATTTTCTATGATTTATTGAAGTTTATATAATTTTCTGGAATTATAAATCATTTCCTAATTTATTTTAATTCCAGAAAGGAATTATTGCGTCAGCATGACCTCATGCTGACCTCAGCAGGTCAACGGGCTGCCCCGGGTCAAACCTGACCAGGGGGTCCCATTAGTCAGTGACTTAGGGCTCATTTAGGTCGCTGGCAGGTGGGCCCAGTCAACGGACACATCAGCCTGGTCAACTCCGACGTGTGGGGTCGGTCAAAGTGTGACGGGGCCAGGTCAAACTGACCTATGGGGCCCACAAAATTAGTACTAATTTAAACAGAAATTAAGCTAATTAATTTTGGCACCGGGGCCCACGTGGCAGTGGCACCAGGGGGTGATTACCGGGGTGTTTAGGACCTAGTTAAGTGGCCACGTCGGCACTCGCCGGGGTTCGGCCGGCGACAACCAAACCAACGGCGGAGGCTCGCCGGAGTTGAGCTACAGGCGATGGCTGGACGCGCGGAGGCCACCAGGAGGTAGCCCGTGCTCTTCCGCATCCAACGGAGCAGGAAGGAGCGGACGGGGTGCGCTGTACTCACCGGAGTCGAGCTCGCGGCGGCGGCCGGAGCTCGGGCAACAGCGGAGATGGCGCTATAGGGCATGGCAGGGAGCACCCGTGGGTGTTTCGGGTTCGCAGGAGCGCGGTGAGCACGCTGGTGATGCTCGGGCGAGCGGCCGAGCTCACGAGCGCGGAGCTCGTTGACCATGGCAGCGGCGAGCCTCGGTGGAGGTGGGGAAGCTAGCTAGGGGAGGGGAACGACGGGGATTCCAGGGGGAAAATGGAGAGTGGCTCACGTAGGGACTAGCAGAGTCGACGACGAGGTCGGGGAAGCTCTGGACGACGCGAATCGGATGACGGCGGTCGTCGGGGCAGAGGAAGAAGATGGCGATGTTGCAGTCGTCTGTGGCCTTCTCCGTCCGCGTGCGTCATCTTGGAGACGAAGCAGAGTCCGGCGGTGACACATGACCCATCGGTGAAGCCTGGGGTGCGCGGTGGCTATGGATGCGACGGCGGCGCCCTCCGGTGGCTCTCGGTGGTGCTCCAAATCGAGAGAGGGAGAGAGCTAGAGCGAGCAGAGAGAAGGGATAGCGGTCGAGGGGGTCGAGGGCATTCCAACGGTGCACTGGAGAGGTCGGGGGCGGCTGGGACACGTCGAAGCAGGAGGTGGCGACCGGCGACGCGCGCTCTGCCACGACTTGTCCTCCTGGCGAGGGGTTGAAGACAAACCTGCCCCTCGCTAGGTTGGGCTGGGCTGGCTCTAGTGGACTGGGCTGCTGGTGGGCTACCAGGTAAGGCCAGGTAAGTTCTTCTCTCTCTTTCTATTTCTGTTTTTATTTATTTTTTTCTATTTTGTTCTGTTTTTTTTTAGTTTAGCAAAATACTAAACCATTTTAATAAATTCTGTAGTTTATTATGTGGCTTACTAAAATATATACAAAGCCACTCACAAACTTCCAGAATTATTTGGAGTCATATTTAATATATATTAAATATAAATCCAAAGCAAATAGTTATTGGATTAATTCAAATGGCCAAAATAAATATCTCTGTGACTCCAAAAATATTGGTTTAAATTTTACCTCTCACCAATATTTCCATGGAATAACAGGAACATTTTCTTGGACTCATTTGATGAAATTTAAATGTTGGTTATTTTTAGAGGTCTTCTGAGGCTTTGAAAATTCCTCAATTCAATTTCATTTGAATTTAAACATGATGCTCACATGAGGTCTAGCCTAGTGCATTACCAGAAGCTAGGGATGTGACAACTCACCCCCACTAAACAAGAATCTCGTCTCGAGATTCAAGCGTAGGGTAGGATGAAGGGGAAACGCAAACTAGCACAATCTTCACGATCCAGGGTGCACTTCAGTTGAACATTGATTCATTCACCATCATTGTCGTGATATCTTGTTCTGAGAAATCCTGCCAACATGACCTGGAGAGAAGGAGACTCTAGAAGGGTCGATCTCCTCGAAGATCGAACAACTCACGGAATGAGACATAGGACCATCTCTCGAGCTGAGAGGCGAAGCACACATCCATAGGAATGGAGTGAAGCAGATGACGAAGGTTCACTAGGTAGACCACAATTTCACGCTTAAGAAGGTGGTAATCGATTGTCAACGTAGCGAGGAGTTGAGTTGCCATAATACCATAACGATACACCTTAGGGAAGGTGACTCGTAGAAATATCCCCTTAAGTGGCAAAAAGAATTACTTTTGATTCAGAGATCATTGAAACTCTTTAAACCAGCCTAGGACAATTCTCGAGCGATCATTTGGAGGGGGTCGGTAGAATGGCATACTCGGACTTGGATGATGTGGATTACCTTGTTGAAGACAACGTAATGGATGAATTTGCTTATCACCGGAAATGGAAGAGACCCATGGTAGAATGGCACATTGGCGGTGCCAGCTGGGAACAAAATGCAAATGCTGGGAATGATTCTGGTAACTGGGGAAAAACCCAACAATAGAGAGTGGATTCACTGTTTGAAAGGGTTATAGCATTGCCGAGGGAACTGAGAGCATCCCAATTAGAGCCGATGATAACACGTAGCGCTTGTGCGTGCTCTCAAGAACTTGAGCATTTCCACAATCATCAAGGTTTTATCAACATCTTTGTCAAGGGTCCGGTAACACAACTTACTACCATGATGAATGGTGATGGAGGATGCAGATGCAAAGGAAGATAACACCTTCTCAGATTTCACCCTTGGCGGGGCCAAGGAAATAAAATCTGGATGATCGACCGAGAGACATTTAGCACTCCGCTTCTAATGTTCTCCTTGATGTGCTAGTGTATCCCATTCATAGATACGGTTTGATAACTAGAACATCAAGTAAAAGGTCGGACTTCGGAACACAGAAGTCCATAGGGGTAACTAGGGAGTAAATCCTACGAAATCCCTATGGGGAGGTGGCCAACTTCATCAATCAAGATATTATAATAACAGGTCTTCCGGCTGGGTGTGTTGGCCACGACATCCACTTTACCGGTTATCGCGCGACCAATATTATAATTCTTGGGAAATATTCCAACCATCATATCTGCCTGAGATTCAGATCTGGTTGGTGTCAGGATATTCCAGACTCATCGAGTCTAGGAAGAAAAACGGAAGTTTGCAACACAAATCGACGAGATGACGTTGCGAGATTCTCGGGGAATGAACTACGATAGCAAGCTCCAAAACATGAGCTGGTTCTGCTACAAACATGTGAACACGTTGTCCCAGACAAGCATGCCCACATGGTAGTCTTACAATAAAACACTACCGAGTTCAGGAGGGGGAACCATCAACGAGGGTATCGAAGTCTTGTGCATTACCATGGATTAACACTTAACTCCTTTTCTCGAACAAATTAGTCAGTGGCTTGGGGTGCTACGGAGCACATATGGAATGGAGGTTGCAAGTCTCCGAACCACAGAATACTTTCGCACGTATGCATGACTGATTTGGGATGATTCCAAAGGAAACAACATTGACTTTCTCGAATCCACGGCGGCAACTTGCATCAGATGCACATGAATTAAAGGAAGTCACTACCTTCATCCAAACATATGCTTCATGAGCTAGCATGAACAAATGCTTTCAAAAGTTTCCAACACTAACTTAATGTTCAACAAAATCATGGAGGAGATAAGGATGTTGTCAATGGGCTCAACAACAATTCATCTAGGTTTCCTTTTAAAAGGAATTCGATAGTTAAGTGAACACGGTGATAGCATTGATCAGACCCAAAAGATATAATGGTGTATGCTCGAGGGATCAACCACGAGTAAGACAACATTACGAACATCGTTGGTTCTGACTTGATTTGACGATAGCCCACACTCAAATCAAAGGATTGATAAGACAATAGGTCCAGCAACTGATCACAGGGACCAATCGATGAAGATATCATCTTTCTTCAATACACACTACACAAGAATATCCCTTTGGAACGAACTAAGTCAGGCAAGCTTTTACCTTCCAACCCTCCAAGTTGTCGTTTAGCTTAACCAACTAGCTCAGGGATATCTAACACCGACTCTTGGAGAGAAGGTGGTTCACAAGAAACCAACTTGATCACGAGCTCAACATAGCGGTCAGGTGACAACCTGGTAATACTTCTGAGAAGATATTCAGAAAATCACGAACCACCGATATGTTACTAAGCTCGAGAACAATCTTGCTTTTCAGGGCAAGACGATATGATCAATAGAGCAAGGATTTGAAATAATCCTAACTCATCGATCGAGGAGTGAACCAGGAGAATGGACTAGGTAGCACGTTCAATCTTAGAATGATGATTCAATAACCAACACACTAGGAATGAAATTATTGTCCTTTAACTACCCAGCAACGAGGTTGCTAGGCGTATTGATTTCACACATCACAATTCATTTGTCGGTATTCCGGTTGCATCAACACGAAGACCGAGGAATGACTAATGATGGCAAGAAGTATCACTGTACCAAGAGTTCATAGGATGGTGTGCAATTCCTATAACAATCCCGATATAAAGAGGGTAATACTCCAAGGTAGAACAGAACAAAAGCTGGATTAGCAATTTGATCTGCGGAGCACAACTTCTTTGACCCAATCCTGGATATGGAAGAGGTTCTGGAGTTTGTTTCTCCTATTCATTCTGAAATAGAATGGCTTGGCGGACCACAAGGGTAATAGGCATCGACGAACGAATGCACACATAATCTCGACTATCAATTGATAGACGAGGGTCAGAAGACAAATAAAGAGGGACAACTCAAGGAACATACGGTTTTCTGAGTTGTGGATGCATAGATTAGTATGTCGAGCGAGATCAACATTTCTTCCAGATAACCCATGCAGAGAGGTAGGACTGGCAGAGTCACGATTTATGAATGGAGATCTCCTCAAGAGTACTCTAATTGTGATCTTTTGATCCAATAAACATCTGCCATAAGCGGTTCATAGTATTTGGAAGAAGGAAATACCACGAACTTCGAGGACTATCGCAAAGTTACTAATATCCTAAAGGCACTAGCAATTACTATCAACATGAAGTAGGTAGAGTGAATCTCGGGTTCAAGAACCCAGGAACAGAATACCTATTACTAAGTAGCATCACGGGATGCTTTCGAGAACAAAGGCCAGAATCATCACACTAGGACACAAATCATGGCTAGACCACTAGATGATCCCCTGAGACACCTAGGGTCATAATAATAATTCCGACATAAATGTCAAGGCAATAGAATACCTCAACTCAACAATTAGTGTGATTGAGCTGGCATAAAGGAACATCGAAACCAGAGGGAAAGGATTTTGCAAATGCATCAGACTATTTAGAAACCTGGGATGACTCGGACAGCATAACGGCTGTAAATGCTCAGAAAAGATTTGAGACATTCACAAAAGGGTGGCATAGCCACTCAGAAGCACAATATCAAGGTCTCGAGATCAATAATTAACATACAGAGGTAGAAACTGAACTGAGGCTTAATTCCAACAATTCTATAGGTCTACGGATTAGTAACACGTGATCCTGATAGAAAGAAGAGAAAGCCTAGTTCTTAACCCCGTAGGAAGATAAGATGACTCAGATCAGAAGGGCCATGAGGTATAAGGAGTAAAAAGAGCCTTACGTTCCATCTCACAATCAATTCCCTTATATAACTAAAGAATTTCTAGACTCAACTTCGACCAGTTTGGCTTGGTAATCCTACAGGCAGCCAAGCTCTGATACCAACGCTGTCAGGACCCCGACTCAATGCCACATCGATCTAGCATGTAACACCTCATATCACTTTGCGGCCTCACGCACGGTAATCCCACGGGTGTCGCCTTACTTTTGCCCGGAACCGTTTGCGCCTTTTGGCACACGTATATGATAGTGTCGCTAGCATCCATAGGATAAGGAGCCCGGGCTGACATGGCTAGTCGTAAACCCAAAGTGGCACATACTTACAGGGACAGGCATCCATGACCCAGCATCGAACGTGTCGGTCATCAGCGAGTGAATCCGGGCTGTAGCACTGGGCTAGCAGGACTCCGGTGAACCGGGCTGTAGCGGGCTAACAGGACTCCGGTATTCATCGCGTGACATTTCCCCGAAGGGACAGACACAGGAACGAAGAAGGACACATGCCGGCCAGCCTAAGTGTTCTGGAGCAGTAGCAAGCTACCATGGCTCAGTGGAGACACTAGGAGACATTTCCCGGTAAGAGAGGCTACTAAGGATAAACAACTAGATAGTCAGATCCCACACATACCAAGCATTTCAACAACATACACACAATATGCTCGATATGTGCAGATACAACATGGCATCACAACATGACTCTACAACTCAAGTAATTTATTCAATAGGCTCCGAGGAGGGAGATATTACAAACATGGGCCTCATGACCCAACAATCAGAGCATACAAATCAAAGCACAAGCGGAAGCTATCATGTCTGAGTACAGACATCTATAAATGAAAAAGGCTGAGAAGCCTGACTATCTACCAGATTCTGCCGAGGCACAAGATCGTAGCTGAGGTAAAAAGCTAAACGTCGAAGTCCACGCGAAACTACTAGTGAGACCGAAGTCTCTCTGCAAAACATAAAATAGGCAAACGTGAGTACAAATGTACCCAGCAAGACTTACATCAGAACTAACTACATATGCATCATTATCAACAAAGGGATGGTGGGGTTTAACTGCAGCAAGCCAGCTTTGACTCGGTGGCTATCCTAAACTACGACTGCAAGCGACTCTTTTGAGGTGGTGCACACGAGTCCACATATTCACCATATCAATACACCACTATGGATCCGCTTCCATCTCCCTACGAGAACGCCATCCATAGCACTCACGCTTATCTTGCGTATTTTAGAGTATCCACTTTCACTTGTCTATGAACTGATATAAGCAACCCAGAAGTCCTTTTCCGCGGACACGGCTATTCGAATAGATGATTTTAACCCTGCAGGGGTGTACTTCTTCATACATGTTTCCACCACTTAGCGTATGCACACGACATGTGCTCGGCAGACTTCAAGCGAAAGCCGACGTGGGTGTAGACCACGACCTACCTAAACACTCAAGTCTCTAGTCCAGGTTTATCGCCTATTCGGGTTCCATCCATGAGGAGATCCGGCCGGAGTTTCGCTCACAGCCCCAAACAATGTGAACAGGGTTCCCGAGATACCAAACGGGCATCCGGTACACCGTGCCACGTACCTACCGCATCACAGCCCACCCCTACGGTCAGCGCTGTCCACGGCCTCCAGTAAGCTACAAACACCAGAAACTACTTGCAACTCCTGGACAGAGGACTAGGGTGAATAAGAAGTCGAGCGGGGTCATATTTCAGGGCCCAATGCATGGTAGTAGCTGAATCATGGATTACAAACACAGAACTCAGTTCCTAAGGACGGCTTCAATGAGACAACCCACCATGTACTCCTACATGGCCTCTCACCGACACCTTTTACCAAATCGTGTTCACACACTTAGCTCACACATAGTAGGACATGTTCACACACCTCTGATTCATCCCCGATGAATCAGACCTGACTCAACTCTAAGCAGTAGCAGGCATGACAAACAAGCATGAATGAGTAGGCAAATCAGGGCTCAAACAACTCGTACTCATGCTAGTGGGTTTCATCTATTTACTGTGGCAATGACAGGTCATGCAAAGGATAAAGGGGTTCAGCTACCGCAGCAAGTAACAGATGAATCGGTGTTGTCCTAATGCAGTAAAAGAGAGCAGGAGCGAGAGAGTAGGTTTGTATCGGAATGAACAAGGGGGTTTTGCTTGCCTGGCACTTCTGAAGATAACATTGAGTCTTCATCAGTGTCAACGGTCACATCATCGGTATCACGTCTATCGAGAGGGGACAAATACCGGCAACACAGAAGGGAACACAATCAATGCAATGCACAATATGATGCATGATCATGACATGGCAAAATGAATGTGTTTTGGGCTAATGCATCTAAAACCAGATTAAATGAGGTTGGTTTGAATACAAGATTCAAATTCAAACTCCATATGTGATTATTCAAATGCCATTTAATTGATTTGCCCTGAACAGTAGTGATAAGTTGTTCTAACATGCATGTAAATGGTACAGATGGATTCCTTGAATTTTTCTGATAATTTTTCATACATAAATTATTTAATTTGGAGTTACGGTTAATTTTCTATGATTTATTGAAGTTTATATAATTTTCTGGAATTATAAATCATTTCCTAATTTATTTTAATTCCAGAAAGGAATTATTGCGTCAGCATGACCTCATGCTGACCTCAGCAGGTCAACGGGCTGCCCCGGGTCAAACCTGACCAGGGGGTCCCATTAGTCAGTGACTTAGGGCTCATTTAGGTCGCTGGCAGGTGGGCCCAGTCAACGGACACATCAGCCTGGTCAACTCCGACGTGTGGGGTCGGTCAAAGTGTGACGGGGCCAGGTCAAACTGACCTATGGGGCCCACAAAATTAGTACTAATTTAAACAGAAATTAAGCTAATTAATTTTGGCACCGGGGCCCACGTGGCAGTGGCACCAGGGGGTGATTACCGGGGTGTTTAGGACCTAGTTAAGTGGCCACGTCGGCACTCGCCGGGGTTCGGCCGGCGACAACCAAACCAACGGCGGAGGCTCGCCGGAGTTGAGCTACAGGCGATGGCTGGACG
>NC_041393.1:754357604-754379993 GCF_002162155.2 Triticum dicoccoides | reverse complement strand
GCGGAGGCCACCAGGAGGTAGCCCGTGCTCTTCCGCATCCAACGGAGCAGGAAGGAGCGGACGGGGTGCGCTGTACTCACCGGAGTCGAGCTCGCGGCGGCGGCCGGAGCTCGGGCAACAGCGGAGATGGCGCTATAGGGCATGGCAGGGAGCACCCGTGGGTGTTTCGGGTTCGCAGGAGCGCGGTGAGCACGCTGGTGATGCTCGGGCGAGCGGCCGAGCTCACGAGCGCGGAGCTCGTTGACCATGGCAGCGGCGAGCCTCGGTGGAGGTGGGGAAGCTAGCTAGGGGAGGGGAACGACGGGGATTCCAGGGGGAAAATGGAGAGTGGCTCACGTAGGGACTAGCAGAGTCGACGACGAGGTCGGGGAAGCTCTGGACGACGCGAATCGGATGACGGCGGTCGTCGGGGCAGAGGAAGAAGATGGCGATGTTGCAGTCGTCTGTGGCCTTCTCCGTCCGCGTGCGTCATCTTGGAGACGAAGCAGAGTCCGGCGGTGACACATGACCCATCGGTGAAGCCTGGGGTGCGCGGTGGCTATGGATGCGACGGCGGCGCCCTCCGGTGGCTCTCGGTGGTGCTCCAAATCGAGAGAGGGAGAGAGCTAGAGCGAGCAGAGAGAAGGGATAGCGGTCGAGGGGGTCGAGGGCATTCCAACGGTGCACTGGAGAGGTCGGGGGCGGCTGGGACACGTCGAAGCAGGAGGTGGCGACCGGCGACGCGCGCTCTGCCACGACTTGTCCTCCTGGCGAGGGGTTGAAGACAAACCTGCCCCTCGCTAGGTTGGGCTGGGCTGGCTCTAGTGGACTGGGCTGCTGGTGGGCTACCAGGTAAGGCCAGGTAAGTTCTTCTCTCTCTTTCTATTTCTGTTTTTATTTATTGTTTTCTATTTTGTTCTGTTTTTTTAGTTTAGCAAAATACTAAACCATTTTAATAAATTCTGTAGTTTATTATGTGGCTTACTAAAATATATACAAAGCCACTCACAAACTTCCAGAATTATTTGGAGTCATATTTAATATATATTAAATATAAATCCAAAGCAAATAGTTATTGGATTAATTCAAATGGCCAAAATAAATATCTCTGTGACTCCAAAAATATTGGTTTAAATTTTACCTCTCACCAATATTTCCATGGAATAACAGGAACATTTTCTTGGACTCATTTGATGAAATTTAAATGTTGGTTATTTTTAGAGGTCTTCTGAGGCTTTGAAAATTCCTCAATTCAATTTCATTTGAATTTAAACATGATGCTCACATGAGGTCTAGCCTAGTGCATTACCAGAAGCTAGGGATGTGACAGTGCCAACAGCCGGCCCTCTTCCAGCAGGTCGACGCCGTCTTGACGTGCCTCTTCACCTTCCTCTTTGGTGTACATGGTGACTCGTGGAGAGTCGAACTCTATATCCGTCGGGATGACGGCTTTGGCACCGTAGACAAGGAAGAAAGGCGTGAAGCCGGTTGACTTGTTTGGAGTCATGTGCAGACTCCAGAGGACGGCTGGTAGCTCCTCAACCCAACAGCCGGCCGAACGCTCGAGTGGTTCGACCAGTCGAGGCTTGATGCCGGATAGGATGAGGCCGTTTGCTCGCTCCACCTGGCCGTTTGACTGCGGATGGGCAATGGATGCTAAGTCCAGTCGGATGCCCTGCGTCGCGTAGAAACGGGCCAAGGCGCCTTTGGCAAAGTTTGTGCCATTGTCGGTGATGATGCTGTGCGGTATGCTGTACCGCACCATGATGTCGGTGATGAAGGTCACTGCAGTCGGGCCGTTCAACTTCTTGATGGGCTTTGCTTCTATCCACTTGGTAAACTTGTCCACCGCGACAAGTAGATGAGTTAGGCCGCCTCGAGTCGTCTTGAATGGTCCCACCATGTCCAGGCCCCAAACTTCAAAGGGCCAGGCGATAGGTATTGTCTTCAGCGCGGAAGCCGGCTGGAGTGGCTTGGAGCGGAACTTCTGGCACCCTTTGCATTTTTGGACTAACTCTTTAGCCTCTTGCAGGGCGGTCGGCCAGAAGAAACCGTGCCGAAAGGCTTTGGCGACGAGTGCTCTTGAAGCTGCATGGTGGCCGCACTCGCCCTGATGAATGTCTCTGAGAATTGCTTGGCCTTATTCTGGCTCTACGCAGCGCTGGTAGACACCAGTGACACTGCGCCTGACCAGCTCTCTGTTGACTATGGTGTATGCTGCCGCTCGGCGTTGCACTTGCCGAGCCAAGATCTCATCAGTTGGCAGCTCTCTGTTCACTAGGAACTTGAGGATGGGCTGCGCCCAGGAGGGTGCTGCTACTTCTCCAACCGCCACCACAGCGACTTGGACAAGGGCGGCTGGGTTGGGAGGCGGCGGGCTGGTGTCTGCGGCCCCTTGCTGGATGGACGGAGTCCCCGAGCCGACTGGCGCAGTCCCTGGGCCGACTGGCGCAGTCCCCGGGCCGGGTTCTGAAGTCCCCGGGCTGGCTTCGACTGTGATTTTCTTGGGGCCGTCTGCTGGGGCTCTTGAGTCGGATCCGACTTCTTCGGGAGTTGCCGGCACAAATATGGAGTCTGATTCTGGTGAAGGCTTGATAGACGGCTTGAGGAGGCGCTGAAGAGCGACGCCGGAAGGTATTGCTTGGCGGGTGGAGCCGACTCGTGCCAAGGCGTCTGCTTGATCATTGTCGTTTCTTGGCACGTGAAGGAACTCGCATCCCTCGAAGTATCCGCTGAGTTGCTGCACCAGGAAGCGGTAGCTCACCATGTTTGCGTCTTTGGCGTCCCAGTCGCCAGATGACTGCTGGACCACCAAGTCGGAGTCGCCATAGCACAAGATCCGGCGAATGCCGAGTTCTTTGGCAAGCCGGAGCCCATGAGTGAGCGCCTCGTATTCGGCGACGTTGTTGGAGGCGGCGAAGTGGATCTGCAGCACATACTTGAGCTTGTCGCCTTTAGGGGAGGTGAGGACGACGCCGGCTCCCAGGCCGGTGCGCATCTTGGAGCCGTCGAAATGCATCCGCCAATGGGTGGAGTCGGGCGCTGGCGGCATGTACTGGGTCTCAGCCCAGTCGACGAAGAAGTCGGCCCGTGCTTGCGACTTGATGGCGGTGCGGGGCTGGTAGTAGATGGTGTAAGGAGCCAGATCTATGGCCCATTTGGCTACTCGGCCGGAGGCGTCTCGGCTTCCAATGATCTCGGCCAGCGGAGCCGTGCAAACCATGGTGATTGGATGCTCTTGACAGTAAGGCTTCATCTTCTTGGCGGCAAAATGCACACCGTAGCACATCTTCTGGTAATGGGGGTAGTTCTGCTTGGAGGTCGACAGTACCTCGCTCAGGTAATATACCGGTCTCTGGACAGGGAGCGCCTTGCCTTCCTCTTTGCGTTCGACTACGATAACTGTGCCTACTACTCGGCTGGTGGCGGCGATGTACAGGAGCATGGGCTCCTTAGGAGTCGGAGCCGCCAACACAGGGGGAGTAGTCAACATCTTTTTCAGCTGGAGAAATGCTTCATCCGCCTTGTGGTTCCACTCGAAAAAGGTGGTCTTCTTCATCAATTGATACAAAGGGAGAGCTTTCTCGCCCAACCGACTGATAAATCGGCTGATGGACGCCAAGCAGCCGGTGAACTTCTGCACATCTAACAGTCGGCTGGGTACTTCCATTCTCTCGATGGCCTTGATCTTCACTAGGTTGCACTCTATGCCGTGCTCAGAGACCAGGAAGCCAAGGAGTTGGCCGGCTGGTACTCCAAAAACGCACTTTTCAGGGTTGAGCTTGATCTGGAATCGGTGCAGGTTCTCGAAGGTCTCCTTGAGGTCTTCTAGCAGCGTCCCACGCTTCTCCGTCTTCACCACCACATCATCCACGTAGACATGGGCATTCCTGCCGAGTTGCTTGAGGAGGCACTTCTGCATGCAGCGCTGAAAGGTGGCGCCGGCATTCCTCAAGCCGAACGTCATTGTCAGGTAGCAGAAGGCTCCGAATGGTGTGATGAAGGCGGTCTTCAGTCTGTCTGCCGAGTTCAGCTTGATCTGAAGATATCCTGAATATGCATCTAAGAAACTCAGCAGCTCGCATCCGGCTGTGGAGTCTATCACCTGATCGATTCTTGGCAGGGCAAAGGGATCCTTCGGGCAGGCTTTGTTGAGGCTTGTGTAATCAATGCACATCCGCCATTGCTTGTTTTTCTTCAGTACCAAAACTGGGTTTGCCAGCCACTCTGGAAAAAACACCTCCATGATGAAGCCGGCCGCAAGAAGCCGGGCTATCTCTTCTCCAACAACTCTTCTCTTCTCTTCTGACAGGCGGCGCAAGGGCTGCCTGACGACTTTCACATCTGGCCTGACATGTAGCTTGTGCTCGGCGAATTCCGTCAGTACACCTGGCATGTCTTTGGGGGACCATGCAAAGATGTCTCGATTCTCACGGAGGAAATCGACGAGCTCGCCTTCCTATTTACTGTCAAGGTTTGTACCCATGACAGCGTACCTCTCTAGGTGCTCCGGGTCCAAGGGTATCTTCTTGGTCTCTTTGGCTGGCTTAAACGAGCCCTCAGCTTCCGACTCCTTGGGGTCGGGCGACATCTCCGGCTGCTTTCTGGCCATTGCCCCGACCCGGTCAAGGAGCCGCTTCTGAGCTGCGACCACCAGGGACTCGTCCAGCCGGCTGCTCTTGGCCGCGCAGGCGGACGACTTCTTGTAGTCACCGGCTACGGTCAGAATTCCCTTGGAACTCGGCATCTTCATCTTGAGGTAGGCGTAGTGAGGAACCGCCATGAACTTGGCCAAGGCAGGTCGGCCAAGCAGTGCGTGGTATGGGCTTTCAAGGTCCACTACTTCGAACCAGACCGGCTCTCGGCGGAAATGATCTTTGTCTCCGAAGAGGACGTCTATCAGGATCTTGCCGATTGGTGAGCAGGAAAGGCCGGGTACAATACCATGGAACACAGTCCGGCTGCTCTGCAGCTGTCTTTGCTTGATTCCTAGCTTCTCCATGGTATCTTTGTATAGGATGTTGATGCTACTGCCTCCGTCTATCAGCACTCTCGAAAAGCGGGCGGCCCGCCTATCAGTGGCCAAGGTGGCACCTAGGACCAGGGCATAGGAGCCCGGATTCGGCATCACCTCTGGGTGATCCGCTCTGCTCCAACTGATAGGCTTCTCGGACCAATGCATGAACTCTGGAGTATTTGTTGCCACTGTATTTACTTCTTGCTGCTGCTGCCGTCTGCTGCACCGATCATTAGCCACACTGGTGAACACCATGTAAGCTCCATGCTCTTTTGGGTACTCGTCTTGCACTGCGCCGACTGGCCGAGCAGCCGGCTGCTGGGGTGGCGGCAGAGGCGGCGGCCCAGCAGGCGGAGGGGGAAGGAGGCCGTCTCCCTTGGCGATTCTGGTGAGCCAGTGGCACTTTCGGGTGGTATGGTTTGACGGCTTTGCGCCACTGAGGAACTTCCAGGGACCATCTAGAGTCTGCTCATAGGAAAAAGCCGGCAACCAATTTGACTTGCCGCCTTTCTGCCGTTTGGCCGGAGGCTGCCCCTCCGGCTGTTGATCTTCGACCGTCGCAACCTGCCAACTGTTGGAAGTCAGCTGTTGGGCCTTGCATTTGTTGTCGCTCTGTTGTTGGCGCCGACTGGTGTCTCCAGCTGGAGTTTTGGGAGCCTGAGGGGCCACTTTGCCAGCCGCATTGACTTGAATCTTTGTCTTCATGGATGAGTCGGCTGTGGCGTACTTGTCTGCTATGACCAGCAGTTCGTCGAGGGTTTCTGGCTCGTCGCAGAGGAGCCTGTGCTTTAGGAGGGTGCCTTCTCGGCGCCTAGAAGTGAAGTACTCAATAGTCTGCACCTCGTGCACGCCCTCGCAGGAGTTCCGAAGCTCGCCCCAGCGCGTGAGGTAGTCGCGTGTTGACTAATCAGGGCCTTGCACGCACAAGGAAAGCTGGCGCGGCTTGGGAGGTCGCTTGTACGTGCTCGTGAAGTTGCGGATGAAGGCTTCGGTGAAGTCGACCCAGCTGTTGATGCTGCGAGGCTTCAGACTGTTCAACCATGTCTGGGCCGTGCCCTGGAGCATGAGCGGAACGTACTTCACGGCGACTCGCTTGTTGCCGTTCGCTATACTGACGGCCGTGGAGTAATCGATCAGCCAGTCTTCCGGCTTCACAGAGCCGGTGTACTTGGGTGTGTCTCAAGGGAGCGTGAACCCTTTGGGGAAGGGCTCGTCTCAGATGCGGGGTCCAAAGCAAGGCGGGCCCAGCTCGTCTTCTTCTTCCAGCGCCAGGGATCGGTGGAGTCGGTCGATCCGATGGCGGGCGTCGTTATCTCCGACTCCCTCTCTGCGGCCGAGGCGGCCACCGAGAGTTGGATGCTCAACAGGCAGCGGGGAAACTCGCCGTTCTCTTCTAGGTGGGGGAGGTAGGTAGTCGTCCCGCCGCTCCACTGCTCTCGGACGACCGTCTTGGTCGCGCTCAATGGTGATGTGAGTCCGACTGCGACTGACAGCCAGCTCCTTTTCTTTCCCTCCGCGGACTCCGCCAGTCAGCATCCGAGATGTCGCGCCTTTATCTCGGCGGGGAGGCAAGTCGTCGTTCGGTTGCTGCAGCGCATCCGCGCGGCCGCCGGCCACGTTCTGCGCAGCAACTGCATCGAGGAGCTGCTGGACTCACTCCGTCATCATGCGGCGCTCTTCGCCCTCGAAGTTCTTTAGCTCGTCAATCGCCGCTTGGGCGGCGCGGATGTTCTCCGCAGGGGTGGCGTATACGGGGCGTTTTGCCCCAAACAAGTCGGTGATGGTTGCGCCGCATTGCCGGACCGCGCCTAGGCGGCTTAGCCCAGTCGGAGCCAGCGAGCCGCCCATGGCACGATCCATTTCGCGCTGGTAGGCTTCTGACAAGCGCCTCATGCTCGCTAGCCTCTTGGACCCTTCGATGATCTGAAGGCGGTGTGTCTCCAGCGTCTCGGCATCTGCGTCTTCTGGAATGGGCGTCGTTAGG
Organism: Triticum dicoccoides; assembly: GCF_002162155.2. Lineage (NCBI taxonomy): Eukaryota > Viridiplantae > Streptophyta > Magnoliopsida > Poales > Poaceae > Triticum > Triticum dicoccoides. The sequence continues at coordinate 754,373,013 of NC_041393.1, read as the reverse complement.
TCTTCCAAGGCCGCGGCGAGCGGGTCCTGAGCTTCTTCACCAGAGCGCTCATCGTGACTGATGAAGAGCACCTCCGTGACGGCGCTTCCGCCACTCTCCTCGTGAGGAAGCGGCTTGTCATAGACCACCACGTTGGTGGGGAAAGTGTCAAGTGACACGGCGTCGGAGTCGACCAGCATCGGGTCGGTGGATCCTACGGACTCCAAGTCCACGGCAGGCTCGCCGGCGACGTGGAGTTGGTCGAGGAGGCCCGCGAGGAGACTCTCGGGGCCACCCGTGCCTGCGTCGGATGCAGGCTCGTCGGAGAGTCGAACCTCGCCGACAAGTTCGGCGAGGCTGCTCGCTGCGCAGGCGGCCTCAGCACCGCGCAGTGCGTCGATGCAGACTCCATCTGGCGAGCCTGGCTGGCTGCGCTCGCCAGGAGGAAGAGGGTTCCCGTCCAGAACAGATCTCCGGACGACGGTGCACCTCGCCCCACGGTGGGCGCCAAATGTCGGGGGTTGGGTGCGACATATGCCAAAGGATGGCTTATCATGGTGGGGGCGAGTAGAACATCACCGGTGCCTGGAAACGGGATGAGGCGAAGACATGCACGCCAGCGGATCTTACCCAGCTTCAGGGCTCTCCGAGGAGATAACACCCCTACTGCTGCTCTGTGCGGTCTCCGCATGATCACTAAGGCAAAGTGAATACAAGGGTGCTCCTAGAGCTGTTTCCGGGAGAAGGAGAAGGCAAGGCTAGCTCTCTCCCTCCTTCGTATTCTGTCTAATGCTACTGGATGCGAACCCTTTGCATGGGTGCCCTGGGGGGTTTATATAGGCCTACCCCCCAGGGTTACAATGGTAAAACCGGCTGGGTGCGGGTCCCAGCCGTCTGTCTCTCAGGCGCCGTCTTCTCCGCCGACACCTGGGTCCCGCCGACTGGCGGGTCCCGCCGACTGGCCTGGTACGAGGGCGTCAGCCCGCGTCCGCCGCGGGCGGGTCTTGCCGGCGGCGGATTACTGTGGCCATGCTTCTAATGACGCGGGCTTGGTCATGGGGTTATGGCAACAGTGTCGCCGCCTGCGGGCGATCACTGTGGCCATTCCCTGGTCGTATCTGGTTAATGGCGCGTGGGGCCCGTAGGAGGGGCCGACCGGCTTCGGGGGGCCGACTCCCAACGGGTCCGACTCTCGGCGCGCCCGCCATCTTCACTACTCTTGCTGACTGGTAGGCCCCGCCGTCTCTGGGCCATACAGACAAGGCGTCGTGGGTACAGGGCCCCACCCCAGGAGCTGATGTCAGGACTGGCATGGCAACAGTGCCGCGCCGGGCGGAGATCTCCGCAAGTACGGCGCACTGTGGCCATGCTTGTGTTTAATTACCCGGTGGTTGGGAGTCGCGGGCCGACTCCCCATAGTCGGCTTCTTCGGAGTTGCCTCTGGGACTCGGCCGAGACGAGGGTCGCCCCGGGGACTCAGCTCATCTTGGAGTCGTCGTCTGGGACTCGGCTTATCTTGGAGTCGCCTTCTGGGACTCGGCTTATCTTGGAGTCGCCGTAGGTACTTGAGGGGCGCAGTCTGCCCCGATGTCTTGAAAGGTTCTGGGACTCGGGTTAGCCTACCCGTGGCCCATTACTCCGACAGCACACAAGGCATTCCTTCGGTACGCGGGAGTTGCATAATCTCATAGTCGGAGGAATATGTATTTGACATGAAGAAAGCAATAGCAATAAAACTGAACGATCAATATGCTATGCTAATAGATGGGTCTTGTCCATCACATCATTCTCCTAATGATGTGACACCGTTCATCAAATGACAACACATGTCTATGGTTAGGAAACTTAACCATCTTTGATTAACGAGCTAGTCTAGTAGAGGCTTACTAGGGACATGGTGTTTTGTCTATGTATCCACACATGTATCAAGTTTCCATTTAATACAATCCTAGCATGAATAATAAACATTTATCATGAAATAAGGAAATATAAAATAACAACTTTATTATTGCCTCTAGGGCATATTTCCTTCAGCACCACCCACCCATTCAACCCCACACACCTTGCCGAGCACATCCCCTCTTCCACCTCTCTCCCTCACAGAAGGCCCTCTCAAATCTATCTTCGTTGCTTGATATTTGTCTGATGGATCAGCAACATTTGCATCACACAAGGTACCTCTCTGACCCCCTCCCCCTCATTTTGGTTGGTTGGAATCACCAACTTTGGTTGCATTGCTCACATATTTGCAAACCCTAGTTTTTGCTCTTGTTTGTGGTGAAATCAATATATATATATAGGGTGGGTCTATTATGATAACACCCTCTAGAGTCTTATTCTGCACACCAAACCCTTATTCTGCTAACACCTACGCAAACACGCAACGAACCAAACCACTGCTACATACCCAACCGAGCTACTCTCCACTTCTGCCCACCACGCCCATGTCGCACCAACCTCCCCACTCCCCTCCACCTTCTTCAACCTCCACCTCCAGCCCCCGAGCGGCCATGGCGCCCCTCAACCTTCTTCCGCCATCGCAGGCAGCCACCAGTGTCACGCCGACCGACCAACTTCCACCGACGGCCTCCCTGTAGCGCCCTGGCCCGACACAACGGCGACCACCTCCCAGCAGCGCTCCAGCCGCCGCCCGATGCATCCCACTCGATCCGGCTACCGCGGGCCCCGGGTGTGACCATCAGCACCGGATCCGGTGGAGCTGGAGCCTTAGGCTGGTGTTGGGGATATGACTATTCCACGACAGTTGGCTCCCACCGTGGGGCCAGCGCACGGTGGATTTGAGTTCTTGAAGGGCAGCTTCGAAGGGCTCAAGGGGTACGTAGTGGGCCGGATGACCAAGAGTCGTCGCGGCAAGATCTACATCGACGACGAAGGCTGGGGTCCCGACGCCGGCTCAATTGAGTATGGATACCGGGTCCCCTTCGGCGGAATCCACGTCTTCATCGGCCGGATCGATGAGCTGGGCCCTGAGCCGGACAACTGCACCGACCACGTCGAGATGGCTCAGCGTGCGAGGAAGACCCGAGCTTAGCCGGTCATGAGGCGTGCCTTCGTGGGCTGCGTCCATGGAGAAGAACTTTCTGAATCTGAAGATGGGGGTGAGACGGCTGTCCTTTCAAACGGTGACTTGTCCGCCGGCTCAACAGATTCGTTGTATCAGGTATCAGACGGCGCGCTCAGGGGCTATTCCGATGGCATCAGTATTCCGGACCTCGATGAGCCGCCAAGATGGGCTGGAATCTTCATGGCTGGAAATCTGCCCGGTTCAAATTCTACAGCGGCAGCAGCGATCACGTCCGGATCAGGAGCAGTCAGGGCAGGCGGCCCCATGCGCCCACCGGCTCACGTGCTGATGGATCTCATGGACAAGCTTACGGCCCTGTTAACCGCCACGGTTATCCCTGCAGATAAGGATGAGCATGACGGAGCGGTAGCTCAAGTGCGTGAGGAAATAGCCCAGGCTAAGGAGGCTTTGGCAGCTGAGGATACCAGACTAGCTGCGGAGCGGGCGGCTCTCGACGCCTGGGTGCAACGCTTGCAGTCAGAAGCTTATCAGCTCACGATGAGCTTGAACGCATCCAATGAGGTAATGAGGAGGAGACATCAGAAAACACAGTCTCGTTTTCCTCCGAATTACGATCCCCGGGTTCTCTTTGTTACCCCCGGAGCCGGCCCTAGTAACCCGCCAGAGGCCGATCGGCTTATGACAGCCGGAGCAGGAGGACCGGCTCAGCCTCGGGATATGGTGCCGCCTCACGTGAGCATGCCACCACCGCGTTATGTGCCGATTCCACCGGGTCACTTTTCCAGCCCCATGGAGAACTTGATCGCAGCTTCATTGCGTTTAGCGGCTCTTCCTATGGAAGGAAATGACCCGACGGCGGTGGAAACCCGGAGGGTCAGAGAGCTCCTCCAGACAGCCCTGGCTCAGCAGGAGACCTATTCTTACAGCTGGGACAGGATTCACTCGACTCCCCCGCCCTGGGTAGCACCACCTCGCCAGAACCGGAGCCCGAGTTACAGCAGACGCATGGAGTCGGAAGCTTTGTCAAGCAATGCCCAACGACGTAACCAGCCCGGGGGCTATAACCCGGCGCAGGACCAAGTACGTCAGGAGAATGATCACCCAGAGTATCCAATGACATCTGTTGAGGCGGGAGTAGCCACTAGAACCGGCGGTGTCCCTTGCCTGGTGCCGGCTTTGCGCGATGTGCGTCTGCCCAAGGACTTCAAGGGACCTCGAAAGGTACCAAATTACACGGCCGATTTACAGCCCGGGGCGTGGATTGAGAGTTATGAGATGGCCATGGAGTTGCTGGAAGTCAGTGACGCGGCAATGGCTAAATATTTCACCATGATGTTAGATGGAACGGCCCGGTCGTGTCTAAAAGGCTTGCCACCCAATTCCATTAGCTCATGGGGCGAGTTAAAAGCCTGGTTCATCCAGAACTTCAAGGACACCTATAAACAATCTATGTCGATTGTGGACTTGACGGATTGCAAGCAAGAGGAAGGTGAATCCACCACCCATTGGGTACGCCGGGTCAAGGAGATAATTCATTCTTCCAATAAGACGGACGCCGGGTCTGCAGTTCTTATGCTGGAGAAAAATTGCCGTTTTGAGCCGCTGAGGATGAAACTGGGGCGCCTTAAGCGTGACCTCACAGATATGGGTACGCTGATGGCGGCTTTAGTCAAATACGCCGATTCTGATAGTACCAAGGATCCCGCGTCTGACAATGAAAAGACAGGGAAGGGAAAACAGAACGGCAATGGAAAGGGTCAGCAGCATAACCCGGGGAATCAAGGCGGCAATAAGCGTAAGGCGGACGGCGACCCGGAGTTTGTGGCCAATGCCAACGTACGAGGTAACAATCCAAGACGTAATGGTAAGCCGCCACGATCCGGCGGGTCAGGCCCGTCGCTGGAGCAATTACTCAATGAGCCCTGCCCAAGACACGGCACCCGGGAGTGGCCGGCCACACATCTATGGAAGGATTGTGCGATCATGAAAGCGTTTAAAAATTCCAACACCTTCGACGGTGATCAAGGATCTGGTGGCGGCTCAGGGCCGGCGGCTTTCATGGCCCGGGCGGCGGCTCAAATTCCGGTTTTCAGGGGCATCCAGGTGGCAACAATTAGCAGCAGTCTGGTCAAGGCGGACAGCAGCAGCAACAGTCGGGTTACCAAAGCCATCCGAAGCAGCTGAGTGGCGGACAGTATCATGTGTTTACCACCAGCTTGTGTAAGCGTGACTAGAAGGTTCATAAGAGGGCTGTGAATTCCGTTGAACCGGCAATTCCTCATTATTTAAGGTGGACAGAGCAGCCCATCATATGGAGCAGGGAGGATCATCCTCCGCGGGTCGATAACCCGGGTCAGTTGGCTTTGGTAGTGGCACCTCAAGTTGGTGGATATAAGTTCACCAAAGTGCTCATGGATGGAGGTAGTAGCTTCAACATCCTGTACTACGTGACCTTTCAGCGCATGGGGTTGACTGATAAAAATCTGAGAACATCCAACACTGTTTTCCACGGAGTTGTCCCTGGTAAGTCGGCTTACCCAGTTGGCAGGATTGAGCTGGAGGTGGCCTTTGGAGATGAACATGACTCCCGAGCTGAGAAGTTGATGTTTGAAGTGGTCAAAATCAGGAGCCCATACCACGCTCTGTTTGGACGGTCGGCTTACGCTAAGTTTATGGCACGGCCATGTTACATTTATCTACAGCTCAAGATGCCGGGTTACAAGGGCACCATCACCGTACATGGCAGTCGTAAAGTAGCATTGGAGTGTGAGGAAGGTGACGCGGCTTATGCTGAGTCGGCCTGCGCAGCAGAGGAGCTCAAATTTTATCAAGATAATGTTGACCCGGCGGATATGACATCCCTGAAGAAGCCAACTACAGAGCATGATCCGGCGCTGAAGTTTAAATCGGCGGCTGAGACGAAGCTTGTTGACTTTACCCCGGGTGATACTTCTAAACAGTTCAGCATCAACAGCAACTTGGATCCCAAATAGGAAAGCGCGCTCATCGAGTTCATCCGTGAGAACCGGGACATCTTTGCATGGAAACCTTCTGACATGCCGGGTGTACCGAGGGAACTCGCTGAGCACACTCTCAATATCGATCCAAAGTATAAGTCGGTCAGGCAGTTTCTTCGCCGTTTTAACGAAGAGCGACGAAAAGCTATTGGAGAAGAAGTCACCCGGCTCTTAGCGGCCGGGTTTATCATTGAATTTTTTCACCCGGAGTGGTTGGCTCCCGGTGCTCGTCCTCAACAAGAATGGCACCTAGCGGATGTGTGTGGACTACACAGACTTAAACAAGGCTTGTCCGGCTGACCCTTTTGCTCTCCCCCGTATTGATCAAATCATTGATGCTACGGTGGGTTGTGAGCGTTTGAGCTTTTTGGATGCTTACTCTGGTTATCATCAGATTAAGATGACAGTTAAGGACCAGGAGAAGACGGCTTTCATCACTCCGTTTGGAGCCTTCTGTTATGTGTCTATGCCATTTGGTCTCAAGAGTGCCCAGGCGACTTATCAGCAGTGTGTGCAGAACTGTTTGCACGACCAAATTAGGCGTAATGTCCATGCTTATGTGGATGACATTGTGGTGAAGTCCAGAGAAAAGGAAACCTTGATATCCGACTTAAAGGAGACCTTTGATAATCTCCGGGTCTACAAGATGATGCTTAACCCATCCAAATGTGTGTTTGGTGTTCCTGCAGGCAAGCTTTTGGGCTTTCTGGTGTCCAACAGAGGCATCGAAGCTAACCCGGAGAAGATTAAGGCGATTACCTCTCTGGCTAAACCGGCGTGCATCAATGATGTTCAGCGACTGGCGGGTCGCGTCGCCGCCTTAAGTCGGTTCATAAGTCGGCTCGGTGAGAAAGCCCTCCCATTATATCAGATGATGAAGAAAACTGACACTTTTGTTTGGAGTGAGGCCGCTGATGCTACTTTTGAGGACATAAAGAGACAATTGTCTGAGCCGCCGGTTCTTGCGGCTCCAATTGACAAAGAACCCTTGATGTTGTATGTGGCTGCCAATTTGCGAGCTGTCAGCATTGCCATCGTGGTGGAGCGTAAGGAAGCCGGCAAGGAGCATCCGGTTCAACGGCCGGTTTACTACATTAGTGAGGTGCTCATTGAATCCAAGCAAAGGTACCCACACTGGCAAAAGCTTGTTTATGGGGTGTTCATGGCAAACCGGAAGTTGAAGCAGTATTTTCAAATCCATCCTATAACTTTGGTAAGTTCTGCCCCTTTGGGAGACATCATTCAGAACAGGGAGGCCACAGGACGAGTCGCCAAGTGGGCTATTGAGCTTGGGCCTCATGGCTTGAAATACATGCCTCGGACAACTATTAAGTCTCGGGCCTTGGTGAATTTCATCAATGATTGGACAGAGCTGCAGGCACCTGAGGAGAAGCCGGATAACACATACTGGACTATTCACTTTGACGGGTCCAGGCAGCTAGAAGGCTCGGGGGCTGGAGTGGTGTTAACTTCCCCTCGAGGTGACAAATTTTGTTATGTACTCCGGCTTATGTTTCCATGTACTAACAATGCAGCTGAATATGAGGCATTACTCCACGGTCTCCGGATGGCTAAGGAGATGAACTTAAGCCGGGTATGATGCTTGGGTGACTCAGATTTGGTGGCTCAACAAGTGTCAGGCAAGTGGGATTCCAAATACCCCCTCATGGCGGCTTATCAGCGTGAAGTAGAGGCTGTGGCTGGTCACTTCACGGGTTATCAAGTGGAGCACATTGATCGAAGGAAGAACGAGGTGGCTGATGCTTTAAGCCGGTCGGGATCCCAACATAATCCGGTGCCGCCCAATACCTTTCTTGATGTTTTACATAACCCTTCTATCAAGGTACCCACCAAGGAAGACTTAGCAGTGCCAGACCCGGAGGCACAGCTGGTGGCGGCTCTTCGTGTTATCCCGGATTGGACGGTGCCTTACTTGGCTTATATGACCCGGGGTGAGTTACCGGAGGATGAGACATTGGCAAGACAAATCGTTAGGTGCTCCAAATCCATGACGATTGTTAACGGCGAGTTACATCACCTCAGCGTCACAGGGGCGTTTCAACGCTGTGTGTCACCTGCAGAAGGCCAAGAAATACTTTGTGAGATCCATGAAGGGGATTGTGGCCATCATGCCGGGTCAAAATCCCTCATGGCCAAGGCTTTTCATCATGGTTTCTATTGGTTGACGGCTCACGCTGATGCGGAAGATCTAGTCAGCAAATGTGACAGGTGTCAAAAGTTCTCACGACGAGCTCATGTGCCGGCTCAAGAGTTAAGGATGATCCCAATCACCTGGCCGTTTGCAGTTTTGGGGCTTGACATGGTTGGACCTTTCAAAAGGTCTAAGGACAAAAAGACCCATCTACTGGTGGCAGTGGACAAGTTTACCAAGTGGGTTGAGGCAGAGACGGTCAGTATGTGTGATGCAGCCACGGCAGTTCAGTTCATGAAAAAGGTGATCTTTCGTTTTGGCTTTCCACATAGCATTATAACTGATAATGGCACTAATCTCTCTAAGGGTGCCATGGAAGAGTTCTGTCAAAGAGAACATATCCGGCTTGATGTTTCGGCTATTGCTCATCCTCAATCCAATGGTCAAGCAGAGAGAGCTAATCAAGAGATCCTGAAAGGCATCAAACCCCGGCTCTTGGTCCCTTTACAATGAACTCTGGGTTGTTGGGTAGAGGAGTTACCCTCCGTGTTATGGAGCATCAACACTACGCCTAACAGATCTACGGGATACACACCTTTCTTCATGGTTTATGGAGCAGAAGCAGTCCTGCCAAGTGACATCCGGCATGACTCACGCCGTGTGGCGGCTTACGTTGAGGCGGATAACTAAAAGGCTCGTCAGGATGCAATCGACTTGTTGGATGAGGAGCGAGACTTGGCAATAGCCCGCTCGGCGATTTACCAGCAAGACCTGCGCCGCTATCACAGCCGCCGGGTTAAGAGCAGAACCTTTCAGGAAGGTGACTTGGTGCTCCGGCTCATCCAGGATCAGTCTGATATGCACAAGCTATCCCCGACTTGGGAAGGACCCTTTGTGGTCAGCAAGAATCTGCACAACGGGTCATATTATCTCATCGATATTCGAGAGCACAAGGACTCATTTAAATCGGAGGAGGAGACCCGCCGGCCGTGGAACATAGCTCATCTCCGGCCTTACTATACTTAAGTTACTTCTTAAGATACTTTCTATAATGTACATATTATATAAAGCAATAAAGCAGGACCTCTGTCCTTTTTTCACATAAAGAATGTTTCATGTTTTCTTTATCAGGTGATGGACAATGCCAACAGGGGACGGATCATATCTGAATCCGGCTTTCCCTTTGGTCCGGCTTATGATCATATCTGAATCTAGCCTTGGTCACTTGGGGGCTTCCTGTTCAAACATAGGTCGTATTCGAACCAAAGAGAACATAGCTGTCGATACCCACTTGATGGGCATACTGCCAAACCCACTTGGGGGCTTCCTGATCAAATTTGTATCATAGCTTAACCCCTTTGGGTCTGACGTGGATCATATTCAAATCAGCGTCATTAAACAACTCTAATGTTCACTTGGGGGCTTCCTGTTCAAACATAGGTCGTATTCAAACCAAAGAGAACATAGCTGTTGATACCCACTTGATCAGCATCGCCAAAGCCACTGAGGGCTATATGATCATATCTGAATCTTAGCTTAAACTCTTTGGAACGGTTTTTCTGATCGTATTCGAATCAGGAGCCTGTGAACATTTGCAAGTATGAATACTTTCGCTATCCTTGAAACCCTCTTGAGGAGATGGTTTTTGATCTTTCCGGTTTTATATCAGTTACTTCAGGTTCTATCAAGTGCCAGGTAAAAACTTATATGAGCCGGAGAGATTATCAAAAAGGGTCGCTGGTATGCTATTATGATTATGTTTTAACTAATCATGAACCGGCTTATACACATGATTTTTTCCGGGTTATCAATATTCCATAACCCGCTGGAGCAGTAAACTGTCCAGGAAGCCTTGCCTGTTTTATGTGCAGATTAAAACGAAGCAAGGAGAAATAACAAGGAACCACTTGATTAACATAAGCAAGATAGAAATAGTACTGGCGGCTTACAAAAGCAATAAGTACCATACGTCATGACAAGCATTAAGTAGTTTTTCTATCCTATTACAAGACTCCCAGAGTCTGAATAAGTGATGCATTGTTCTTTGACAAGTTATAACCCGTCTGGCGGCTTATTCCTCCAGCTGGCTTGATGACTCCGGGTTATCCTTCCCCGCCTCTCCTTCAGTTGTTGTGTCCTGGAAGGTGGAGGAGGCCCAGTCAATGCCGCTCAAAGCTTCAAATTCAGCTTCATCATCTATTAAACTGGCCGGGTCCACTTCAGGGGCAAAGGTATGCTTATGTGTTGGAGGGAGCAGGCTGACTTGGTCATATGGGACATTTGGGATTCTCCGATTCTCGCTATCATAACCCGGCGAATACTTGGTGAGATCAGTATCCTCCCCAATGAGAGTCGCCAGAGGGCGCACGACCTTGACACAGGCAGTGAAGTCCTGTTCGCCAAAAGCAGTACCGTCCTCTTTAAGACTTGGATATGCAAGAGAGAGGTCAGCAAGGTCAAGCTCTGGCACCCATGCTTTTGCCCGACTCAACGCAGCCACGGCTCCAGCTCTCGCAGATGCCCGCCTTAAGTGTTGAATACATTGAGGTAGCACCGACAGATGTCTCAACACGTCTTGCAAGAGCCGGGGAGAGGTATTTGATAAGGCCACAGCGGTTAACGCACGCTGTGACCCGGAGTACAGCTGCTCTACCAAGGTATACACCGCCTTAAGCTTGACCAGCATATTTTCCTTAAGGTTGGTACTCCTGGGGCCTGCGTATTCACATGTATAACAAGTAAGCCGGATGCAATTATTATGGTAACTCTTGAAAGATTACAATATTTTCGGGCGGCTTACCAAAGATAGCTGAGACCATTTGGGATATGTGCCGCTTTATGTCGGACAGCTCATTTGTTGCCTCGGCAAGAGATGCCTCCGCTGTTTTAGCCCGGGTCACCAGTGAAGCCCTCTCATCCACCCATGCCTTTTTTCCGATTCAAAATTTTTCTTCAGCTCCTCTTGTTGAGAGATACTGAATTCAAACTTGGAATTGGCTTTCTGAGCTTCGAGCTCTTGGGTTTTCAACTGGCTCTTCAACTCAGCAATCTCCGCCTCAAATTGACTTACGGTGGCCTGCATTTGACATCAGGTTATGGCAAGAATCTTGGTAAGATAACATTTAAGTCCCAAGTATTTTACAAGTAAAGAAACTTGGCACTTGGGGGCTAATGTATGTTCAAAGAATTTTTAGTCTATTTTACCAAGTTACACATATTAAGTCTCAAGCACTTTACAAGTAAAGGTACTTGACACTTGGGGGCTAATGTAACCCAAATTTAAAGTTTCATGTTATCTCCGGGTTAAACATATTCAATTTAAACCGGACAAAACTAATAGCTAGCAGATTCTTAAGTCTACAGCATATTCTCATAAGCAATAGACTTGGGGGCTGGTACAGTAAGTAAGGTTCAGAGTGAAAGCTTAATTTTACCTCAGATTTATGCTGTATTTGCTTCACCATGTCAATTTCCAGGTCACGACTACTGTGTACTTGGTTCAGATAGCCCGAGACTATATCACCAAAACTTAGGTGAGAGTAATCAGTGATGTCCTGTTTGGACTTCCGGCGCTGGGAAAACTCTTCCTTGGCGGTGCATTGGGCAAGGGCAGTAGGCCGGCCCGGTTCAACGTATTGACTCTTCACAATTTCAACCTCCGGGTCAACCGTCTTGGCCGGGCTAGGACTTTCCGGGTCATCCGAGTTGGGAATCACGTCCTCTGCAGGCGGGTCAGAAAATGGCTCTGAAATGTCAGAAGCCGGTTCAGGTGGTGGCTGATGAGCGGAGCTGTCTGGAACGGATGAGTCAAGCACCGGTTCAGTAACCACCGGGTCTTGGGACGGCTTATTCTTTTTTGCCCTCTTGCTGGGCTTTACTTGCCCACTGTCAATCAAAGTGGAAGGATAAGTATCAAAGCATAAGTATGGATAAATTCAAAGTAAGAAAGGTTAGATTACCCGGGAGCCGTTTTGAAAGCCGGCATGTTCGATTGCATCGACTCATCAGAAGAAGGGGAAGTATCCTGATATTTGGAGTCAGATGAATTGAGAGGTTGGCGAATCAAACCCATCAAGGGTAAAACAAAACGTAAGTCGGAGATAACCTCAGTCCGACGCTTCCTGGTTACATCGGGTAAGCCAGAGGAAAGCTCTGCATCCTGGTTGGCCCGAGTCTATCGCCGGTTTTCAAGCTGTTGTTGCTTCAAAAGAAATTGAGGATCTTGGTAAGCGAGAGGGTGTGAAAACCTTACTTTCTGGGTCACCCTTTGGATTCTTTGTGTTGGCAAAGGCTCTAAGTTAGAGGAAATTATATTTACCTCTTCTCCAGCTGCTTGACTGTTCCCAGTATCCTCCTGAAAGGATCAAATGTCTGTAAGATAACTGCAAAGGAGTTAAAGAAAATCAAAAAAGATTACCTCTTCTTCATCTGACGAAGAGTCGTCCAGTTTAAGCATGTCAGAGGCGCTGGGTTTCTTCTTTTTAGAGGTGCCTGTCCTGGCGGCTTTCCTTTCGGTCTTCTTGGCCGCCCGGGCCAGTTTTGCAGCCTCATGGTCATACTTGACCTTCCAGAAATTATCATCGGCCTGTGGAAAAGACAAAGAATCATAAGTACCATAAGGTAACATATTAAAGAGTATTTGTGAATACTAGTAACTTACTGCAGGAGCCGGATTCTTCTTGCAGAAGGGAAGCAAACTGAAAGTATTACTGGTTACAGCGCCTTCCTTCAATAGTGATTGGACTGTAGCATCTACCACGTCGTCGTGTAACTCCTCAGGATTATGACGCATTGAGTCGTCCTTTTCGCCCGTGTAAGTACACATTAAGCCGGAGCAGCGGATTAATGGTAATATCCGCCAGGTGACCCAGACCCGGACCAAATCAATGCCAGTTAACCTGTTGCCTAAGAGGGCCTTGATCTTTCTGATGGTGGGGTTAAGAGGCAGGCGCTCAACAACAGTTAACTTGTCCGGCAGAGGATGATTGGACTCAAGACGCAGGGCACGAAAGCCGGGCAGAGGCTTATCGTTAGCCAGAGAGGTATCTTGGCAGTAGAACCATGTCTGGTTCCAGTCTTTGGGGTGACTCGGCAGCTCAGCGTAAGGAAAAAGGCAGTTTCTCCGCCGCTGGATTGAGATGCCTCCAAGCTCTAGACTAGGACCGTTGGCGCGTTCATTTTGCCGGTTCAAGTAAAAAAGCTCTCTGAACAGCAGCAGGCTTGGTTCCTCTCCTAAGTAGACCTTGCAGAAGACTTGGAAATTGCACAAATTGGACACAGAATTGGGTCCAATGTCTTGAGGCCTCAGGTCAAAGAAATTCAGAACTTCCTCGAAGAATTTTGAGCCGGGAGGGGCAAACCCCCGGTTCATGTGGTCTGTGAAAACTACTGCTTCTCCGTCTTTGGGTTGAGGTATCTCTTCAGACGGGTGAGGAGCACGATAGGACATGACCTCCTTTTTTGGCAGATGGCCAGACGCTACAAACTCGGCAAGTTTGCTTTTAGTGACTGTGGATGGAACCCAGTTGCAAGTCACAGGGGGCTTGGCCGCCTTAGGATCCATAACGACAGTGGCCTACAACAAAGTAAAAAGTTCCGGTTCAAATTTAACCCGGGAGAATATTCAAAATGACGGCTTAAGCAAGGGGCCTAATGATATAAGGGTGATTGCGCAGTAAAGTTTAAGCCGCTATCAGGATCAACAGTCGTTCAAGGATTTTTAAACCGGACACCTAGACAGTGGTGATAAAAGTAAGTTTTCCAGAAGAAGCTTTCCGGTTGATAGAAACAAGTTTCACGGACAACAACCTTTATTATGGATCAAAATATTGTTCTGAAGACCTAGAAGCAGGGCAGAGAAGTTCATGCATTCAAAGGAGGACTCCAAACAAGAAAAATGAGATCTATTTCTATACAAGGACAACGCGAACAACTACCGCAGTAGTTCTGCACAGTTCTTACGATCTAAAACAGGCTGCGGAAGTATGAACTATCAAGGGTTTTCATCGGGCGGTGATGAACCCGACAAACTTGGCAGAGCATCAAGATAGATCTAAGGAAAGAGAAGAAAGGAACTCACGGATGAAGATGAACCGCGGAGGCTCGCCGTCGATCTCTGGTCGAAAGTCAGGTCGATGCAGCGGCCTGAGTCGACGAAGACGAGGGGGTCGAAGGTGACGGCGGCGGAGCTTGAGCGGCAGAGAGGAGAGGAAGAAGACGACTGAAAGGGTAGAAGGGAAATGACCTAAGGCGTGGCTATTTATAAGAAGAAGATGACTGAGACGGCGCGGGAAACGAGGAGATAACAATTATTATCCAGCGGCCCTGACGCCTTGATTTTCGGAACAGTCAGTAAAGAAGAGATCCGTTGAAGGATTCGGTGGAATAAAAAATGAGTTGAAGGAAGGATGACGTCACGCCGAGTTAAGACGGAACCAGAAGATGATGTCATGGCGGGTTAACAAAAACCCTCTATATAGTCAAAAGACTGAAGATTTAATTCTTTAAAAAATATTTTTTAGACTGACATGAACAGGTTCAAATCAGTCTAGGGCCTAATGTTGGGGATATGACTATTTGCGTAAGCCGCCCTGGAGGGGCCGGGTTACGCAAAGAGTACTCATCAGAGGAAGCCCAAATGCCAAGCATGAAGATGGCGGTTCAATAAAGAGCTTAAGGCCCACGGGCGGCTTAAGCCCATTGTAGTAAACTGCCATGATGGCATGACTTGTAACGTAAGGTAGATTTAACTGGTCACCGAGCCGGACTCTGTTTATAAGCCGGCCAGGACTCTGTAAGCCGGTGGGCGTCAACCCGTATATATAAGGGGACGACCTGCTGGCGACTTAGGGCAAGAAACAACACATCGAGAACCGGGCATAGCGTGTCTCGCTCCCTGGTTATCGAAACATCAATACCAACCCAAGTAGACGTAGGCCTTACCTTCACCGTAAGGGGCCGAACTAGTATAAACTCTCTCGTGTCCCTTGTCCCGATTTAACCCCTTCAAGCTTCCTAGTTGCAATGGCTCCACAATTAAGTCCTTTCATGAGGACATCTGACGTGACTATTCCACGACAGCTGGGCTCCTGCCACCTCCCTACCCCGTCGTCCACCATACCCCGTCGTCGGATCATAGCATCGCGCCCCTGAACCTCGCCTCCCGACCCCCCACCCCCCACCCCCACCCCCACCACGGTCCACCCTCGCCGCCAG
>NC_041393.1:754354414-754357391 GCF_002162155.2 Triticum dicoccoides | reverse complement strand
TGAGGTGCCTCTCCCATGGCTCCCAGGTGTCGAGGTTGTCTCCTCATCCCTGGTTCAGATTGAGCCGAGGACGGGCTCTCTCCTCCTGGCGGTCTCCAGTGAGGCCTCGTCTCCAGCCCAGGATAGGGCTCACCGCTCCCCCCCATGCGGTCCATGCCCCACTCTGGCGCAGTCCAATCTCGCTGCAAAAATCCATACCGTACCCGATATCGCCGGAGTCAACACCATGGGTGCCCATGTGCAGTTCTCAGCAGCTTGTTTGCTTCTCTTTTTTGCAGATTTTGGGTTGTGCACTTCAAATCACGCGGTTTCAGTGTCGTAATTTGGTGTTGCATGACGGCCGGCGGCGGCCGGCGCATGTCCAACCCTCCCCATCTAGCCGACAGCAGCGATTCGGTGCAGTTCACCGCACCGTCGAGCTCGCCTCCCCTCCACCCCTCTTTGCAGTTCGCCAACGACCTGATCGCTCTTTGACCACGGATTCGGCCGCCACCCCACCCCAGCCACCCCTACCCTGCTTCCCACTCCCATTCTTCACCGGTGGAGTAGCACAGCCGCGGCGGTATAGTGCAATTTGACGCAGTGGTGGAGATTGCAAGACCCATCCTCCTCCCCCTCCCTCTCACAATGACGTTTGTCTTGGTAGTCGCTGTAGTTTGCTTCCGTCGCCCTGCAGTTCCGAAGGCCCGTAGTGCGGCACTGTATAACAAGCACACTAAGTGGAGCACGACAGTGGACAAAAAACAAAGATACAATTCACCGGTGATGGCTCTTCCATGATGGCTCCTCTCTGATTCCCCACGCTTCCTCTGGTATGTAGG
Organism: Triticum dicoccoides; assembly: GCF_002162155.2. NCBI lineage: Eukaryota > Viridiplantae > Streptophyta > Magnoliopsida > Poales > Poaceae > Triticum > Triticum dicoccoides. The sequence goes on along the minus strand of NC_041393.1, from coordinate 754,356,570 downwards.
TCCGGCAACGCTCCCGTGTCGATGCAGCTCACTTCGTCCGTGCAGTTGGTTTTTTTATGTTCAAGCTGTAGCTCACTTCATGAGGTCGTCAAAGGGCTGAAGAGTGTGCCGGTGTCGCGCCCCTTTCCAGCAAGCGCATCATGCAGTGCTGTCGAGCGTGGCGTGCAGTGCTCAACCTAGCGTGAAGTCTACGGCCCTCACCTGCAGCTCTCTCCTGCACTTGTTCGCGCCTGCAGCTCTCTCTTGCACTTGTTCGCGTGCGGCGGGAGACAAGTGCACTACACTAGGGTGGCCAGCGACATATTTCTTTTTAGTAGTTCATCTTTGTTGTATGTTTTAATTTCATCATGTTTGTGGTTCATTTGTGGCATCCTGCAGTACGGATTGCAGGCGCATGCAGTGTTTTAAATGCAGAGATAAAAATGATGGTTGAAGCATCGTTAATAAAAAAGAACAATAATGTAGTTAAATTTATGAAGTTCACTACTCTTGTCTAATCTGGACACAGTAATAGAAAAAGTTTGTCGGAGGGTTGCTGTGCCCGGCAGCAACGTTGTCGTGCAGTTTGCTAGCGGTACTGATGGCCCTGGCGTGCAGCTCAGATGGGCGGCTTGGGCGATTCAGTTAGTATATTTTTGTTTCGATGATTGTTTTGTAAAACTATTCAAGGATATCTTTATAAAAAAGGGGGGGAATCCCTAACGTAGTTGATTCCTAAAAAAGATTCGCCCTCTCATCCAAAAAGACGTGTTACATGCAAAAGTTAGAAAAACAACAACAAAATAAGGGTCACTTGCTCATCTGATGCAGTGCAATTTTCTATATGAAGAAGTGTGGTCGGCCGTCTGATGTTGTTCATCTCGTAAGTGCAAAGAAAAAATGTTACCGAAACTGAAAAAAGTAATGTGGTTCACTTCTCCATACTTTTGCGGTTTACTTACGCATGATGTGAAGTGCGACCCACTTTCTTTTCTGAGAAATAATACGTTTGGCAAAAAAAGACATGAAGTTCTCTTGCCTGTCTGATGTAGTGTGGTCTTACGTTCGAAGCAGTGGTTTCTTCTGTCGTTAATAAAAAATGACAACAAAAACTCACAAAAAGCTCATCTGAGAAAATTTACGCTCGACAAGACAAATCATGAAGTTCGCTCGACTGTCTGATGCAGTGCGGCTTTCCGTCCGAAGCAGTGCGTTCTTTTGGCGTTCATAAAAAAATGATAACAAAAACTCACAAAAAAGCTCATCTAAGATAATTTACGCCCGATAAGACAAATCATGAAGTTCGCTTGACTATATGATGCAGTGTGGTTTCTGTCCGAATCAGTGCGTTCATTTGTCTGATGCAGTACACACGTCAGTTTTTGTGTCGCGAAAAACAGAGTATCCGTATTTTAGTAATTTTAAAACTGCTTTTAAATCGTAAGGAATTAGATAGTGTGTTCTACATGAAAAAGATGCACCTCGTCGATATCTTTCTGACGATGTATCATTTGCATCATTCCACCGAGCTGTTTTAAAAAATTTACGAAAAAACGGCCGCTGCCACTCGTCGTCCGCCGCACGATTTTCAAAATTAACTTAAAACCGTAAGGAATTTTCAAAACTATTTCAACATATGAAAGTTGCGCCTCGTTTGTAGCTTTCCAACGGCGTATCACACGCCTCGTTTCGACAAACGGTTAAAAAATTGGAGCGAAAACAGTACCAAAAATTTGAAATTTTTTGAAAAACAGAATTCCACGATTTAGTAAATTTGAAACTGCTCTTAAATCGTAAGGAATTAGAGAACAATTTATATATGAAAAAGAAGAGCCTCGACGATATCTATCCAACGGCGTATCATTTTCTTCATTCCGACGAGCGGTTTAGAAGAAATCACGAAAAAACTCTCGCTGCCACTTGTCATGGGCCACACCGTTTTGAAAACTGCTCTTAAACCGCGAGGAATCTCGAAAAGTGTTCAACATGTCGAAGTTGTGCCTAATCCATTGCTTTTCAACGGTATATTACACGCCTCATTCCGATAAACGGTTAAAAAATTAGAGCAAAAACAGTACCGAAAAAACAACGCGTGCAGTTTTTTTGGACGAGAAGTTCACTTGTGTTAGTACTGCAGCACACTTGGTTCAAAGAATGACGTGCACTTGCGTTCAGCG
>NC_041393.1:754294066-754354089 GCF_002162155.2 Triticum dicoccoides | reverse complement strand
ACTTTCCTCTCCTCCACACCCAACCCCCGGTCGCCTCACCTTCTCCCGTGCCGTCTTCCCCAACCCCGGTCACCTCCCTTCCGATCTCCACCGGCCACGCCACTCCACCGCCCCAGCACTCGCAGAGCGGCGCCTTCATCTACCAGCGATGGTGGCCTCACCGCCTCGCCGGCGCGTGGATCCAGCACCGCACGCAACCGGCCCACCTTGATCTGCCGCCCTGCCCTCCACGCAGGCCGCCGCCCTCCACGGCCCCCTCCCTGGCCCCACCGCGCGACGCCGGCCCACCCCGTCGACGGCCTCAGCCCCGCCCAGCCCTTGATGCCGTCCGGCGCCCCTGCCTCCGACCAAGCTCGATGACATTGCCGCGACCAATTCCAACCTGCCCACCGCCCCGGGGCTGATGCAGGCGCGCCGCCCTCAAGTGTCATGCGCGGCTGCCGGTGCGGATCTGGCCCGCGGCCACGGGATCAGGGCGTGAGGCTGGCCCTGCTGCGCCATTAGCAGACGGGATCGAGCAGCAACTGTCGTTGACCGACGCATGCTCCCTCGCCGATGGCCCTGGTCCGTTTATCCACGGTTTCTCGTGACCCTCAGGTCGTCGGGATTGAATGGGCTGCCCCGCATCGGTGCCTCTTCGCGCATCTGCGGGCGTCCAACCTCACGCTTGGAAGGTTGACTGCCGCCTGCGGTAGCCGTGGACCCGTGGTCCAAGGCCGGAGGAGCTCCACCTCACCTGCAGCCGCCCAGAGTGCGCGAAGACCGTCAACAACGGCGACGGCATCCTGGGAACACGAGTTGCCGCCAATGCAGTTCGCAAAAGGCCTTTTTTCTCTTTGTTTTTGCAGATTTTGGATGTGCACTTCATCTTGTGCGCAGATTTTGGATGTGCGGTTTGCCCAGGCCGAGGGAGCCCTCTCCCCGGCTCAGTGAAGTTTGTTTTTTGCAGCTCACTGAAGTTTGTTTTGCAGCTCGCTTGATGAGTGAAGTACGTCCGGTGACTGCGTGCGGTTTGGCAACGCAAAGCATTTGCATTCTCGTTGTGTTGATGTGTGCAGTACATTTTATAAAAAGTTGCAGTTGGGTTGTATTTTGTGGGTGATTGTAATGTGGAGACAGAAAAAAGGACTTTGTGTGGATTACTTAGTTTGTAAAAGAAAAACTTGGTAAAAGCAGTGCGCTCGGTGAACTGAAGAAGTACATTTTTTCAAATTGTTGTACTTCATTGTTAAAATCTTTGTGGTTCCCTTATTGCAGTGCACACGAAAGTAAAAATGCATTGGGAGCTGTAGTGCACTTTGTTGTTGCGTACGCACAATGATTTTCAGTCTATTTGATGCAGTGCAGTTTCGGTCTGAAGCAGTGCACTGATCTATCTGATGCAGCGCACTTCGTTGTCGCGTACACACGATGATTTTCAATCCTTTTTGATGCAGTGCGGTTTCGGTCTGAAGCAGTGCACTCATCTGTCTGAAGCAGTGTACTTCGTTCGTCGCGTATGCATGACAATTTTTAGTCTGTCAGATGCAGTGCGGTTTTTAGTCAGAAGCAGTGCACTCATCTGTCTGATGCAGTGCACCCCGATGATTTGGGCATCACAAAAAACAGAGTGTCCGCATTTTTGTAAAATCGAAATTGCTCTTAAACCATAAGGAATTAGAGAGTGTGTTCTACATGAAAAAGTTGCCTCTCGTCGATATCTTTCCAATGGCGTATCATTTGAATCATTTGGAAAACCGGTTTGTAAAAATTTCACGAAAAAACAGCCGCTGCCACTCGTCACCCACCGCACAATTTTCAAAATTAACTTAAAACCGTAAGGAATCTCAAAACCATTCCTACATATGAAAGTTGCGCCACGTTCGTAGCTTTCCAACGGCGTATCACACGCCTCGTTTCGTCAAACGGTTAAAAAACTGAAGCGAAAACAGTACCGAAAATTTGAATTTTTTTGAAAAACAGAATTCCGCGATTTAGTAAATTTGAAACTGCTCTTAAACCGTAATGAATTAGAGAAAGATTTATATATGAAAAAGATGCGCCTCGACGATATCTATCCAATGGCGTATCATTTGCTTCATTCCGACAAGCAGTTTAGAAAAAAACGCGAAAAAATGCTCGCTGCCACTCGTCATCCGCCGCACTATTTTCAAAACTGCTCTTAAACCGTGTGGAATCTCGAAAAGTGTTCAACATGTAGAAGTTGCGCCTAATCCATAGCTTTTCAATGGTATATTACACGCCTCATTCCGATAAACGGTTAAAAAACTAGAGCGAAAACAGTACCGAAAAAACACCGCGTGCAGTTTTTTTCGACACGAAGTTCACTAGTCTCTATTGCAGTGCTCGTCGTCAAAATGATGCAGTGCGCTTCTGCTGAGCGTGTAGTGCCGAAGTGGTGTGCAGAATAGTTATTCTGCTAATATTAGCAGAATAGACCGTCTGTGTGTGTATATATATGTGGATCACGGTCGGCCCTATATAGGTGGCAATGCGGTTGTTCCCGAACTCATAGCGAGTGAAAAAAAACACCCTCTCTCCCCGCACGATGCGCCTCCCCCCACCTCGAACAGCCGCCACGGCCAGCCCCACCTCCAGCCACCGGATGCCGCCGCCGCGGCCGAGCCCTCAACCGCCGGAAGCCGCCGCCGCAGCCGAGCCCTCAACCACCGGATCCCGCCGCCGCCACTACAGCCTCAGCCACCAACTGCCGGATCCCACCGCCTCCACTACGTCTCCGACTACCAACTGACGCATCCCGTCAACGCCATTGCGACCCCGGCCACCAACTGCTGGATCCCGTCGCCGGCTGAGTGCCTACTCGCACCGCCCCACCGCCCGGGGCACCCCACCGGCCCCTCCGCCCTATGATCTGCTGCCGGTACCGCCGCCTTGCATGTGGATGTGCGCCATCATCCCCAATGCGCTGTCGCCGACAACAGCAGCACCCCATCAGTGTGGGCCTGGCGCACTTCCTACCGGCCTTCATCCTCCCCTTCTACTAGCCCCGGCCATGGCCCCTCCACAACTACCGAGCGCCGGCCTCCACCATCTCCCTCCGTCTTCCTCTGCTCGTGATGGACTGCATGGCACAAACCGTGAGCTCGCCATATTCCTGCACAAAATTTTGCAGTTTAAGAAAAATGAAGATGGTAGTTCGAGAAGACTATTTTTAGCTGTTTTCTGGCGCCACCACCTACAGCCGGCACCGCAGCGGCCAGGCCGTTCAACTTCGCGTCCTCGGGGCGTTCACCTCTGCCCGTGTGAGCGCGCGTCGCACCTGTGCGCTCCGCTTGGAGGCACCATGCGTCTGGCCACCCAGCACATCTACGCTCCAAGCTCCAACCTTTCTGTTGTTCCCTGCAATTGTATAGTATCCAGATCAAATCGTTGATTCCTATTCTCTAAGTGATTTTGATGTCTGAAGTTCAACTGTATATGCAGGCGCAAAAAACTGTTGTTTTTGGTACATTAGTTTCAGTTTCACAGGTTGGTTTCCTTCCCAGTTTATATCCAAAAATGCAACAATGGGATCGACGGTAGTCCGGGATCTGCGATGACGAGGGATGCTATTTTTGGTTTGCTTTTGTGAATCGGACATGAAGTGTGGTGGACGGACGACTAGAGGTATTGCTGCCATTGTTAGTAGCCAAGTGAAAATACTACTAGGATCATCCATGATACAGTATGAGCTTCTGTGGTTGATCAGTACATGGAAATTGATCCTCCATGTGTGTATGATTGCATCCATATTTGTTGTTCTCTGAATAGGAAGCTCTGCGCTATTATTTTGTAACTGCATCCACCAGAGATAGATAGATGAAACCATTGATAGAATCAAGTTCAGTTCAGTAGAAGCTCTCTGTGCGCTTGCTCCAAGCTGCAGGACACTGCTCAAATGCACTGGTGTCTGATGGTTGTTCATCATCTAGCCATCCATCCATCAGTTCTGCTTTTCTGCCATTGTGGTCGCCCAATATTCTTCAAGCTGCAGGGCTGCATCTGGCTCTCTTCAATTATCGGTCATCAACGGCGAAACAAACAGTTGCCAAAAAAGAACGGCGAAACAAACAAAAAGGTCAGAATCTGGCCCTCTAGAAGTTCAGTTTGTTGATTTTCTGAAGTTTTTAAACATGACTATAACCGTGTATATTTTGCAGGGCCATGTGATAGGGATTTTTCTATGGTTGTGATAATGCACTTCTATTCGTCCTCACCACAAATCCTCACAGCTATTGCTCTCGCTGCTGGCGCGTCCTGTGGCTGGCACTCCTGGTGTACGTACCGTTCATGCCACCGACGCCCTATTGCCAGTGTTGTTGGCTTGTGCCCGGGTCGGTTCCAGCTGTTTTTGCCTTTACCGTCCACATGCACTTTTGGATCCTTCAGATTTGTGATGTGCTAATGACTACTACATGTTTGTTCAGATGCTCCTATGAGGATACAAAGATATGTATGCGTGTATTTCTCCACACAATAAAAAGTTTGTACGTAGTATTTTTTTTCATTTAAAAATGTGTGGCTGCCTATAGTTCTTTTCTGTCTGTGTGTTAGTGGTGAGTGCGTGCATTGTACTAGTGGTTTACCGGTGTGTGCGTGCGGGTGCATGCATAAACCAGTGCACATGCGTGCTGTGCACACACAAAATGAAGAGAATTTCATAGTTTTTAGCCAGCTCGTGTGCACCATAAGTGTTCGTGTTTACGCCCCAAAATAAGAATATTACTTTTGTACAAAGCTAGAAAAATATAAACACAAATTTTGCTTAGGTATTCTTCTGATTTGCTGTTCTTTTTTTTGTTCTTATGCCTATAGGGAACCGGGCCTATTTAATTTTATAATTTTTTAATTTCATTTAATTCGTATAAACCACGAGAGTTCATGGAAAAAATAATAAGACATTCAATATGTCTTTGATGTAAAAATCTATAAATTAAAAAACATGACGCAGTTCAATCAGTGATAACACGGGAGTCCAAGAATAAAACAATGAAGTTATAAACAGAAATGAAAAGTCAAATAAAAAACATGTTTCTAAAAAATAAAACCCAATGTGTTGAAATTAAAATAATAGATCGTTTTGTAAAAAAATCCAATAAGCTCAAATTATTATAATAGAAAAAAGTTTAAAAACTAAAAATTTATTCTCCCTATTTAAAACACACATAATTTCAAAAATTAAAATAATGGAGTGGTTTGATGTTCATTACAAAGTAGGATTTTTCTTATTACTAAGAAATAAAACCAAGAAGTCCAAGTTAAAAATATGGAGAAGTTTGATGATTATAAAAACTATGATTTTCCTCATTATTTAAGAATAGAAACAATAAGTTCAAAATAAAGTAATGCAATAGTTCGATGTATAAAAAATCGAAAATCTGAATTTATTGATGCGAAGAACATAAGAAGTTCAGACAAAAATAACACAATAATACAAAAATAAGAGAGCCGGATATTTCATCGTTTCTAATAAAAAATATAAAAAGTTCAAATTTTAAACATAAAGAAGTTCAAAATATCGTAAAAAATGGCATTATCACCATTTCTAAAAAAACTCTAGAACTTCAAAGTTAAATAACGGACTTGTTCAATATTTATTACAAAACTAGGATTTTGCCGTCACTGAAAGAAATGAACCAAGAAGTCCAAATTACAGAAATAGAGAAGTTCAAATTAAAAAGAAATAAAAAACTCAGATTTTCCTTGTTACTAAAGAATAAAAATAACGAAGTTAAAATTAAAAAAGAGGAGTAGTTTGATGTATACGGGAAACTCAAATTCTTTCCGTTCTCTATGGAAAATAAAACTATGAAGTTCAATTTACAAAAAAAATTGATGTTTATTTAAAAACATATTTACTTTCTAATAATATGACTAAGAAGTTGAAATTAAAATAACAGAGAAGTTCAAAGTATATAAAAACTCATATTTGTTGCAAGAAGTTCATGTGCACCTCCATGCATGGTTCAGAATTTATATTGCAGGACGTCCAACCTCCAATTACATGTTTTAAAATGGCAAAAAATGATGTCCGACCTTCAATTGCGTGTAATTCGGCGTATACACAAAAATGTGACATAAGTTCATATTGAAAACAACGAGAAATTCAAGTACTGCAAGGAATGCTTTTCAGGTGAAAATAAAAGTATAGAAAAATAAAAAGATAAAATGTTTGTTGAAAGAAGTTCAAGTGCTCTATCCAGGGAAAAAAGAAGTTCAAAAATTAAATAACAAAGAAGTTCAACTTTTAATAAATAGAGGGATTCAAAATTTCGTAAAAAAAGATTAAGAAATAAAACCAAGAAGTCCATATTAAAAAGATGCAGAAGTTCGATGATTATAGAAAACTCAGATTTTCTCGTTATTAAATAATGGAAACAAGAAATTCAACTTTTAATGATAGAGTGCTACAAAATTTTGTAACAAAAGATTAAGAAATAAAACCAGGAAGTCCATACTAAAAAGATGGAGAAGTTCGATGATTATAGAAAACTCTGATTTTCCTCGTTATTAAAGATTGGAAACAAGAAGTTCAAAAATTAAATAACAAGAGGTTCGACTTTTAATAATAGAGCGCTTCAAAATTTCATAAAAAAGATTAAGAAAATTAGATTAAAAATTTATAAAAAAACAAAATATTTTCACGTAACTGAGAGAAGATCGGGTTGATAATTGCCAGAAGTTCATGTACTACATGTTGTGCATTTGTATGAAAAAAAGAATGAAAAAGCAAAGGCTAAGAGTTTCGTTGCTAGAAGTTCAAGTGCTCAACCCGAGAAAGTTCAAAAATTCTTGTGAGAGAGGTCTAACAAAAATACGTGACAGAAGTTCAAGGTGAAAATAGCGGGAAGTTCAACTACTACACGAAATGCATTTCAGATAAGAATATAAGCTTAGAAAACTAAAATCTTCAAAGGTTTGTTGTAAGAAGTTCACGTGCTCCTCCCGGTGAAGTTCGAGATCTCTAGTGCGAGACGTCCAACCTTCAACTACATGTTAAAAACAAGTAAAAACGATGTTGTTTTTGCCATTTTTAATACTGCTCTCAAACAGTAACGAATTTGTGACGATTGTCTTGATGAAAAATTTAGTTGCTCGAAGTTCAAGTGACCTGCCCGGGAAAGTTCAAAAAAGGATTTTGCCCATTACTAACAAATAAAACTAAGAAGTTCAAATTTAAAAAATGGTGAAGTTCGATGTCTATAAGAAATGCAGATTTTTCTCATAATTTTTCCTGTTACGAACGAAAAAACCAATAAATTCAGTTTGAAAATATCCAAGAAGTTGTATGATGTTTATTACAAAAATAGCATTTTTTCCCGTTAAACATGAATGACACCAAGAAGTCCAAATTGAAAAAAACCAAGAAGTTCAGTTCTAAAAAATACAATAGTTCAATGTATATGAAAAAATAGATTTTCCTCAATAATAAATAATAAACCAAGAAGTTCAATTTTAGAAAATGGAGCAGTTCAATATTTATCACAAAAACTTAAATTTTTCCCAATGCTAACGAATAAACCAAGAAGTTCAGTTCGAAATAACGAAGAATTTGTATAATGCTTATTACAAAACTAAGATTTTTTCCGTATAAAAATCGAATGCAATTCCTTACTCAAAATATAAAAAGGTGAAGTTCATATTGAAATAACAGAGAAATTCAGAGTTTATTAAAACCTAGGATTTACCTGTTGAAAAAATAAATAAAAAACACAGCGCCATTTTTTGCACTTTTAAAAACTACTCATAAATGAAAAGAATGGTTGATAGAAGTTCAATTGCTCAGCGAGGAAAAGTTCAAAAAATTCTTGTGAGAGAGGTTCACCCTGTATTGAGATGTCCAAAATACATAAAAAAATATGTTTTTTGTGTTTTAAAATAATTCTCTCAAACCAGAGAGAAAGTGATAACAACCGGAAGTTCACATACTACATGGTGTGTATTTCGTACAAGAAAAATACAAATAAAGTGAAACAGAGTGAAGTTCAAACAGACATGCCCCAGAAGTTTAACTACTTCACGCAGTCCGAAAAACAGCATGTCAAAAAATAGCACGTCAAAAACAGAGTGAAGTTCAAAAAGACATGCCCGAGAAGTTCAACTACTTCACGCAGTGCATTTCTATTCGTGATGAAGGCAGAAATCATGATCTTGTCATTTTCTAATTTACTTCAAAACGACAAGAATATCATTTGTGTAAGTTCAAGTCCTCGGTCGGAGAAAGTTAAAAAAATATTATGAGAGAGGTTTGTACAAAAAGAATATCATTTGTGTAACACTGATGAAAATGGATGGGAAAATTACAAACGAAAATATGTTACAGAAGTCCAACGTGAAAACAGTGGGAAGTTCAACTACTGCACTAAATGAATTTCATAAGAAAAAACTTTTAAAACCGTCGCGAGTATGAAAAAATGATCAACACGAAAAAGTTGCGTGTTTATAGCAGCTTTCCATCGGTGTATAACTTGCTTAATTTCAGTGAGTGAATGAAGAGCTACGAGCAAAAAAAAGCACGTGAAAAATAGAGTGAAGTTCAGGCAGAACTGCCACAGAAGTTCAAGTACTTCACGCAATGCATTTTCGACGAATCTGTTTTGCAATAAAGGCAGAACGAGTGATCTCGCCGTTTCTGAAATTACTTGAAAATGACTGGGATTCAGAGAAAACCATCAACATGAAAAAAATTCGCATTTTTCGTAGCTTTTCAACAGTGTATTATTTGCCCCGTTCTGATGAAGTTTGTAGAAATTACGACGAAAATACGTTTTTAGCCATTTTCAAAATCAACGTAAAACCGTAATGAATTTGGAGAAACAATATATAACTAAAAGTTTCGCGTTTGTTCAGGCTTTCCAACGCCATATCATTTGCTACGTTCGGACGTATGATTAACAAAATATATCAAAAATACAAACTTAGTAGAACTTGTACCAATTTCTAAATTACTTTTAAACCATTCAAAATTAGAAAAACATTCAACATGAGAAAAAGTGCATTTTCATAAGCTTTCCAACGCCATATCAGTTGTCTTAATTGGATTAGGCATTTAGAAATGGCAACGAAAATACGAACTCGGTTGTTCGGTTTGCGAAATTTTACGATTTTCCACATTACACTTTAACCATAGGGAATTAGAAAAAACTTTCAGCATGTGGAAGGAGCGGTTTTACAGCAGCTTTCCAACGACATATTATTTGCCTCATTTCGATAAACGGTTTAGAAATGCGATCAAATATACGATTCACGTTTTTTGTATGAAGAAAAAACGGTTTTCAAAACTGCTCTTAAACCACTTACATTTTGCCAAAATTTGAAGTTGGGTCATGATACTGTTGTCCATAGCTTTCCAATGGTATATCGCAAGCCCCAATTGGGCAATGTTGATAGAAGTTCAACGTAGCACTAGGGGAAGTTCAGGTCGAACAACTCAAGCAGTAAAATTGCAAAAAACGCAATTTCATCACGACCTGAGAGAAAAATCCGCCAGCGAGCAAGATTTATATTTAAAATTGGTATTTAGTTGCTAAAAATGTTTCTAGATTACACTAACATCATATAGAACACTACTAACCAAAATAATTCGCTGGGGAAGCCACGGTTGCAAAGATAGCCCGAAGGTCGCGTTCGTACAGAGGGAAGTTCAGGCGCGTGTACAAACAAAAATACGTCACAGAAGTTCAACGTGAAAATAGCATGAAGTTCAACTACTAAGCTGAATGAATTTCAGATGACAAACTTTTAAAATCGTTGCGAGTATGAAAAAATGATCAACACGGGAAAGTTGCGTGTTTACAGCAGGTTTCCATCGGTATATCACTTGCTCAATTCCGGTGAGTGGATGGAGAGCTAGGAGTAGTGGATAGAGATATATGAGAAGAAAAAAAAAGCACGTGAAAAACAGAGTGAAGTTCAAGTACATGTGCCGAGAAGTTCAGATTCTTCACGAGGTGCATTTTCGAAGAATCAGTTTCACGATAAAGGCAGAACGAATGATCTTGCCATTTTCGCAATTACTTGAAAACGGCTAGGAATCAAAGAAAACCATCAATATTAAAAAGTTTCGCATTTTCCGTAGATTTTCAGAGGTATATTATTTGCCCCATTCCGATAAAGTATGTAGAAATTACGCCAAAAATACGTTTTTATTCATTTTCCAATTTGACTTAAAACTGTAAGGAATTAGGAGAAATAATGTATACAAAAAAGTTTCGCATTTGCTCAAGCTTTCCAACGCCGTATCATTTGTTGCATTCGGACGTCCGGTTAAAAAATTAGCTCGAAAATACAAACTCGGTGGAACTTGTATCATTTTCTAAATTACTTTTAAACCGTTCCAAATTAGAAAAAACTTTTAACATGAAAACGTAGCGCATTTTCACAATTCCAGCGCCATATCATTTGCCTCAAATGGATTAGCCGTTTATAAATTACATTGAAAATACAAACTCGACTGTTCGGTTTGCGAAATTTTACGATTTTCAAAATTACTCTTTATCCGTAGGGATTTAGAGAAAACTTTCAACATGTCGAAGGAGCGGTTTTGCAGCAGCTTTCCAACACTATATTATTTACCTCATTCCAATATACGGTTTAGAAATGCGATCAAAAATACGATTCACGTTTTTTGCATGAAGAAAAAACGGTTTTCAAAACTGTTCTTAAACCACTTACATTTTGCCAAAAATTTAACTTGGATCGTGATATTGGTGTCCATAGCTTTCCAACGGTATATCGCAAGCCCCATTTGGACACTTTTTAGCTGAAGTTCAACCTAGTACTCGGGGAAGGTCAGGCGCGTTACTCGGGAAGTTCATGTTGTGATCAGAATATTATTCTGATCCCGTGATCAGAATAGTGTTTATATATATATATGATGCATTTAGGGTTATGTTTGTGCTTGACTATGTATTGTGTGCCTAACATTGTTGGGGGTAGCAAGATCTAGTGTTAGGGTTAGTGGTTTTGTTAGAGCTAGGGTTAGGCTTAAGGTTAAGGTTATGATGATAGTAAAAATTACTCCTTGAATTGTAGGATGGCACCGATTATATTTTTTGAGTCTTCTACTGAGGTGGCGGTGAAGCATGAACGTGTGTTCGTTGAGGAAGCGATGCAGTCATGGGTGGATACTGTTTCATGAGTTGAATGCAACTTGCAAAGTGCTATAATCCAAGTGCCCTTGAAAGGTGTTCGAAGATAAAAGGAAAAAAGATACGTTACCTTCGGATGAACGAAAAACTTCATAGATGTGATCTTGCAAGGCAAATTGCATTATGCGCAACAAGGGAAGAATTGAGTCAACTGGACATAGATAACCCTGGCCAGTTCATTGACTGTGTAATTAAGCAAGGATCATCACTGATATCGAGGTAGGCTTCTCTCTAGGCTTGGGTCCTTGAAAGGGCGGATGTTGTTTCTTGCAACCCGGGACTGTACAACAAAGATATTGTGTTGAAGCCTGTATGAGAACATAGTGGGAATTATGCACGCATCAATAATAAAAGGGGTTGTAGTCCATGTGCTCCTGTTGGGGAAGTTTCAGTATTAGTTGACCTCCGTGACATTGTAGTATCATTTGAACTATAATGGCATGAACCCCTTATCATTTGCTATTTGCACTTTAGATTGAACTACGTATGTGTTATGTAATCTTTGTCATTTGAACTTTGTCAGAATTTTGTGTTATATGTCATTTTAAGTAAATTATATTTCTTTGTTGTATGCCATTTGGATTAAGTTAAGTTTTGTGTTTGATATATCACTCACTTTACAAAAACGTAGTACTCATGTAGGATCGAAAATAATGCGATCATGGAGAAAGCATGTCGTGGAAATCACGGCCACCTATGGGTCCATGAGCCCCTTTTGGTTTGGCGGGGGTATGGGCACATTGCACAAAGAGCGGAGAAGCGTAACACAGCACGACAGAGATCACACGGGCAGTTTTTACCCATGTTCGGACCGCCGTGAGGCGTAAAACCCTACTCCTGTTTGGTGGGTTGATGGTGGATAATGGTGGAGAACACGACGCTCTTGCCCGGCAGGGTTGCCTCGAGGCGAGAGTAGCTACGCGTGTATGAAATTTCGAGGGTCTGAATCCTTGCTACGGTTGCGATGGGCCTCCTTTTATAGGTAAAGGGGTCACCGCAGTGGCAAATCAATCTTTTACACACTGATTAGAGAGCAAACAATGCTATCATACCTAACTCTACAGGCGGACAGAGCACATTAAATGTGCCGCTCAGTGTCACATCACAGCGCGCCCTGCAAGCCTTGCCAAGCTGTTTTGCCAGCTTCACGCCTGCTTGCTTGACACATCTCAGGACAGGTGTCATATGGAGGTGCTTTCTATAAGAAGTGGCTGCCATGTGGAAGGAAGCGGCCACTTAGTTACTTAGGGGCTTGACACCGCACCGGTCGATGACTTGCATTGCTGTGAGGTGGTGCGGTGGGGTGGTTTGTCTCCACAAGCCCCCGCTGGCCTGCCGGGACGATCTGGAGGCTTGCTTCCGGGGCAACCCCAACCTCTCCAGGCTCTCCTTCCCGGCAAGGGAGGCTTTTCCCTTAGTGATTTCTTGTTTCTCTAGCTTGACATGGTCTTCTCGACCATCTCTCTGATTCTTCAAAAGAGCTGATCCCTTCATGCTTGATCTGATCTTGGTGCTGCAATCTTGTCCTTGGGCCTGTGCACAATATGGGCAACGGACCCAGGGTTTGTTGCAACGATAGGAGCCCTCGCGCCTATCCCGAACACGCAGCCGGGCGTCGCCTTGGTAGGCCCTTACTAGTGCACAGGCAGGAGCATGGTGGTGGCTCGCCCCTTTGAGATCTTCTTTTCTTCTTCATTAACCTGAGCCCAGGTCAGTTTTTGGTTCTCCCACGCGTCGTGTAACGCTAATTGGAGTGGGGCCACTCTTGTAATGGCCTGTTAATGACTTTAACGCATGGGTGAGTAACTGCCAATTCACTCTCCCACCACGCCCTTATCCTTAGCCACGTATGTTGCATGCATCAAGTGGGGTAGGTAACGGAGGCGCGTGGTGTGGGAGAGCATCAAGGCAGGGGCCCGACCTTCATGGATTGGCTGAGGTGGGTGGCGATTACCCGCCGAGGGATCGACTCTCTGCCCTGACCCGCCTATAAAAGGAAGGGCGGGGGAGGAGCGGAGGCATCCATCCTCATATCCCCCCCCCCTCCATCCTTTGCTTTCTGCTAGTTATGCTGAAAGGGAGAACCCGGGGCCAGGCCCCGGGCGTTAGCTTGGGGTTGGTGATGCCAAATGCTCGCGCTGATGCGTGTACTACAAAAAAAGACACACCCGTGACATTTTGGGCCAAACGAATCTTTTTTCTGTCATGCTTATGATACTTCTATGAAGATAATTATGACAAAACCCGGTATCATCATAGATGTGGTGGGCTCCTACTTCTATGACAAAAAATCATGACAAAAAATGGGCTTTTCGTCCTGGGCGGGCCGGAGACGCACCTACATGACATTCTTTGGGCCGTCCATGACGAAGAAAATCGTCGTAGAAGGGAGGTCGAGGAAAATATCGGGGGGTTCCCGGTTACGGTGGGTGGTCAAGGCTGAGAAATGCAGTGTGGTTTTTGTGTTTCTCTCGTATGCGTGCGTGGTGCGAGCCATGTCGCTATAACTGAACCCAAGCAATCTCCTGCTGCTACACACCATAGCTGATCGATTGATCCCTCCGCTCCTAACTGAACCCGACCAATACTCCTACACTGCTAACTGAACCCGATCGATCACTACTGCTGCATGCTTAATGAAGTTGATCGAACCCCCATGCGAGACGTAGCTAGCCGGTTGGGTTGCCTCCAGATGAACAGTGCCTGTTGCTGCCGCACGCGATATACGTAGAAAGAGTTGAGAGGTGGTGTGAGTCGAGCCGATTGGGTTGGCTGTGGATGAACAGTTCCCTATGGGGGTAGGATGAACAGGACCCCGGCCATGTGTATAGGCGGTTGCCGCTGGATGAAAAGGACCCCGTGGTATATAGTACGTGGTTGCCGCTGGATGAACATGAGCACAAGGAGGCCGCCACACACCCCAGCCGATTGGGCATGGATGAATAGGACCCCATGGAGGCTGGTTGAACTAAAACCGGTGGAGGCTAGATGAACAATAGCCCTTGGATGAACTGTGTCGGGTGGAGCCTGGAGATGGTGGATGAACAGTAGGAGGTGGAGGCTGGAGGAAGTCAGCGTTGGATGAACAGTAGCCCGTGGAGTCCTGTTTTGTGGTACGCCACACCCCTCCCGATGAATAGGACCCTCATTTCGACCGTAGGAGGTCGACGAGAAGCCTGTTTCCTCCATTTTGTGGTACGCCACACCCCTCTGATCAGCAGGACCCTGTTTTGACCATAGGAGCTTGAACAGAAGTCTGTTTCCACTGTTTTGCGGTACGCCAGACCCTTCCCGATGAACAAGACCCCATTTAGACCATACGCGGTCGAATAGAAGGCCCGTTTCCTCTGTTCTGCTGTATGCCAGACCTCATTCCGGCTGTTCCATCCAAGCCGATTAGTTCCCGATGAATAGGACGAGTTTCGACCCAGTGGCTTCGCTCCCGATGAATAGGACACAGTCTGACCCAGTCACTTGGCTCTTGGTGAAGACGATGTTGTTTCCTCCGTTTCGGCCCAGCCGGTTAGCTGCCGATGAATAGGATGATGTTGCTGCCTTCTGTTTCCTCTCCATGTACACGAGCCCTGGCCGTATGTATGTGCGAGTACACGTTCGAGACCCCGCCCTTATGTACGTACGTAGCCGTATTTAATTTCTTGTAGCATGGCTGTACGTACACGTACAAGAGATATATATAGACGGGACCGCGTGACATGCTATGTCCGCGCCTCTACTACGACACGTGCATCTCCTTACTCGGACATAGTTCATCGCTGAAGAGAGACCGATTGACTAGTATGTACGTACACGACCGCGACCAGATAGACAACCCGACGTACAGTTCGACCCGGTGGGTCCCAGTTGTGAGGGAGGATATGGAGGCACTTCCTTCCGTGCAAAGATATAGCTGGTGGGTCCACCCTGTCAGGGAGGATAAGGAGGCACTTCCTTTTGTGCGAAGATATAGCTGGTGGGTCCCAGCTGTCAGGGGGAAGAATCATTGTTTTGCCCATAATATAGACGCACTTCCTTGTGTTACAAGATGTAGATGGTGGGTCCCAGCTGTCAGGGGGAAATGTTTTTAGGCCCTTCCAGTAGGTCCTGCTGTCAGGTGGAGGAATCATTATTTTGCGCGTAATAAGGAGGCACTTCCTTGCTGTGGCCGTGGAACCAGCTGTTGGCCTCTCCACGTACAATCCTCTTCTGATGGAAGGCATTCCTTGACCACGTTGACCACGTCGCGCCGAGAGCACGAAGGCAGTGGACGACGGTGAGGCCTAAGATGGGAACAATCTAGAGTCATGGAAAAAGGGGCCCTGTAGTCCCTGGAGGAGGGGAGGACGAGGGACTGGTTGCGCTGCCGGGTGAAGCTGCCTTCGCCGGAGAACAACATAAGGTGTGGGTGAGTACAAGTATGACCTAGCCACCGTTGGGAGTCGAGTGGGGCGGCGAGGCCCGTGCAGCAGACAGCCAGCCACGAGAGGCAGATGCAGGCGCTCCAGCTAGTGATGGTTTTTGCGGCTGGAGCAAGAGCAACTAGATTAGAGATTTAAGAAGCAGGATCGTTGTTGAATGTCAATCCAACGACTACAGATGTCAGAATAATTTTTTGACTCTTTGTTTTAGACCATTAAATAGTTTTGTTCACTAAATGGACAACACCTTGCGTAGGCTTCGTCTAACGGGCCAACAAAGTCAGCTTCGAAAGCTATAGCGGAATGCAACCCATTTTTTAGGTTTTACAACCCATTTCATTTTGTTTGCCAATACATCTATTTTCTGGGCTTTGACTCAAAAAATAATCTATTCCCTGGGCTGGTTAAAAATAATAATAGCCCATTTACTATTTATGATAATTGTTTCTCAAAAAAACTATTTATGATAATTTACAGCGCATTTGATTATTTATTTGAATACACCTATTTACTGAGTTGGCTCAAAAATAATTTTGCGTACATGCAGCGCATTTATCATTTCTAATAATTTACAAGCCATTTGATTTTAGTTAAAATGGACCCATTTTCTGTGATAGGTGAAAAAACAATGATGGTATGGACTGAGCATTCCGTATAAAAATAATATTAAGATATAAATATTATTAAAAAATTAAGTTGGGCTTGGTAATCTTATTATATAAAAAATGAACTGGGTTGTGCATTTTATTAAAAGAAAGATAGGCTAGGTTGCGCTTATTTTAGGATATTGTGTACAACTGTCGGTCCAGTTGCATTGCTGATGTTCAAAAGAAAGGCATGTGTAGTATAATACAACTTTACATGGCTACTCAGCCCACATTCAACCACGCCGGAAAGGCCCAAACAAGGCTTCTGTACAACTTTTTGAAGTCACTAAGCCCAGTTAATAACTTCAGAAAAAAGTTAGAATATAGTGGAACCTAATTAAAAGCTGTCATGAGCGAAGAAATAATTCAATGGGCCCCACGTGTGTGTGTGTGTGTGTGTGTGAGAGAGAGAGAGAGAGAGAGAGAGAGAGAGACCCATCGGTCGATGCTCGTAAATACATCTTTCAACCGTATGCATTGCTGATGCTCAGTAAAAACTTATATAGTTGACACAATCATATAGAACATCATAGCACACTGAACTTGCATACAAAAATTTCACGCAGGCGGCACAATCAGGGTGGAAGCAGTGGATCGCTACGGATAGGGCTATGTTGAAACCAAGGAACTCGTACATAACGGTTCATCGTCTTTATCAATGACGGGGAAAATCTTGAATGTTGCGCAAAGAAAACAAACAAACAACACAATAAGTTCTGTTAGCACATTAAGTTGACGTACAATCCTTTCTAAAAAAAAGTTCAGGTACAAAAATAGAATAGGTCACAATCAAATGTACTGGCACATCAGTGCGTCACACCGATAGATCGGATTTAACTAGTATCTGACAAGATTCAGTTGTTACCTCAAATTGGAGCACATCCAGGCAACCAGCCCTACTTCTTCTCCCAAAGAAGCAGTGGCCTCCGCCGCACGAAGTAGGCCCTATGCCAACCATCGTTCCGAGCAACATGGGGAAAGTCTGACATTGACTCCTGTAATGGACATCGTTGACAGACCCTGGCACCAGCGGCGGCGCAGGACTTCAATTTATGGATTGACCACTTCTTCGACATGGACGAACACTCGATATAGGTACATCCTTAACGTGGTTCGCGGCAGCCTTAGTGGTGACAAATAGTACAACCCCGATTCCTGCACTGGTATCTCAAGACCAATCACCTTCGGTATGGTGGACGGCTTCTTCATCCATGCCATAACCGTCAGAGCCCAGCTGTCTGGAGGAACAAACATACTTACGAGCTCACCTCCAAGGTCGTTGATAAGCTCATTCATGGACTCGCTGTTCCAAGCACGTCGCGGCATGCCGTGGAAGGTAAGCTTTGTTAAAAACTCAAGCTCACAGGGCACCGAGCCCCGTCCTCAGTGCCACCAATCAAAGCTCACCAGCGCACCATCGCAGAACAAATGCCGGGAAGATTCAAACACACGACTGCAGTTGAAAGTTGTCCGGCACCGGACAAAGAAATCAGCCGGTGGCGGACAGACTTCGACGAGCAAGTCACTTATTTGGATGCCGTGTGCAATGCCAAGAGCTTTTTCAAGGTCGTACGGCGAGACGGCAGGCCGGTCGCCGCTGATGGTTACCATCAGCACTTTGCCAACAAACTGGTCGTCAAGCACCACCATGCCACTATTGAGCGACAGCACGCAGCGCCCAAAGGCAGGACGTACATCAGGATCTCTGGGTTGGAGATGCGTGTTAACCGGCGACATGATAGTGCACTTGAGTACAGGGAGTACAGGAGGGGGATTTGGGGGAACTGAAGTAGGAATCAAGATTCCAGAGGTGGGGGAGGGGCAGGAGATTGGGGATGAAAAGGTAGCATGAATTTCGAACACGCGCCAATATGCTCTCGGTGCGCATAACGGGACTAATGATGTGACATGTCACCAGCGGCAAGGGCCAGACAATAAGGCGGCCCTGGCTAAAATACTGTCCGACCTCTTCAAAGGAGACGAAGCAGAGTTTGCTCGCATGAGCATTCGGGAAGGCCACTCTGGATACAATCCGGCGGACTGGGTAAGCTACAATCCATTATTTTGAACCCACATATCACACAAAATTCTTAGTGATCGCCACTTGAACATGGATGGAGGCGTCAAGTTGCATCCATCAGTTGCCCTCCTCCTCAACCAGAGAATCACTCTCGCGACAGTGATCCAGGGTATCATGACGACCCAGAGACGTTGATCGAATTTGAAGATGGGGTGTTCTATCAGAAGGGCCTTGAGGGCGCTAGGGTGGCTGCGACAGCCGATCACCCTGGGGTTCTTCCTTCTTCTACAGTAAGTGAAAATAACACCCTCTCCCGAACAGGGCGCTCGTCTCGCGCTAGACCCCACATGCTGACTTCTGCTCCCAAGGGTCGCCGTACTATGCATAAAAGTGCTTCGGGAGGAGCATGGACCATGCCGGCTTCAGCCATTGATGAGAGATCAAAGCAGAAGGCTTCCACTTAGGTAGAAGCACCTGTCCCCTATGCCCAAAGGTAACATATTTTAGAATTGCAGTGAGGATCGCCTCTATCATTTGTTTACTAAAGCTCGCTCAACTTTGCAGAAGGCGTGTGTCTCTTCATCAATCCGAAGTTTTTCTGGATGCGTTGAACTGCAACTCTGGCCCCAAGTCTTTGGCACAGGCCGGAGCCTCCTTCGAACATGCGGTGGCCGGCGTGCCTCCGGCAGGCTTCTGATGATGTCTCGGTCAATTTCAAAGTTGAGATCAGAATGAACCATCGCCACCAGAGGGAGACTTTGCATCATATTGCCTTTACCGAATAGAATTTTAATGCTTTTAATTCGTAGACGCGTACCTTGGAGTGGCATGGACAGGTTTTGATGGGATTGCCGGTCTAATTGCCGCCAAGGTGCAGGTATATATCTTGAAAGCAGATCAAGTGCCCTAACTAACTATCCCCCAAGCCCTAATTCGGATGGGATGGCCGAGTTAAGGATTTCTAATGATGTGATTTTGTAGGCCGCAAGAGAGCATAGCAAAACGTTGGCTGAGGAGCTTGAGGTTAGCCAGAAATAGTTGGTCGAGGCCAAGGCCGAACTGGATGCGGCTCAAAACGTTAGCAGTGATAAGTCCGGTAAGTGAGAAGAACCACTTCCCAACTCAGGGAAGGGTATGTGGTGTATTTTATGTATTCACATTATTTTTGTCGTGCAGCCACACAGGCCGCGAACGAGTTGTGCAAAGAGCTTGAGGCTAGTAAACATGTGTTGATGAGAAGTCATGAAGAGAAAAATGAGCTCAAGATGGAGAATAAATGGCAAGCCGAGGAAATTGAGAGTATAAAGACTCAGCTGGCACAAGCCTTGCAGGAAAACCTGAAGCTAAAAGGTGGCATATATGATAAGCGCTAATCGCACCACGTTGTTGGTCCGTGTCATCGATGTGTTAATGATGATATCCAACACCTGCTTGTTAGGTCTCCTGACTGGGCAACCCATGGAAGAAGTAGGCACTTATGATGGGAACTTGTTAAAGCAACTGTTGAAGACCAACGAGAGGGCCCGGAAAGCTCTAAAGAGCCATGCGAAGGCGTTACGGCCGTCAGATGCCCCTCCAGAGAGTATGCCCAATCTAGCCAGTCTCTTTAAAGGGGCTCGGCTATCGGTGTTCTGGGAACCAGGGCACCCAGACTTGCCTGGCTATGGGCCACAACGTGGCTCCGTCGACGGCCTGGTACTACTCACCTTCAGCGACAACGAGACAACACCCTCGTGAGGGGCCAAGCCTCACGAGACGGAAGACTTCAAGACCTATTGAAGGAGCAGCCTCCCCAGATGGTCTCCTAAGAGCAGAGATTTCTATGCAAGCACTCACCTCATGAGGCTGAGGTGACGCCAGCCCTGACGACCAAGGCCAGGCGCGCGCCAGCGGTCGCAGAGCGGCAGGTTTCCTCTTTGGTGCTAAGGAGGAAAGCACAGGTGCAGAGTCCCAAGGAATCAGCAAAAGGTTGTCGTTTGCGTGCAATAAGACCGGGATAGCCAGAAAGGCAGGATGGATGTCATTGCCGAACCCACCACGATCACACGATCAGAAGCTTTGCAAGCGAAGACCACCTTTCGTCAGGATAAGATGTACTACTTGTCCCCTTTCAAAATTGGCCACTGTGGGATCCTTCCCGCCTAAGTTTTGAGGGAAGAGGACCGAAGCGACTATAAATATAGGCTAGCCACCACCATAGAAGGGATCGGACCCCCGGAGACTGAATCTTGCTCATTGCAAGAACAAGCCTCCTAAGGCTGTTCTTCCCCTTGTACTACTTCATCCTTAGCCCTCGCGAGGCTAATCCACCACAAAGCAGGAGTAGGGTTTTACACCGCAAGGTGGCCCGAACCTGGATAAACTTTCGTGTCCACTTCCTTCCCGTTCATCGAGCTAGGCCGTGAGAGCAGCGAATCAATTGGCTAGAGAGGTTGAGTTCTTTGCACATGCCCCGGAGTTCGAACGTTTCTTGGGTCTGCGGAGCCCGGAATCCAAAATTTGGCGCACCAGGTAGGGGCGTGTCGAAGGACGGTCTCTTCGTCGACCGCACTTCACCCTCGCCGCCCGGTCTCCATGGCGAGCGTCGCCCCTCCCGCCGGTCCACCGGGCGCGTTCAGAGGCAACGCGGGCCTCCAGGCCTTCTCCCCCGCCTTGCAACAGGTGTGATGGCCGCCGAAGTTCAGGTCGGAGCTGCCGCAGCAGTACGACAGCGCGTCGGACCCTACGGAGTTCCTCCGAGCGTATGCGGAGGCCATCTAGGCGGTGGATGGAGACGACAAGGCCATGGCAAATTGGCCCCCTATGGCAGTCACAGGCATGCCTCACTCCTTGCTGCTCGACCTGCCAGAGTCTTCGGTGGCTTCAAGAGTTGCGCAAGTTGTTCATCGCGCGCTTCGCGGCTCCGACGCCCCATGCCATTGCAGCCATCCTCGGCGGCTCGTAGGCGTCCGTTTCAAGCCGCCATGCCAAGCAGTTCTTTCGCCAGATGGGAGCTTCTTCGTCCCCCCGAGGGTCCCCTCCGGGCTGGGCGGCGCCCAAGGCCGATCTCACCTTTGACTCCAGGGATCACCCCAAGACCACGGCTGGTGCCGGTGCACTGCCCATGCTTTGCACCCCCACCATCTGCAACATAGAGGTCACCAGGACCCTCATCGATGGCGGTGTCGGCCTCAACGTCCTCTCCGTGGAGGCATTCGGTCCGCTTCACGTGCCTCATGACCGGCTCCTCGCCACCAGGACATTTTTCGGAGTGGTCGGCGCCTCCACCTGCCTCGTGGGGCAGATTCGCCTCCCTGCCACCTTCGGAATGCACAAAAACTACCGCATCAAGCTCATCGACTTCAACGTCGCATGCATCGGGGTCCCGTACAACGCCATCGTCGGGTACCCTGCCCTCGCCAAGTTCATGGCGGCGACTCATCCCTGCTACAACATCATGAAGATGCCAGGAAGCAGCGGTGTCCTCACCATGCTGGAGACACTGGGGATGCACTGACGGCCCTCAGGCTCACCTTTAAGGCCACGGCGGCCGCACAGCCAAATGCGGGGAGCGCTCAGGAGGGCCCGGGGGCTGCCCCGGCAAAAAAGAATCCATTGTCCTCTCAAGACCGGGATGAGACAAAGCAAGTGCCGGTCGGTGAGGGCGGGGAGTCAGGAGCTACCGTCACCATAGGCGTCGGCCTCCCCCAAGATCAGGACGAGGCGTTTGTCGGCTTCCTCCGTGCGAACAAGGATGTATTTGTGTGGCAAGCAACAGACCTGGTGGGTGTCCTGCGAGGGGTGATCGAGCACCACCTCATGGTGTGCCCCAACTCGCGCCCCGTGAAGCAGAAGGTGCCACGACAAGCCTCAGATAAGCAGTCGTTCATCCTCCAAGAGACCCACAAGCTAAAGGAAATATGCCCTAGAGGCAATAATAAAGTTGTTATTTATATATTTCCTTATATCATGATAAATGTTTATTATTCATGCTAGAATTGTATTAACCAAAAACTTAGTACATGTGTGAATACATAGACAAATAGAGTGTCCCTAGTATGCCTCTACTTGACTAGCTCGTTAATCAAAGATGGTTAAGTTTCCTAGCCATAGACATAGTTGTCATTTGATAAATGGGATCACATCATTAGGGAATGATGTGATTGACTTGACCCATTCCGTTAGCTTAGCACTTGATCATCTAGTATGTTGCTATTGCTTTCTTCATGACTTATACATGTTCCTATGACTATGAGATTATGCAACTCCTGAATACCGGAGGCACACTTTGTGTGCTACCAAACG
Source organism: Triticum dicoccoides (assembly GCF_002162155.2). Classification (NCBI taxonomy): domain Eukaryota; kingdom Viridiplantae; phylum Streptophyta; class Magnoliopsida; order Poales; family Poaceae; genus Triticum; species Triticum dicoccoides. Next base: position 754,331,573 of record NC_041393.1, on the reverse strand, counting down.
TCACAACGTAACTAGGTGATTATAAAGGTGGTCTACAGGTGTCTCCGATGGTGTTTGTTGAGTTTACATAGATCGAGATTAGGATTTGTCACTCCGATTGTCAGAGAGGTATCTCTGGGCCCTCTCGGTAATGCACATCACTATAAGCCTTGCAAGCAATGTGACTAATGAGTTACTTACGGGATGATGCATTACGGAACGACTAAAGACACTTGCCAGTAATGAGATTGAACTAGGTGAGATACCGACGATCGATTCTTGGGTAAGTAACATACCGTTGACAAAGGGAACAACATATGCTAATATGCGGTTTGACCAATAAAGATCTTCGTAGAATATGTGGGAGCCCATATGAGCATTCAGGTTCCGCTATTGGTTATTGGCCGAAGACATGTCTCGGCCATGTGTACATAGTTCTCGAACCCGTAGGGTCCGCACGCTTAACATTCGGTGACGATTGGTATTATGAGTTTATGTATTTTGATGTACCGAAGGTAGTCCAGAGTCCCAGATATGATCACAGACATGACTAAGAGTCTCAAAATGGTCAAGACATAAAGATCGATATATTGGACGACTATATTTGGACGTCGGAATGGTTCCGGGTGACTTCGGGCATATACCAGAGTACCAAGAGGTTACCGGAACCCCCCGGGAGGTATATGGGCCTTATTGGGCCATAGTGGGAGAGAAGAGATGCAGGCATAGGAGGAGGGGGGCACCACCCTCAAGCCCAATCCGAATTGGGTGGGGGGACGGCCCCCCTTTCCTTTCCCCTCTCTCCCCCTTCCTTCCACTCCTAGTCCAACTTGGGAAGGGGGGAATCCTACTCCCGGTGGGAGTAGGACTCCCCATGGGGCGCGCCATAGGAGGGCCGACCCTCCCTCTCCTTCACTCCTTTATATACGGAGGAAGGGGGCACCCCATAGAGACACAAGTTGATCATTGATCTCTTAGCCGTGTGCGGTGCCCCCCTCCACCATAATCCACCTCGGTTATATCGTTGCAGTGTTTAGGAGAAGCCCTAGTCTGGTAGCTTCATCATCACCGTCGTCATGCCATCATGCTGACAAAGCTCTCTCTCGACACTCTGCTGGATCATGAGTTCGTGGGACGTCACCGAGCCGAATGTGTGCAGATCGCGGAGGTGCCGTACTTTTGGTACTAAGATCGGTCGGATCGTGAAGACGTACGACTACATCAATCGAGTTGTCATAACGCTTCCGCTTACGGTCTACGAGGGTACGTGAACAACACTCCCCCGCTCGTTGTTATGCATCACCATGATCTTGCGTGTGCGTAGGAAAATTTTGAAATTACTGAGTTCCCCAACAGTGGCATCCGAGCCAGGTTTATGCGTAGATGTTATATGCACGAGTAGAACACAAGTGAGTTGTGGGCGATAATAATCATATTGCTTACCAGTATGTCATACTTTGATTCGGCGGTATTGTTGGATGAAGCGGCCCGGACCGACATTACGCGTACGCTTACGCGAGACTGGTTCTACCGACGTGCTTCGCACACAGGTGGCTAGCGGGTGTCAGTTTCTCCAACTTTAGTTGAATCGAGTGTGGCTACGCCCGACCCTTGTTGAAGGTTAAAACAGCACATACTTGATGAAAAATCGTTGTGATTTTGATGCGTAGGTAAGAATGGTTCTTGCTCAGCCTGTAGTAGCCACGTAAAACTTGCAACTACAAAGTAGAGGACGTCTAACTTGTTTTTGCAGCGCATGTTGTGATATGATATGGTCAAGACATGATGCTAAATTTTATTGTATGAGATGATCATGTTTTGTAACAGAGTTATCGGCAACTGGCATGAGCCATATGGTTGTCGCTTTATTGTATGCAATGCAATCGCCATGTAATTGTTTTTTACTTTATCACTAAGCGTTGGCGATAGTCGTAGAAACAATAGTTGGTGAGACGACAACGATACTACGATGGAGATAAAGGTGTCACGCCGGTGACGGTGGTGATCATGACGGTGCTTTGGAGATGGAGATCAAAGGCATAAGATGATGATGGCCATATCATATCACTTATATTGATTCCATATGATGTTTATCCTTTATGCATCTTATTTTGCTTAGTTTGACAGTAGCATTATATGATGATCTCTCACTAAATTTCAAGGTACAAGTGTTCTCCCTGAGTATGCACCGTTGCGAAAGTTCATCGTGCCAAGACACCACGTGATGATTGGGTGTGATAAGCTCTACGTTCACATACAGTGGGCGCAAGCCAGTTTTGCACACGCAGAATACTCGGGTTAAACTTGATGAGCCTAGCATATGCAGATATGGCCTCGGAACACTGATACCGAAAGGTCGAGCATGAATCATATAGTAGATATGATCAACATAGTGATGTTCACCACTGAAAACTACTCCATCTCACATGATGATCGGACATGGTTTAGTTGATTTGGATCACGTGATCACTTAGATGATTAGAGGGATGTCTATCTAAGTGGGAGTTCTTAAGTAATATGATTAATTGAACTTTAATTTATCATGAACTTAGTACCTTATAGTATTTTGCATGTCTATGTTGTTGTAGATCAATGGCCCGTGCTACTGTTCCTTTGAATTTTAATGCGTTCCTTGAGAAAGCTAAGTTGAGAGATGATGGTAGAAATTACACGGACTGGGTCCGTAACTTAAGGACTATCCTCATTGCTGCAAAGAACAATTACATCCTGGAAGCACCGCTAGGTGCAAGACCCACTACAGGAGCAACACCGGATGTTGTGAACGTCTAGTAGAGCAAAGCTGATGACTACTCGATAGTTCAGTGTGCCATGCTTTACGGCTTAGAACCGGGACTTCAACGACGTTTTGAACGTCATGGAGCATATGAGATGTTCCAGGAGTTGAAGATAATATTTCAAGCAAATGCCCGGATTGAGAGATATGAAGTCTCCAATAAGTTCTATAGCTGCAAGATGGAGGAGAATAGTTCTGTCAGTGAGCATATACTCAAAATGTTTGTGTATAACAACCACTTGATTCAGCTGGGAGTTAATCTTCCTGATGATAGTGTCATTGACATAATTCTTCAATCACTGCCACCAAGCTACAAGAACTTCGCGATGAACTATAATATGCAAGGGATGAACAAGACAATTCCCGAGCTCTTCGCAACGCTAAAGGCCGCAGAGCTAGAAATCAAGAAGGAGCATCAAGTGTTGATGGTCAACAAGACCACCAGTTTCAAGAAAAAGGGTAAAGGGAAGAAAGGGAACTTCAAGAAGAATGGCAAGCAAGTTGCTGCTCAAGTGAAGAAGCCGATGTCTGGACCTAAGCCTGGCACTGAGTGCTTCTACTGCAAAGGGACTAGTCACTGGAAGTGGAACTGCCCAAGTGTTTGGCGGATAAGAAGGATGGCAAGGTGAACAAAGGTATATGTGATATACATGTTATTGATGTGTACCTTACTGATGCTCGCAGTAGCACCTCGGTATTTGATACTGGTTGTGTTGCTAATATTTGCAACTCGAAATAGGGACTACGGATTAAGCGAAGATCGGCTAAGGAAGAGGTGATGATGCGCGTGGGAAATGGTTCCAAAGTCGATGTGATCGCGGTCGGCACACTTCCTCTACATCTACCTTCGGGATTAGTTTTAGTCCTGAATAATTGTTATTTGGTGCCAGTATTGAGCATGAACATTATATCTGGATCTTGTTTGATGCGAGACGGTTATTCATTTAAATCCAAGAATAATGGTTGTTCTATTTATATGAGTAATATCTTTTATTGTCATTCATCCTTGAACAGTGGTCTATTTTTATTGAATCTCGATACTAGTGACACATATATTCATAATATTGATGCCAAAAGATGCAGAGTTGATAATGATAGTGCAACTTATTTGTGGCACTGTCGTTTGGGTCATATTGGTCTAAAGCGCATGAAGAAACTCCATTCTGATGGACTTTTGGAATCACTTGATTATGAATCACTTGGTACTTGCGAACCATGCCTCACGGGCAACATGACTAAAACTCCGTTCTCCGGAACAATGGAGCGAGCAACAGATTTGTTGGAAATCGTACATACTGATGTATGTGGTCCGATGAATATTGAAGCACACGGCGGGTATCGTTATTTTCTCACCTTCATAGATAATTTGAGCAGATATGAGTATATCTACTTGATGAAACATAAGTAGGAATCATTTGAAAAGTTCAAAGAATTTCAGAGTGAAGTGGAAAATCATCATAACAATAAAATAAAGTTTCTACGATCTGATCGTGGGGGAGAATATTTGAGTTACGAGTTTGGTCTTCATTTTCAACAATGTGGAATAGTTTCGCAACTCATGCCACCCGGAACACCACAGCGTAATGGTGTGTCCGAACATCGTGACCGCACTTTATTAGATATGGTGCGATCTATGATGTCTCTTACTGATTACCACTATCGTTTTGGGGTTATGCTTTGGAGACAGCAGCATTCACGTTGAACAGGGCACCATCTAAATCCATTGAGACGTGCCTTATGAACTGTGGTTTGGCAACAACGAAAGTTGTCGTTTCTGAAAGTTTGGGGCTGCGATGCTTATGTGAAAAAGCTTCAACCTGATAAGCTCAAACCCAAATTGAAGAAATGTGTCTTCATAGGATACCCAAAGGAAACTGTTGGGTACACCTTCTATAACAGATCCGAAGGCAAGACATTCATTGCTAAGAATCGATCCTTTCTAGAGAAGGAGTTTCTCTCGAAAGAAGTGAGTGGGAGGAAAGTACAACTTGATGAGGTAACTGTACCTGCTCCCTTATTGCAAAGTAGTTCATCACATAAATCAGTTCATGTGATCCCTACACCAATTAGTGAGGAAGCTGATGATAATGATCATGAAACTTCAGATCAAGTTACTATCAAACCTCGTAGGTCAACCAGAGTAAGATCCACACCAGAGTGGTACGGTAATCCTGTTCTAGAGGTCATGTTACTTGACCATGATGAACCTACGAACTATGAGGAAGCGATGATGAGCCCAGATTCTGCGAAATGGCTTGAGGCCATGAAATCTGAGATGGGATCCATGTATGAGAACAAAGTGTGGACTTTGGTTGATTTACCCGATGATCGGCAAGCCATCGAGAATAAATGGATCTTCAAGAAGAAGACTAACACTGACGGTAATGTTACTGTCTACAAAGCTCGACTTTTTGCAAAAGGTTTTCGACAAGTTCAAGGAGTTGACTACGATGAGACCTTCTCACCCATAGAGAAGCTTAAGTCTGTCCGAATCATGTTAGCAATTGCTGCATTTTATGATTATGAAATTTGGCAAATGGATGTAAAAACTGCATTCTTGAATGGATTTCTAGAAGAAGAGTTGTATATGATGCAACCCGAAGGTTTTATCAATCCAAAGGATGCTAACAAAGTGTGCAAGCTCTAGCGATCCATTTATGAACTGGTGCAAGCCTCTCGGAGTTTGAATAAACGTTTTGATAGTGTGATCAAAGCATATGGTTTTACACAGACTTTTGGAGAAGCCTGTATTTACAAGAAAGTGAGTGGGAGCTCTGTAGCATTTCTAATATTATATGTGGATGACATATTATTGATTGGAAATTATATAGAACTTCTGGATAGCATAAAAGGATACTTGAACAAGAGTTTTCAATGAAACACCTCGGTGAAGCTGGTTATATATTGGGCATTAAGATCTATAGAGATAGATCAAGATGCTTAATTGCACTTTCACAAAGCACATACCTGGATAAAGTTTTGAAGAAGTTCAAAATGGATCAAGCAAAGAAAGGGTTCTTACCTGTATTACAAGGTGTGAAGTTGCGTCAGACTCAATGCCCGACCACTGCAGAAGATAGAGAGAAAATGAAAGTTGTTCCCTATGCTTCAGCCGTAGGCTCTATCATGTATGCAATGTTGTTTACCAAACCCGATGTGGGCCTTGCTATTAGTTTAGTTGGGAGGTACCAAAGTAATCCAGGAGTGGATCACTAGACAGCGGTAAGAACATCCTGAAATACCTGAAAAGGACTAAGGATATGTTTCTCGTTTATGGAGGTGACAAAGAGCTCGTCGTAAATGGTTATGTCGATGCAAGCTTTGATACTGATCCGGATGACTCTAAGTCACAAACCGGATACGTATTTATATTGAACTGTGGAGCTGTAAGTTGGTGCAGTTCTAAGCAAAGCGTCGTGGCGGGATCTACGTGTGAAGCGGAGTTTCATATCCGATCTAGGTGCCATACCTAGTGCATTGAGTCCAATGAAAATCTTTTGTGACAATATTGGAGCCATTACCTTGGCGAAGGAATCCAGATTTCACAAGAGAACCAGGCACATCAAGAGACGCTTCAATTGCATCTGTCATCAAGTGTCGGAAGGGGACATAGAGATTTGCAAGATACATATGGATCTGAATGTTGCAGACCCGTTGACAAAGCCTCTCTCACGAGCAAAACATGATCAACACCAAGACTCCATGGGTGTTAGAATCATTACAATGTAATCTAGATTATTGACTCTAGTGCAAGCGGGAGACTGAAGGAAATATGCCCTAGAGGCAATAATAAAGTTGTTATTTATATATTTCCTTATATCATGATAAATGTTTATTATTCATGCTAGAATTGTATTAACCGGAAACTTAGTACATGTGTGAATACATAGACAAATAGAGTGTCACTAGTATGCCTCTACTTGACTAGCTCGTTAATCAAAGATGGTTAAGTTTCCTAACCATAGACATGAGTTGTCATTTGATAAACATGATCACATCATTAGGGAATGATGTGATTGACTTGACCCATTCCGTTAGCTTAGCACTTGATCGTTTAGTATGTTGCTATTGCTTTCTTCATGACTTATACATGTTCCTATGACTATGAGATTATGCAACTCCTGAATACCGGAGGAACATTTATGTGCTACCAAACGTCACAACGTAACTGGGTCATTATAAAGGTTCTCTACAGGTGTCTCCGATGGTGTTTGTTGAGTTGGCATAGATCAAGATTAGGATTTGTCACTCCGATTGTCGGAGAGGTATCTCTGGGCCCTCTCGGTAATGCACATCACTATAAGCCTTGCAAGCAATGTGACTAATGAGTTAGTTACAGGATGATGCATTACGGAACAAGTAAAGAGACTTGCCGGTAACGATATTGAACTAGGTATCGAGATACTGATGATCGGATCTCGGGCAAGTAACATACCGTTGACAAAGGGAACAATGTATGTTGTTATGCGGTTTGACCGATAAAGATCTTCGTAGAATATGTGGGAGCCAATATGAGCATCCAGGTTCTGCTATTGGTTATTGGCCAGAGACATGTCTCGGTCATGTCTACATAGTTCTCGAACCCGTAGGGCCCGCACGTTTAACGTTCGGTGACGATTGGTATTATGAGTTTATGTGTTTTGATGTACCGAAGGTAGTTCGGAGTCCTGGATATGATCACAAACATGATGAGGAGTCTCGAAATGGTCGAGACATAAAGATCGATATATTGGACGACTATATTTTGACGTCGAAATGGTTCCGGGTGAGTTCGGGCATATACCGGAGTACTAGGAGGTTACCAGAACCCCCCGGGAGGTATATGGGCCTTATTGGGCCATAGTGGGAGAGAAGAGAGGGAGGCATAGGAGGGGGCACGCCCCCCTCAAGCCCAATCCGAATTGGGTGGGGGGGGCGGCCCCCCTTTCCTTCCCCCTCTCTCCCCCTTCCTTCCACTCCTAGTCCAACTAGGGAAGGGGGGGGATCCTACTCCCGGTGGGAGTAGGACTCCCCATGGGGCGCTCCATAGGAGGGCTAGACCTCCCCCTCCTCCACTCATTTATATACGGAGGAAGAGGGCACCCCATAGACACACAAGTTGATCATTGATCTCTTAGCTGTGTGCGGTGCCCCCCTCCACCATAATCCACCTCGGTCATATCACTGCAATGCTTAGCCGAAGCCCTGGGCCGGTAGCTTCATCATCACTGTCAAAACACCGTCGTGCTGACGAAGCTCTCCCTCGACACTCTGCTGGATCGTGCGTTTGTGGGACGTCACCGAGTTGAACATGTGCAGATCGTGGAGGTGTCGTACTTTCGGTACTAAGATCGATAGGATCGTGAAGACGTATGACCTCATCAACCGCATTGTCATAACACTTCCGCTTACAGTATACGAGGGTACATGGACAACACTCTCCCGCTCATTGCTATGCATCACCATGATCTTGCTTGTGCGTAGGAAATTTTTAAAATTACTGCGTTCTCCAACACAAGCTGCAGGAGGCCGGCGTTACCCGGGAAGTGTGGCACCCGGAGTGATTGCAAACCCAGTCATCATCTCCAAGATGGGCGGGAGGGAGCGCATGTGCGTTTACTTCACGAGCATGAACAAAGCTTGCCCTCAGGATCCATTCCATCTTCCATGCATCGACTAGATCATTGACTCCACCGCTGAGTGTGATCTATTGTGCTTCCTGGACGCCTTCTTAGGCTATGATCAAATCAAGATGGCGGTGGAAGATGTGCAGAAGACGGCCTTCTTGACCCCGTGCGGGGTGTCCTGCTACACCTACATGCCATTTGGGTTGCATAATGCTGGAGCAACCTTCCAGCAGTTGATGCACATCGCCCTGGGCAAGCAGCTCGGGAGGAACACATAGGCTTACGTCGACGATATAGTGGTCAAGTCCCGGGAGGCATGAACCCTTGTTGGAGATCTGGAGGAGACATTCGCCAACCTGTGCAAGGTGAAGTTGCGGCTCAACCCTTAGAAATGTTAAGGCAATAGAAAGGATCAGCCCACCTCAAACTCTCAAGATTAAGAGTGCCACAGAGTGCGCCACCGAGATGCGCGGACCTGTGTGCAGCCATCCTTGGTGGGGAGAAGGAAGATGATCTCCCCAAGGATGGCGTCCAGGAGGTCACTTATGTGGTCTGCCCGATATTCTATGGGTTCCTTAGATTCAGGGGGGCGAGACCGCTTCTACCCGCGCTACCCGGTGCAGGATCTACAGCCGACGGCGCCGCTGGCTGGAGCCTCATCTGTGAGCAATCTGGAAGGAAAAAGGCGGAAACATACATGTAGGACATTCAAAATCAATTCTCAAGATATGGAAGAAAAAAAGGGCACAAACATATATGTAGGACATTCAAAATCAATTCTCAAGATTTGGCTACGAATTATTAGCACGCACGCTAACCCTAGTCGGATTATTAGCAAAACATCGTTTGTACAGAACAAACAATTAATCACTAACCATAGATACCATTCAAACAATCAATACACTACATGGATCTAACAAATCTAACTCTGATTTCATGGACTGGGTGAACATAACCAAAGGTTTTTGTTCCCAACAGGGGGGGGGGGACTAACCGGTTTTCCATCGGAGTCGGAGTCGTTGCTGGAGTAGCTGTGGACCTCCAGCTTCAGCTGGGGAGGCACGACGACTACGACGAAGTGAAGATCGCGTTGCTGCCTGAGCGAGACCTCGTCGGTGGTGACAGCAACCTCTGCGCCTAGCTTCATGCGTTGTGTGGGTGCTTCACTAGACCTGGCGTCGCCACTCCCACCGATGGTGCGCTTCGGCAAAATCCTAATACACTCCGTGCGGTGGTGACAACTGTGGACGGGATGTGCGGTCGCGGATCGGGCGAGCCATTAATATGGAGTAGTGTGTCGGATTTTGGGTTCCGGCAGACCCTTGAGGTTCGAACACTGGGGTGCACACGAAGATCTTTCCCCTGCCAGCTCATGTCTCGAAGTCTCACAAGGATCTAAGCAAGAAAGATGAACACACAAGGGACACGAGATTTATACTGGTTCACGCCACCATTGTGGTGTAATACCCTACTCCAGTGTGTGGTGTGGTGGATTGCCTCAGGGGCTAATGATGAACAATACAAAGGGAGAATAGCCTCGCGAGGGGCTGTTCTTGAGCTGGTGCGATGAACTGCTTGGGCGAGTTCAGTCGCCTCTCTCTAGTCTATGCGTCTTCTTGAGATAGATGCTCGATGCCTCTACTCTATGGTGGCTAGTCCTATTTATAGAGCGAGGCCCTGGGCCTCTTCCCAAATAATGACCGGGAAGGGCGCCAACAATTGGCCATTTTGAAGGGGAACATCTGGTACGCTTATCCTGACTAAAGTTGGTCTTCGGCTGCCAAAGGCTCTGATGATGACGCCGTCCTGGGCTCCACGATGACCTCCATCCTGCCGTTCGGCTGGTCTTGGTCTGGTTGCACCGAAACGGTAACCTTTGCCTGATGCCTTGGCCTGTGCTTGCCCCCTTTGCACCGAAGGGGAAACAAGGACACTGCTCAGGCCGGCGCCCGCCTGGTCTCGATCGTCATCGCTTGCGTCACGGGCTCCTCGCGAGGTACCCTGCCTTGATCTCTCCGCCTCCTCGCGAGCCTGCCTGAGGAGGCTGCTCCTGAGGAAGCTTCTTGTCGTCCACCCCGCGAGGCTTGGCCCCTCATGAGGGTCTTGAGCTTGAGCTGATGAAACTGGGCTGCACTGGCCCCCACTTGAGCCACACCGCAGGTCACAGGCAGGCAAGTCTGGGGACCCCCGTTCCCAGAACGCCGACAGTAGCCCCCGGGCACAAGGCACGCCGGTACTTGGCTTAGCGGAGAAGCGAAGGGGCAAGTGCGAAGCGCCGCGGGCCCCAATAGCCTGCGGCCTTGGGCGCCACGTGGCGATTGATTGGACGCGGGCGTCTCCGCTTCCCCACGACGCCTCAGCAACCGCACGACTTGACAAGTCCCTGCATGCAAAAATGGGTCATGATTACCTGCGATCATGGAGGCCAGCGGTTGGCCTTCTCCGGCTATAAGTATGGAACGATGCGAGCCATTCCAGTTCATCTCTCCCTGCTACTCCTTTCTTCTTCCTCCCCGCCCTTGCTTCACATCACGCCGATGGCACCAATTTGCCGGTTTTCTACAGAAGAGAAGGGGAAGGCCCCCCGAGAGGGTCCCGACCCGCTTCCGCCGAAGAAGCGGCTAGTCCTCTACCGTCGAGACGAGGGCACCGGGCAGGAGACGTTGAGGCCCTGGTACGAGCGGCCGCCGCCTGGATTCCCGCTGCCCTTGTATGCCCGCATCGAGGGCCCTGGAGAAGAAGGCGTCGAGCAACACCGTCGGTGCCGCCCTCGACGCCGGCGGGTTACGGCGGTGCACGTCGTTCCTCCTGGACTCCACGCCGAGGGCTCCTCTCGTGAGCTTGTGCTCCACGCCGCCATGCCTCCCCGATCTTGGATTCGCCTTCCTCCCTCCTTCCCCTTCGAGATCCTGCCAAGGGGGCCTCTCGAACTCTCGCTGCAGCACGCTGACTGCAGTAGCCCTGCGAGCGGAGCGGAGGTCGAGGTTGTTGCTCCGGGCAAGGTCTACATGACCCGTGGCTGGGGCGAGATCAATCGGGTCTGCAGGACAGGGGGCGCCCTCGTAATCCACCTCGAATATGATGGAGCCTCCCTGATGTTCTTCAACGTCTTCGACGCGGAAGGATGCCGGCTGGAATGCTGCCCCGAGAAAGGCGGCCGGGGCAACGCCGTGGCGAGGACCAGGCCCGCCAACCGCTTCCCTGGCAGCTCCTCAGGCAGCAGCGGAGGAGCTAGAGGGTCCAGCGACTCCGCCGAGATTTACGTGACTCCAGAGACGAGCGACGACAGCTACAAGCCCCCGAGCTCGCGTCGCTCCTGGAGCAGGGCAGCTGCATCAGGCCGCCGACGCCACTGATCTAGATGGGGTTGGCGCCAGTGCCTGACGGTCCACTGTTGATGATGGCGTCTCTCGCGAAGGTGCATGTAGTTAGCGTTCCCTAGGATTAGCACCTTTTGTTCCCTGCAAGGAATCGAAGTACCACCCCGCGGGGGTATGTAAGGCGCTGGCTATGTCTTTTGTAAATATTATATCCCTAGTATGAATCGATGCGAGATGCTTGTCCTGTCCCGGCTCGGCTCCCTCTTTCTTCCCTCGCGAGGGCCTGGTGCTCTACGCTGACAGGTCCTGGTCCCCAGGCAGGCTTCAGCCGTCGCTGGTATGCAAGGTCGCGATGCCGTGGCCAAGGCCAGGAGGTGAGCAGCCCGAGGTCCAATAAGAGCCCCTGAGTCGCGATGCTCAGGAGGTCCCCTTTAGCGCTCAAGCAGCCTCCGCTGGGCAAGAAAGGTAGGCAACGTTGCCGTGACAGAGCTGCACTAGGCGAGGGTTTAGCACCGAGTCGAATCAGTTTTCGTGTGACTTATCTCGTAGGTTTGGAGTGGCCTTCGGCGAAGTGCCGGGCCTGCGTGGCGGCAGCTGAGGTGTGGCTGGGTTAGGCCCTCACGAGCTTCTTCCTTCTCCCCCGCACTTTCCTTAATGCTCTACATCCTCAGGTCCCAGCCCTCGAGCGAGCTCAGCCGCCACTGGTATGACAGGTCGCGATGCCGTGGGCCAAGGCTAGGGGGTGAGGGCTAGAGAGCCAGCAGGAGCCCATGAGTCGCGATGCTCAGGCGCCCCCCTTTGAACGCGCGAGCGGATCATGCCAGAGAGAAGGAGAGAAGGCTCGTGATGCCACCAGCGTTGCTCCTGGAGCGGGTCCTGCATATCAATCACGAGGGGAAACACGGTCTGTCGTTACGGTTGCCAGCCAACCATTGGTCGCTCCGAGGGAGTGAGTGGGGCACTGAGGGCCTGGTGAGGTGGCGCCTTGCGGGGCTGCCGTGGCTAGAGCTGAGCCACTCAGATTTTGCAGCATTGCAGGGATGGACCCGTGCGCAAGTGTCGTGCCAGAGCAAGCGGCTCCAAAGGTAGGTGTCAATCGAGCAGGCGATTAAGTCAAGCAGGTTAAGCATGAAGGAGCAAATCCATTTAGATAGATGCAGAAAAAGGCAAACGCCACTGGGTCAGGCCCGAGCAGCTTGGGGATAATGCAGCCCGAGGGGCGCCCCCAACAAGGTAGGTAAAGAGCATAAGCAAAACGAGTACATGCCGCAGGGACGGACCCACGCGACCTGGGAATGATGCGGCCCTGCGGGTGCTCCTAGCTGAAAATATAACTTCAAAAGATGTCACCTGATACCATTGCAGAGCGAGTGTCGGAGTAGCTGACGACGCGTGGTGAAGAAGCCAACCCTCACGAGCCTTCGGAGCCCTCGGGAGGCTCTAGGGGTCCGGGCGGCTCCTCAAGGTCCATCTCCATCTCCTCCAGGAACGCGTGGTGCCTGGCCACCTGAGCTTCCAGGATGCTCCTCATCAGGCGCTAGTGGGCAGCAGCCGCGTCCAGCAGGCCAAAGGGCATGCGAACGTAGCTGTGAGGTGGAGCCTCACAACGCCCCACGTGTGAAGGCCAGAGGCGCTCCTGAGGCGCGTCTCGGTTGAGCCCTGGTACGTCGATGCAGACGCGCATCCCACCATCCTTGCCGGGATGTGGGGCTACGGCGGGTAGGCAGCGGCTGCCGCGCATGACTCTTGACTCCTGTAGCTCCTGAATGTTCCTCGCGATGAACTCCTGAGGGTTTGGCCCTCCTTGCCTCATGCCTTCCTGAGGGAAACATGCCTTGAAGCATGCCTCCAAGTGGTGCCCGAGCACCTCCCTCGTGACCTTGGCAAAGTCAATGGCTCTCCAAGACAGAGCCCCCGAGCCCTGCCCGAGGAGGGCGCCGAGCGTGCCTTCCTATGCGATAGAGGGTGGCGCCCCTTGAACGGGCGCGGATCCTGACGCAATGCCTTCGGAGGTGCCTGCCTCGTGAGTGTTCGAGCCAGGTGAAGTCTTCTTCTTCTTAGGGACCGCGTCTGGAAGCCTCCCGCTCCTGTGATCTGGGTCTTCGATTGCCGCGGCTTGGAAGGCACGCTCAAGAGAACACACTGCATCCCTTTCCTCACAAGGCACTGTGATGATTCCACCGCTTCCTGGCATCTTGAGGACATTGTAGCCGTGGTGAGTCACTACCATGAACTTGGCCAGGGCTGGGTAACCGAGGATGGCATTGTATGGCAGGCGAATGTGGGCGATGTCGAAGTCAATGAGCTCGGTCCGGTAGTTGTTGCGCTACCCAAAGGTGACGGGAAGGCGAACTTGCCCTATCGGGACGGTGGAACCATCAGTGACTCCTGAGAAAGGCTTGGTTGGCAGAAACTGATCATATGGCACTTGGAGATTGTTGAATGTCTCGACAGATAGGACGTTGAGTCCAGCTTCGCCATGGATGAGGGTCCTGGTGACTTGCACATTGCTGATGACTGGGGAGCAAAACATCGGGAGGACCCCGGCCATTGCTGTGCACTTGAGCTGATCCGCTGAGCTGAACGTGATAGCGCGCGCTGACCAGCTGAGAGGGCGCATGGCCTCAAGCTTGGGGAGGACTGCATTCACCTCGCGAGCAAACTACTTGAAGATGCGCTGAGAGGCTGGGGCCTGAGCACCGCCCAGGATGCAAGCGATTGCACGCGGCTCCTGGAAGCCCCCAGCCCCCTCGTCCTGGTGATGGTCTTCATTCCTTCTTGGCAGCAGTGGCAGAGGAGGGAGGCCTGCGTTGCCTTGAGGGCGGTCCTCACGAGGCTGATCCCTTCAACCTCCCTCGCGAGGCTGGTCCTGCCAGTGGTCCTCCCAAGGTCGGTCACGCCACCCTTGGCGAGGGCCACAGTCTTCCCATCGTCCTCCACCTCTTCCTCCTCCTCGGCCATAGCCCCGGTTGTTGCGGTCGGGATGTCGGCCGATATGCCCATCTCGCACAGCCCTGAGCTCTTGGCATTCGTTGGTGTTGTGGGTGTGGAGGTCGTGGTACACGCAGTACCGGCTGCCCTTGGATGACTCAGGCTGATCCCTGTCTCGCTTGGTGTCTGGCTCTGCCGCGAGCACGGCAACCCCCTTGTGCTTTACGTCCTTGACCTTGGGCTTCTTCTCTGCTGGGTCGGTAGCCGGAAGCTTGACGAGGGAGAGGCGCCCTTCCTCAGCCCTGGCGCACTTGGTCGCCAAGTTGAACAGCTCCAGTGATGTGCACAGGTCTTCATGGATTGCTAGCTCCTCTTTCATCTTGATGTCACGCACGCCGTCGGAGAAGGCTGAGATGATGGCCTCCTCAGTCACCCTGGGGATCTTGAGGCGGGCGGTGTTGAAGCGCTGGATGTACTCCTGCAGGGTCTCTCCTGGCTGTTGCTTGATGCGACGCAGGTCACTCATGGCCGGGGGCCAGTCACGAGTACCTTGGAAGTTGGCGATGAAGCGGGTGCGCATCTCGTCCCAGGAAGAGATCGTGCCAGGAGCCAGGTTCAGGAGCCAGGTGCGGGCACCGTCCTTGACGCTATGGGAAACCAATTCGCCATGACCTTTTCATCCCCGTTAGCGGCTTCGATGCCCAGCTCGTAGAGCTAGAGGAACTCCATGAGGTCGGCAGTTCCGTCGTAGCGAGGAGGCAGGTACGGCTTGAACTTGCCGGGCCATGCGACGCTACGCAGCTTGGCGGTGAAGGCGCGGCAGCCTGCGGTGACCACCGAAGCTCTCTGCTGATGTGGGGCTTGCTCCTAGAGATTCCCGCGCACCGCTGCCTGGAGCAGCGCGGGGTCTTGATGCGGCAGTGCAGGGATGCGGTCATGGCGCTCCGGTGCTGGGAGCAACCGAGCACCTTCTTGGGGACGAGGGATCTCTTGGCAGCTCCTTTATTGTCGCGCAGGCGCCGGACGTGGAGGGTCTCGTCCTAGGGCCACGCGCCTTGGGGCCAGGGCGCCTTCTTGGGGAGGAGGCGGCGGAGGCACCTCCTAATCCTCGCCTCCTGCGCAGGATGGAGGACGAGGCAGCGAGAGGAATGGCGCAGGGGAGCCCCCTGCGGCACTGACGAGCTCGGTGATGCGGGCGAGCCAGTCCTCATAGAGGTCGTCGACGGGACGGTAGTGCAGGAGCTCACACGCCAGGAGCAACACAGCATGTGCGTCCGTGGGGGCGTGACGGGCGTGGGACAACGAACCGGCTGGGGTCAGCGATGGGTGGCGGTGCGGCCTTCCTGCCGCACCTAAGGATGCAGGGACGAGGCCTGCTGCTCGTTCCCCGCCGGGCCGGTGGCGGCGTTGGCGGCGGGCGACGGGGAATGATGGGGGCGACCGCCAACGGGCGCCATCTGGGCGACGCGGGTGGCGAGTGCAGCCCGATGCTCGGCGCGGGCTCGGCGAGCGTCAGCCATGGACACGACGGAAGATCAGACGTGACCAGCCGAAGAAAGATTCCGGCACACCCCTACCTGGCGCGCCAAATGTCGGATTTCGGGTTCCGGCAGACCCTTGAGGTTCGAACACTGGGGTGCGCATGAGGATCTTTCCCCTACCAGCTCACCTCTCGAAGTCTCACAAGCATCTAAGCAAGAAAGATGAACACACAAGGGACACGAGATTTATACTGGTTCAGGCCACCATTGTGGTGTAATACCCTACTCCAGTGTGTGGTGTAGGGGATTGCCTCAGGGGCTAATGATGAACAATACAAAGGGAGAACAACCTCGCGAGGGGCTGTTCTTGAGCTGGTGCGATGAACTGCTTGGGCGAGTTCAGTCGCCTCTCTCTAGTCTATGCGTCTTCTTGAGATAGATGCTCGATGCCTCTACTCTGTGGTGGCTAGTCCTATTTATAGAGCGAGGCCTGGGCCTCTTCCCAAATAATCAGCGGGAAGGGCGCCAACAATTGGCCATTTTGAAGGGGAACATCTGGTACACTTATCCTGACTAAAGTTGGTCTTCGACTGCCAAAGGCTCTGACGATGACGCCGTCCTGGGCTCCACGATGACCTCCATCCTGCCGTTCGGCTGGTCTTGGTCTTGTTACACCAAAACGGTAACCTTTGCCTGATGCCTTGGCCTCTGCTTGCCCCCTTTGCACCGAAGGGGAAACAAGGACACTGCGTAGGTCAGTGCCCGCCTGGTGCCCGCCTGGTCTCGATCGTCATGGCTTGCATCACGGGCTCCTCACGAGGTACCCTGCCTTGATCTCTCTGCCTCCTTGCGAGCGTACCCGAGGAGGCTGATCCTGAGGAAGCTTCCTATCGTCCGCCCCGCGAGGCTTGGCCCCTCACGAGGGTCTTGAGCTTGAGCTGATGAAGCTAGTCTGCACTGGGCCCCCACTTGAGCCATGCCGCAGGCCGCAGGCAGGCAAGTCTGGGGACCCCCGTTCCCAGAACGCCAACATATTGGGAGCGAGGTGGGCGACGATAAAAGGGCTGGCTCGCCTCCCGGTGAGCCTGCACAATGGACTACTAGCACTCCCACCATCATTTCACACAGCTACTAGCACACCCCATGGTGAGTGCACAGCGAACATGCGCATGCCTCGGCCTCCCGGGCTGCCTGCTAGCATGCATCTCATCAACTCATGCATGCACGTATGGCACACGGGACGCGTGTGCGGCACGTATTATATTGACTTTTCCTTTTTGATGATTAATTCTGCTGCTTTATTGCTTAACCGAAGCACCGTGATAACCCACAAGTATAGGGGATCGCAACAGTTTTTGAGGGTGGAGTATTAACCCAAATTTATTGATTTGACACAAGGGGAGCCAAAGAATATTCTCAAGTATTAGCAGCTGAGTTGTCAATTCAATCACACCTGAAAGACTTAATATCTGCAACAAAGTATTTAGTAGCAAAGTAGTATGGAAGTAACAGTAACGATGGCAAAAGTAATAGTAGCAGTTTTGTAGCAATCGTAATAGTGGCAACGGAGAAGTAACTTAGCAAGGATCGATACGAAACGAGCTCGTAGGCAATGGATCAATGATGGATAACTATGTCAGATGGCATTCATCATGCAAAAGTTATAACATAGGGTGACAAAGAACTAGCTCCAGTTCATCAATATAATGTAGGCATGTATTCTCAATATAGTCATACGTGTTTATGGAAAAGAAATTGCATGACATATTTTCTCCTACCTTCCCGTGGCAGCGGGGTCCTAATGGAAACTAAGGGATATTAAGGCCTCCTTTTAATAGAGTACTGAACCAAAGCATTAGCACTCAATGAATACATGAACTCCTCAAACTACGGTCATCACCGGGAAGTATCCCGACTATTGTCACTCCGGGGTTTGTCGGATCATAACACGTAGTAGGTGACTATAACTTGCAAGATAGGATCAAGAACATTCATATATTCATGAAAACATAATAGGTTCAGATCTGAAATCATGGCACTCGGGCCCTAGTGACAAGTATTAAGCACGGCAAAGTCATAGCAACATAAATCTTAGAATATAATGGATACTAGGGATCAAACTCTAACAAAACTAACTCGATTACATGGTAAATCTCATCCAACCCATCACCATCCAGCAAGCCTATGATGGGATTACTCACGCATGGCGGTGAGCATCATGAAACTGGTGATGAAGGATGGTTGATGTTGACGATGGCGATGGATTCCCCTCTCCGGAGCCCCGAACAGACTCCAGATCAGCCCTACCAAGGAAGAAGAGGGCTTGGCGGTGGCTCTGCATCGTAAAATGCGATGAATCCTTCTCTCTGATTTTTTCTCCCCGAACGTGAATATCTAGAGTTGGAGTTGAGGTCGATGGACGTCCAAGGGGACCACGAGGCAGGGGGCGCACCCCACCCTTGTGGCCAGGGTGTGGGCCCCCTTCTGTTGATTCTTTCGCCAATATTTTTTATTAATTCCAAAAGTGACTACATGAAGTTTCCGGTCATTCCGAGAACTTTTATTTCTGCACAAAAATAACACCATGGAAATTCTCCTGAAAATAGCGTCAGTCCGGGTTAGTTCCATTCAAACCATGCAAATTAGAGTCCAAAACAAGGGCAAAAGAGTTTGGAAAAGTAGATATGTTGCAGACGTATCAACTCCCCAAGCTTAAACCTTTGCTTGTCCTCAAGGAATTCAGTTGACAAACTGAAAGTGATAAAGAAAAACTTTGACAAACTGTGTTTGATCTTGTTTTTGTAAATATGTAAAGCCAGCATTCAAGTTTTCAGCAAAGATCATGAACTATCCATTGATACGTCTCCAACGTATCTATAATTTTTGATTGTTCCATGCTATTATATTATCCATCTTGGATGTTTTATATGCATTTATATGATGCTATTTTATATGATTTTTGGGACTAACCTATTAACCTAGAGCCCAATGCCAGTTTCTGTTTTTTCCTTGTGTTTGAGTTTTACAGGAAAGGAATATCAAACGGAGTCCAATTGACCTGAAAATTTCTGAAGATTATTTTTGGACCAGAAGTAGCCCACAAAGCATCGGAGTGGACCAAAAGAGTCCCAAGGCCACCACGAGGGTGGAGGGTGCTCCCTACCCCCCTGGGCGCCCCCCTACCTCGTGGCTTCCTCGTGGACCCCCTGACTTGTTCCCAACGCCAACAACTCTTATATATCCCCAAACTTCCAGAACAGAACCAAGATCGGGATTTCCGCCGCCGCAAGCCTCTGTAGCCACCAAAAACCAATCTAGACCCAGTTCCAGAACCCTGTCGGAGGGGGGAATCATCACAAGTGGACATCTTCATCATCCCGATGCTCTCCATGACGAGGAGGGAGTAGCTCACCCTCGGGGCTGAGGGTATGTACCAGTAGCTATGTGTTTGATCTCTCTCTTTCTCGTGTTCTTTATATGGCACGATCTTGATGTACCACGAGCTTTGCTATTATAGTTGGATCATATGATGTTTCTCCCCCTCAACCTTCTTGTAATGGATTGAGTTTTCCCTTTGAAGTTATCTTATCGGATTGAGTCTTTAAGGATTTGAGCACACTTGATGTATGTCTTGCATGTACTTATCTGTGGCGATAATGGGATATTCGCGTGATCCACTTGATGTATGGTTTGGTGATCAGCTTGCGGGTTCAGTGACCTAGTGAACTTATGCATAGGGGTTGGCACACGTTTTCGTCTTGACTCTCCGGTAGAAACTTTGGGGCACTCTTTGAAGTTCTTTGTGTTGGTTTGAATAGATGAATCTGAGATTGTGTGATGCATATCGTATAATCAAACCCGTGGATACTTGAGGTGACATTGGAGTATCTAGGTGACATTAGAGTTTTGGGTGATTTGTGTCTTAAGGTGTTATTTTACTATGAACTCTAGGGCTGTTTGTGACACTTATAGGAATAGCCCAATGGATTGATCGAAAAGAATAACTTTGAGGTGGTTTCGTACCCTACAATAATCTCTTCGTTTGTTCTACGCTATTAGTTACTTTGGAGTGACTCTTTGTTGCATGTTGAGGGATTGTTATATGATCTAATTATGTTATCATTGTTGAGAGAACTTGCACTAGTGAAAGTATGAACCCTAGGCCTTGTTTCGAAGCATTGCAATACGGTTTTCGCTCACTTTTGTTACTAATTACCTTGCTGTTTTTATATTTTTAGATTATAAAAACCTATATCTATCATCCATATTGCACTTGTATCACCATCTCTTCGCCGAACTAGTGCACCTATACAATTTACCATTATATTGGGTGTGTTGGGGACACAAGAAACTCTTTGTTATTTGGTTGCAGGGTTGCTTGAGAGAGACCATCTTCATCCTACGCCTCCCACGAATTGATAAACTTTAGGTCATCTACTTGAGGGAACTTTGCTACTATCCTACAAACCTCTGCACTTGGAGGCCCAACAACGTCTACAAGAAGAAGGTTGCGTAGTAGACATCAACCATATTCCCTATAACATTTAGTTCTCACAGTTACTCATATCAATGGCATAATCAACTAGCAAGTAATAATAATAAATCTCGGATGACAACACTTTCTCAAAACAATCATGATATGATATAACAAGATGGTATCTCGCTAGCCCTTTCTGAGACCGAAAAACATAAATGCAGAGCACCCTTGAAGATCAAGGACCGACTAGACATTGTAATTCATGGTAAAAGAGATCCAGTCATAGTTATACTCAATATCAATTAATAACTATGCATACAAATAACAGTTGTGCTCTCTAATTGGTACCTTTTTATAAGAGGATGATGACTCAACATACAAGTAAATAGATAGGCCCTTCGCGGAGGGACGTAGGGATTTGCAGAGATGCCAGAGCTCGAGTTTTGAAACAGATATAAATAATATTTTGAGCGGCATACTTTCATTGTTAACATAACAACCAAGAGATCTCGATATCTTCCATGCTATATACATTATAGGTGGTTCTCAAACAGAATGGTAAAGTTTATACTCCCCCACCTTCAACACGCACATTCCACGGCTGGTCCGAAACAATGGGTACCATCCAACTAACAACAATCTTGGGGGTGTTTTGTTTGCAACTATTTTGATTTGATTTGAGCATGGGACTGGGCATCCCGGTTACCGGCCATTTTCTAGTGAATGATGAGCGGAGTGCACTCATCGTGAGAATAATCCAGCTAGCATGGAAGATATAGACAGCCCTAGTTGATACATGAACTACTCAAGCATACAAAACAGAACTTCATTTGAAGTTTTAGAGTTTGGCACATGCAAATTTACTTGGAACGGCAGGTAAATACCGCATATAGGTAGGTATGGTGGACTCACATGGAATGACTTTGGGGTTTATGGAAGTGGATGCACAAGCAGTATTCCCGCTTAGTACAAGTGAAGGCTAGAAAGTGACTAGGAAGCGACCAACTAGAGAGCGACACGGTCATAAACATGCATTAAGATTAACCAACAATGAGTGCAAGCATGAGTAGGATATAAATCACCATGAACATAAATATCGTGGATGCTATGTTGATTTTGTTTCAACTACATGCGTGAACATGTGCCAAGCCAAGTCACTCGAACCATTCAAAGGAGGATACCATCCTATCATACTACATCACAACCATTTTAATAGCATGTTGGCACGCAAGGTAAATCATTATAAACTCCTAGCTAATTAAACATGGCATGAGTCACTATAATCTCTAATTGTCATTGTAAACATGTTTCATTCATAATAGGCTGAATCAGGAATGATGAACTAATCATATTTACAAAAATAAGTTAGGTCGAGTTCATACCAGCTTTTCCTCATCTCAATCATTTCATCATATATCTTCATTATTGCCTTTCACTTGCACGGCCGAACGGTGTGGATAATAATAATAGTGCATGTGCATTGAACTAAGCTGGAATCTGCAAACATTTAATTCAAAGGAGAAGACAAGGTAATATGGGCTCTTTGTTAGATCAACAATAATGCATATGAGAGCCACTCAATATTTCCGTGGTCTTGTCCTCTCGTCCCCCAAAGAAAAGAAAAGAATTTCCAAGAATGAGAAAAACTATTGACACGGGAAAGCTCCCAACAAGCAAAAGAAGAACGAGAAATCTTTTTGGGTTTTCTTTTAATATTACTACTAAGCAAGGAAAGTAAACTAGCTAGAAGCTACAACTATTTTTTTGGGGGGTTTTCTCAAAGTTTTCAAACACACAAGAAGAAAGCAGGAAAAGAAAATAAACTAGCATGGATAATAAAATGAAAAAGTATGAACACCGACAACTGGAATGAGTGTGTGAACATGAATGTAATGTCAGTGAGAAATATGTACTCCCACAAGCTTAGGCTTTTGGCCTAAGTTGGTCTAAGCCCATGGATCAAAGTGGTCCTCTCTGGTGTACTGAGGAGGATCCTCGGGGTTCCACTGGTTAGCGAGCTCCTGCGGATCCCACTGATAAATAGACTCCTGATATGGATCAGGAGATGGCTCTGGCTCTGGAGATCGTGTTCGCTCCTAGTATGCGTAAATGTCATCGGGTAGGATGAGGTATGTGCCTGAATGAATGTTAAACAAAGAAGGTGCAGGAAGGTAATAATCTGACAAGTATCTTCACTATATACCAGGTTATAAATGAGTCTCTTCTCCTTATCATCGCAAATAAAATCATGTGCTACAATACTTTTATAGCCTAAGAAAATAGTGGGCAGCACCTTTTCTTCTTTCTCATAGTGTCTAATAGGTATCTCAAAATATTTAGCAATACGCG
Organism: Triticum dicoccoides; assembly: GCF_002162155.2. Lineage (NCBI taxonomy): Eukaryota > Viridiplantae > Streptophyta > Magnoliopsida > Poales > Poaceae > Triticum > Triticum dicoccoides. Next base: position 754,308,636 of record NC_041393.1, on the reverse strand, counting down.
AAGCAAAGATACCTCCAAAAATGTGGCCCTTTGTGCGGATTAGACTCAACCATTTAGCAACCATAGCGCCTAAACTGAAAGTTCTATCACGAAGTAAAGCATGGCGCAAAATGGCAAGGTCAGGAGCACTGAGGCCCCCAATGTCCCCGCGACCAATTAAACATCTACTAGCAAATATTGCATAGTAACATAGAACAGGAAAATGTATACTAGTAGTTCTTGCATCTGACACTTTCCTCTTTTCCCCTACAGTAATTTCATCAATAAATTCTGCCACATCACTAGGATGTGGTTCCTCGATGATGCCCTCAAAAGGAAACTTGCAAACCTCACAAAAATCATAGAGTGACATCTCCTTAAAATCATCATATAAATAAATATCTACCGCAGGTTGTGATTGTCGGTGTCAAAACCGGTAGATCTCGGGTTGGGGGGCCCAAGCTGTATGTCTCAGGACCGAAGGTAACTATGAACAAAGGACATGGTGTTTACCCAGGTTTGGGCCCTCTTAATGGAGGTAAAACCCTACTCCTGCTTGATTATATTCGAGGGTATAGGGGTTACAAGAGTTGATCTACCACGAGATCGAGTTGGCTAACCCAAGATTGGCTAGCCTAGAAATGTTGTGATCCTACCTCCGATCTACCCTCCGGTTTATATAGACACCGCAGGGGCTTAGGGTTGTACCAAGTCAGTTTTACAGAAAGGAATAATATATTAAAACACCTATACTTGCCATCCACGCATACGGGAGTCCCTACCGGACATGAGAGGTGATCTTCTATCTTGTATCTCGACGGCCCATCAGTCTGGCCCACATCCAATAGACCAGACGCCTGAGGACTCCCTAGTCGAGGACTCCCACTGTAGCCCCTGAACCAGTCTTCAATGATGATATATTCAGCGTTCAGATTGTCTTCGGCATTGCAAGGCGGGTTCCTTGAAGAATACACATCGGCTTTCCTCTGTAAAAGAATTATATCCGGCTTTTCATAATGAACACAACCCTTAGCCACGAAGGCAGGATATATATATGAAATAAGAACAGTGTCGTTTACTGACAACTTTTTCAGCAAAGCGTCAGACTTGACCCTTCGACATTTTGAACCATTTTCCCACCCCGCGCTCCGTGTCTCGAGGAAACGCCTAATTGACACGTCCTGTCAAAATAGAGATCGTGCCGCTCATCAATAATATTTGGGTAATCCAACCGTTTGCGGCGCACGCTTTCATTGGGAATAGGCAAGATTCAAGGCACAAGTGGGGGGCGGTTGGCATTTTTACTACCTATAAGAGGGCAATGGATCTTTAGTTTCTCCCCCACGCCTTCACATCTCCTCAACCTTCCAATCTCCCAAGCTCTCTGCGCCCGCAAAGTTCCCGTCTTTCTCACCACCACCACCACCTCCTTCGACCATGGCTAGATCTGGTTCCAAAGGCAAGTGGGAGGCCTCCTCCGTCATGGATAAGGAGATAAAAAATCTCTGGAGTGCGCGATACCTCGCCGCCAACATCGCGCATAGGCTTCCCCCTGAAGGTCAAGTCATTCCCACTCTGGAGCCCGGCGAACGGGTCGTCTTCCTTCCCCACTTCCTTAGAGGGCAAGGTTTTCCACTCCACCCATTCGTCTATGGACTCATGTACTACTACGGGCTAGGTTTCCATGATCTAGCCCGGAACTCTTTCCTCCACATCTCGGCGTTCATCGTTGTGTGTGAGGCTCTCCGCCGCATCCACCCACACTTCGGCCCATGGCACAAGGTCTTCAATGTGAAGCCAAAGGTGGTCGACGGGCAGCACGCAGACTGCGGCGGAGCTATGATCAACAAGCTGCCGAACACCACGTGGCCCAAGGGGGCCTTCATGGAGACCGTCAAGATCTGGCAACAGGAGTGGTTCTATATCACTTAGCCATGCCGCACTAAGTGTGCGACAATTCCGGACTTCAGATCCTGACCCCCCATGAGGCTCGTCCCCTAGACCGCAAAGGGCCACGACTCGGGGTCCTAGATGGAGGTGCAGGCACTACAAATGCGCCTCACCAACATGTTGGGGAAGAACATTGGTGTAACCAACGTGGTTCAGATTATGCTCTTCCGCCGCATCCTCCCCTGCCAGCGCCGAGCTTCCCCCATGTGGAAGTTCAAGCCGGAGGAGCCGCGGAGTCTACAACACTTCGTCAGCACCACGCACGAGGGAATGTGGAAGTTGCTCTTCAAGACGCAGAAAAGCTGGCCCGTGGAGACCAAAGACGTCAGCCTTATCGCCGTGAATCCGGCCTCTCCGATAAGTATTTAACTTTCCGAAGACATACCTAGTTTATATATTCGGTCGATACCAAACTCATTAACCCATCCGTTACAGGGCTGGACCAAGAAGTCAGAGCGGATTAAGAGCCCGGCTCCGTTGCCTGAAGACCCAGTCACTCCTCAGCTGGAAGAGATTCTTGTCCCGGCGCCTTATAAGGCACCAGAGAAGATGACCAAGAAGAAAGGCAAGGGGCCCAAGGACGAGCCCCACTGCAAAGGCACTCCAGAAGCAGTGTCCGTAGAGACCAAAGCTGGCTCCTCCCATGAGGAAGACGAAGACAAGGAGTAGGAAGAGGAACAGGAAGAGGAGGAGGAAGTGGAGAGCGACCGCCCCCCCCCCCCTCAAAACAAGGAGGGGAAAGAGGACAGCCTCCGAGAACCTGGAGGGGGCGACGATGAAGAAGGGGCGAGTGGTCCTCTCGGATAGTTCGGACTCAAAGTATGAACATAGCCCAAAGAGGGTCCAAAGGGAGAAGCCCCTGGCCGAAATGTAAGTATCAAAATGTTACCCGTTCAGTAAGCGCTTAATCTGCCTCTGTCATATCAAGTCTTTTTCTGCTTTTCATCCCTCCGCGTGAGATCCTGATTCCCTCCTCTTCGGAGGAGAACTCTCTAGAACCTGGAGAGGTGGAGAGCGACGGGCCATCTGGTGCCCTCTTTCCCCCTACCATGGAGGACATCGAGGTGTCATCCCAAAGGCCACCTCCTGGACGGGGAAGGGCGGACGAGACCGTCCTGAAGGCGCCCGAGGATGACACCTCAGACATTGTAGAGCGGGGCACGGTGACCCCCATGACAACTGAGGGTGTGGCCCTCAACAGTCTGGACCCTCGCCGAACATCGTCCCGAAGACCAGTACGGCTCCGGGTTCTGATCAACACCCCCCTTTGAAGGAGGGGGGAGGAGCGGGAGCTCCATTAGCGGCCTCTGTCAAGCCAGAGGCCACTGACACTCTACATTAAGCACTGCAACATGCATCCATCATGGAGGAACACCGCACCTTGATGAGTGCGGTTATGGAGAAGGTTTGGTCCGCGTAGAGCAGACTGACCGAAGCCTTCAACAGCCTACTAACAGGCTTTGAGGTATGTGATGTAATATTCTTTACAAATTTTCTTTTTTTGTATACATATATGTGTTAGGCGAAACCCATGTGTAGATAGTAGCCCCTGAGACTATGTCCGGATTAGGGCAATCCGGACAGAGGATCAAAACAGGTTGATAATGTGTCGTATATATTGTTCGACATGCTTCAATGCTGGAGGCTACTGCCCACGCCACAGAGATAGACGAGCTCAACTGGAAGCTTCAACTATCCCATGAGGAACTTGACCGCATCGCCAAGCGGTTTAATGAAACCCAAGGTATGTGAAAATACTCCATACCTTAAAGTGATATTTGTATTTAGTCGTTTAAACTGACTAAAAATGTTATAAAATACTCACAGTTGGCGCAACCGAGGTCGAGTCCCTCAAGAGCGCCCTCGCCAAAGCCAAGAAGGAGGCGGAGGTGAGCAAGGCGACTGCGGACAAAGCGGCCAAGGATTTAGAGGAGGAGCAAACCACCTGCCGAAGACATGAGGCGCGGGTGGGGGAGGTCGAACAGGAGCTCAAGGACGCCATCGCCAGGTGCGAGCCCTTAGAGCAAAAGAGTTTGGAGCAGGCCTCCGAGCTCACCAAAGCACTGGAAAGCGCGAAAGAAGCCCAAGTTGATGCCCAGGGCGCTCGGCAGGAGATCCAAGAGGCGAGGCAGATAGCGGCTAGTAAGGCCTTTATCATGCAGAGTAGATTTACTAGTAAGAGATATATTTTACTAACCCGAGTTTGGAGTTCTCCAGGTGCCTTTGTGGAACTGCCGAGGAGTATTGCGGATGTCGCCGCATTCTTCCGAGCCGAAGAGGGGAGCTCAATGGAGAAGTTGTTCTGGTCGCAGTACCTTGCACCAGAACTTCCAGTGCCCCTAAGTGACCAGCTGAAGCAGCTGTCTGAGCTGCACAGGGTGGCCGGACTGGCCATGAAGGATTTAATAGTCCGCCTGTGGCCGGCTAAGTCCATACCTAGCAGCCACTTTGGACTCATTAAGCGGCTGGTGGATGCGCTTCCTCGAATCAAGACCATCAAGCGGTCGTCCTGCATAGAAGGTGCCCGGATGGCCTTCGCCCGCGTCAAGGTTCAGTGGGCGAAGATGAAGGCCAACGAGATTGCCACCGTAGGGCCACCTGATGGCAAGGAGCACCAACGGCCGGAGAAGTACATTAACGGGGTCCTCGAGGGATCCCGCATTATAGAGGGACAGTGCTCAAATGACGTCATATTTGAATAGTTGAGTCCGATTTGTAAGAGTCGTGTAATGAACTCGTGGTGTAAAATATCTATGTTTATGCTTTATGATTAGTTTATCCTCCTATTTTGTCGTTTATATGTCTGAAAGTTTACCACTCGTCGGCTTCAGCCCCCACGTAAATATTACAGGGGTGTTCGGGAATGCATGACCGCACTTTATCCAACATTTTGGTCCAATGTAGGGGGTGTCTTGCAAGGTGAACTACGCAATCAGAATATGCGGCTTTAGTACTTTCACTTAGCCATAAGAATCCATTGGTGGCGCTAAGTACTAGCCCCTTGTTGTGCGAACGGCGATCCGGAGTGCGGCGCCTTTGCAACGTGGCTGGTCGAAAGCAAAGCCCCTTGTATAACACGGCATAAATAGCATACGATTTGTAGTGTAACACTAAGTTACCGGATGGCTGACCCGCTCTCGCCTATCATCACAGTCAGTTTTCGGCTTTCTCTACTAAGGTACTTAACCGGACGAACCAGAAATACAATTGCAGTAGTTCTCCCTTTACTACCTTGGCCGACCTTGCGGAACGTAAGGTTGCAAACACAGGAGCCGGGAAACAAAACTATAGACCAAAGACATGATTTGGAGTCGATGCATATAATGCAATATCCGGGACGCCGAAGAGTTCCCTATAGGTGTTCGGACTTAAGAGTTTTGCGGGGCCGAATACAGCCCCTGGTATGAAGGCCATGCCGAACCACATATGTCAGTCGAACGTAAGGGGGAACACCAATGACAAGGTAATACCAGGACCAACCAAGAAGGTGATAATCATCGGCTTCCTTTATATTTTTATTGATACGTCGACGACAGACAGTGTCGTTCAATATTAAGGTCATATTACATGCCCAAAGAGAAAAAGAAAAGGTTTTACATAAGGGAAAGTCTAACATAGGTCCTAAAGATCATAGTTCGAAAAAGAAACTCCAGTGATGCCCTGCGGCACATCTGCGCCATTTCTCCTTAGTAATAAGTCCTTCGAGAGGAGTATGTGATGGTTGGGAAGCGCTAGCCTTTAAAGGATCTCCTGCAACAACCATCTTGCAAGTAGGGCTCTTGATGAACCTGCAGTAAGAGGAAAAAGATATATGCGGTCCAGATAGGGTCAAGCCGTACAATGGACCTCTTCCGCAGTGTGCCTCCAGCGCCGCCCAAGGTATTTTTAGTGCGTAATTATGTACGTGCGGTACACAAGCCACAACCTGGCAGGGCGATCGGCGGAGGCCGAACTGCTAATCAAGGTCCGGATCTGTTGATTTATCGCTATTATGCGCGGATCGGACTCATTTGGATATGTCGTTGGCTTTTATTGGTCGGTGAACCGTTCGGCTTGATAAGACCGTCATACACTTCGGCTGCAAGGGCTGTTGTGTGCTCTTCAGTATGGAGGGAGCGCTCCATGTTACCATTGACTGTAATAACGCCACAAGGTCCAGGCATTTTAAGCTTTAAGTAAGCGTAGTGCGGGACTGCATTGAAGCGGGTGAAAGCAGTTCGTCCGAGCAGTGCATGGTGGCCACTGCGGAAAGGGATGATGTCGAAGATTAGCTCTTCACTACGAAAGTTGTCTGGGGAGCCGAATACTACCTCCAGTATAAGTGAGCCCGTACAACAGGCCTCCACTCCTGGTATCACACCTTTAAAGGTAGTGTTACTAGGCTTGATTCGTGATGGGTCAATGCCCATCTTACGGACAGTGTCTTGATAAATCAAGTTGAGACTGCTGCCTCCGTCTATAAGGACTATAGTGAGGTGGTATCCGTCAATAATTGGATCAAGTACCAGGGCGGTCGAACCCTCGTGATGGATATTGGTTGGGTGATCCCTACAATCAAAGGTGGTCGGACAGGCTGGCCATGGGTTGAACTTTGGGGCAACAGGCTCTACAGCGTAGACGTCCCGAAGTGTGCGCTTGCGCTTCCTTTTGGGAATTTGAGTGACATAGATCATGTTTATTGTCTTCACCTCGGGGGGAAACTGCTTCTGACCCCTGGTGTTCAGCTGATGGGGCTCGTCATCGTCTTTGCTTGGAGGTCCCTTTCCCTTGTGTTCGGTGTTTATCTTACCGGCCTGCTTGAAAACCCAACAATTCATGTTGGTGTGGTTTGCAAGCTTATCAGGTGTGCCATGAAACTGACAGGGCCTCTCAAGGATTTTATTCAAGCTGGATGGCCCATCTTTGTTGCCTTTGAAAGGTTTCTTCCGCTGACCGGGCTTAGGGCTGCTGAATCTAGCATTGAATGTCATATTGTCTGCGTCGTCGTTGTTATTCTGACATTTGTTTTTATTGCGACAAGGTTTACCATTGCCGTCCCTCACCTCAGAAGTGTCGGGGTCGCCCGAGCTGTTGCTTCTACTAGCCAACCAGCTATCCTCGCCCACACAGAAGCGGGTCATAAGTTCAGTTAAGGCTGCCATGGTTTTTGGTTTTTTCTGCCCGAGGTGTCGGACGAGCCATTCGTCTCGGACGCTGTGTTTGAAGGCTGCTAAGGCTTCAGCGTCCGGACAATACACGATCTGGTTCTTTTTAGTTAAGAACCGATTCCAAAGTTTGCGGGCTGATTCGCCTGGTTGCAGGATTATGTGACTCAAGTCGTCAGCATCCGGTGGCCGGACATAAGTGCCCTGAAAGTTGGCCCGAAAGTCATCTTTCGAATCTTCCCATGTTCCAATGGAGTTTTCTGGGAGGCTGTTTAGCCAGTGTCGTGCTGGTCCTTTCAGCTTTAGAGGAAGATATTTAATGGTGTGGAGATCATCTCCTCGAGCCATGTGGATGTGGAGAAGAAAATCTTCAATCCAGACAGCCGGATCTGTCGTTCCATCGTACTGTTCGATGTTTACGGGTTTAAACCCCTCCAGAAATTGGTGTTCCATGACCTCATCGGTGAAGCATAAAGGGTGTGCAGCCCCTCTATATCATGCAATATCATGGCGGAGATCGACTGAGATCTGAGTTCGGTTCTGATCCCGAGTATAGTAATGGTCGTCACTCCGGGCTTCATAGCCGTTGTCTCACGCCGGGGCACGACCCCTTGATCCATAGATTGATCTGGTTTGACCAGCTTTATTCGCTAGGTCACGTTGCAAGTCATATATGTATCCTGCGGCTGTTGTCTCCCTGCCTCTTCGGCAAGGGGGTGCGGGTTGGTGTTCGGCTTGATATGCTGCTTTATCCCATCCACATGGTGGTCGGGCTGGTTGGTTTGCCTGATTGTCTTTCGACGGTATTGGCTCAAGGGCTTCGTCATCAAACTGCGATAGCAGCTTGTGCTTAGGGTAGCTTTTCACAGGCCGCTCGTGGCCGTATTCCTCAGCGGCCAGGACCTTAGTCCACCTTTCATTGAGCGTATCATGTTCGGCTTTGAGCTGCTGATGTTTCTTTTTCAGGCTCCGGGCTATAGCAAGGAGCTGTCGCTTGAAGCATTCTTGTTCGAGGGGTTCCTCTGGGACGATAAAATCTCCATCGTTGAGGCTGACCTCCTTTTCGGATTCTGGCATATAGTTGTTGTCCTCTGAATCTTCATGATCAGCGTGTTCGCGACTATGTCACCCTCTTCCCTCTCGTCTTGTTCAGACATGGGCTCGACGGGGTATTCGGGATCTTCGGCATCATCCGAAGTCTCATTGTCTCTGGTGCCGGTATTACTGTCCTTCGCCCGACGCGATCGTGAGTGGCGCCGCTGACGTTGGTGCTTTGGTGGCTTATCGACGGGTTTGTCCTCATCAGGGTTCTGATTACCCTCGTCATCCTTTTTATCAGGAGTTTCCACCATGTATACGTCATAACTTGAAGTGGCCATCCAATGCCCTGTGATGGGTGGGATTTGGCTCGGTTCGGTGTCTGCATCGTCGTCCATACCGTCAATGTCTTCGGACGCGTAGTCCAGCATGTCAGTTAGATCCTCGACAGTGGCTACTAAGTGGGTGGTGGGTGGGGCGTAAAATTTCCCACTCTCAGCCTCCAACCCAAGCTGAGTGCAGTTCAGAGATAAAGCCCCAGTGATGGCGACAGCCTGCATCAATCCCAATGTTTCATCTAGGAGCGGAAGTTTGACGGAAACTGCGGATCTGCAGGGCTGAGTTCGGCATGGGCGCCTAATCAGACCTAGTGAGCGCAGACCATGACAGTTCGGGGAGGTTGCCCAGGGCCAAGTCTAAGATCGGATCTGGGTCTTCGGTCGGGAGTTCCACAAGGGGAAGAGGTCCGGCGGGGCTTTCGCTCCCGTCTTCGGATAATGAGGCCCGCCCCAGGTCTAAGGCTGAGGTGTGTATGAGTGTTGACCCCTGGACAGGATCTGACAGGGGATCCGAAGAGTCTTCTTGGTGGGGACACAGAGTAGCAGCCGAGGTCGCGAATCCGTCAAAGACCAGGTCTCCTCGGATGTCCGCAACATAGTTCAGGTTCCCAAACCTGATCTGGTGGCCGGGGGCATAGCTGTCGACCTGCTCGAGGCGGCCGATCGAGTTGGCACAAAGCACAAAGCCACCGAACACAAAGACATGTCTAGGGAGGAAGGTTTCCCTAGATGCAGTATCGTTGTTGCCGAAGAGGTGAGCCATCGACCCTTCTATCGATGATACATCGAAGCTCACTACAAAAAAATACACTTCCGTGATGATATGTGTTTGTCACAGTAGGTCACTTTTTTGTCATGCATGTACATCCATGACGATTTTATGACAGAATCAAGATAGTCATACATGTGCTGTCGCAGAAGTGTTCCATGACATTACCAAAATTATCATCACGAAAGTGTCCACTTCCATGACGATAAATATCGCGTCACAGAAGTGCTTTCGTCAAGGGTGACCGACCCGTGGCATCCACCGTAACGGAACACCGTTAAGCTATCGGGTCCGGTTTTGGATCCGATAACCCGTTAACAGCCGGGACCAATGGGGATTTTCCACGTGTAAAATCATCATTGGTTGGAGGAAACACGTGTCGGCTCATCGTTGGGACAGATGTCATCCACTCATTGGACAGAAGGCGCCTATGATAGGTCGACACGTGGCACGGCCCAACAGAGGTCCATTCCTATGAAAAGGCTGGCCCGTTTGACTTAGTCAAAAGGTGGCAGGCCAGCCCATGGAAAGCCTGTTAATGGCATGTTCGCATATAGCCCATTTACAGCCCGCTAACCCAAGGCCCGTTATGCCCTATCCGAATTAGGCCCAGTAGCGTCATCTGGGCCATCCAATATGATTCTAGCCCGTTTTCACTTCTAGCGCATGTATGTCCCATAACGTCTTTTCGGCCCATATGAAGCCCTTTGTAACTCTTGGCCCATTAACAACCCGTGGGGAAACTGGCCCGTAATGAACAGTGTCACTACCCAATGGGCGAGATTTCGCCGACATTAATGGGTCGGCCCAGCTGTATGCCCACAAGATTTTGAGGACACTAGTAGGCCGGCCCATTAACTGGCTGCCATGTTTTGGGCCAAATGCTGGCCCATATTTGATCCAGTCCATTAATGGCCTGCCTCATTCCGGGCCTAATAATGGCCCATATGAGATCTGGCCCGTTCAAATCCTACCATGTTCTGGGCCAAATTACGGCCCAGATCAGGTCCGGCCCTTTAAGAGGCTTTGGGCTAAATTATGGCCCGTATCAGATTCGGCCCGTCAACTGGACGCTATGCTTTTGGGCCCACTTGCTAAAGGCCCATTTGGTCATTCGGCCTAATATTAGTTTCGGTCTGTTAAGGGCCCATTTAACATTTCGGCCCTATATTAAATTCGGCCTGTTAAAAGCTCGTCATATAGTTGGGCCTAACTACGGCCCGGTTTGCATCCGGCCTACTCGCAGTCGATAATCTGATTGGGCCAAACAAGGACCGAGACAATTTCTGCCTATTAAAAGCCTGTGATTTGATTCGCACAATCATGGGTCGGGGTCCATTTCAGGCTGCTGCCGGCCCGTGAACTGTTCGGCACGTTTTAGGCCCAACATACTTCTCAGCTTCCTGAAAGCCCATTGAGTTTTCTTGCAAAAAGAGGGCCGGCGGTTTACTCGGCCTATTAATGGCGCGAATCTACTAGTCAGCCAGTTTACGTTTAGGCCTTTTAACAGACCAAGATGACGGGCCCATGATGCGGATCATACATCGTGATTGCATGATGGCCCGATTATGTACCGTAATTTTACGGTTTGGCCGGTTTACTACGAAGACAGGATATATATACAGTAAAATAACTGCATCATCGTGAATAAGAAAAAACCTAGACTATACAATAAGAAAATTACGGCATATTACATCCACTGGGCATCAAAGTTCGCCACTATGATAATAAAGCACAAGCAGACAGCAATTACATACACTGGGCATCAAAGATCGCCACCAATGCAAATAAACACGCTGACAAAATAATATACAAAACCAACAGCACTACAATAGAGTTCAAGAAAGGTTAGCCCTGCTAGGGATCTGCAGCGCAAGCAGCTGAGCAAGCTGATGAGACTGCGCTTGTTTAACACTTATATCCTCCTCACTCTGAAAGATAAACAAGCAGACAGATGACAGGTTTTGCACATAAAAGTATCAGTGCTGACAATTCATCACATTTCTTACTGATGAATAAAGTGACACAGTTTAAAATTGCATTAACACAATATGGTATTATTCAGGTCAAGACATGGCAGGAAATGACATTGTGAAGGAGTTGGCAGCTTCACAACACCACTGGATTACAGATCAAGAACTCATAAGTATCAATGGTTAGTGTGCTATCAATATATCCCATTTCAGATTGGCAAATAAAGAGACGGTTTAAATAATAGTAGAATGATATGACATTGTTCATAGTTAAGACATTGCAGAACAGAATATGACATTGTGTTGTAGTGGGTAGGTTCACCACACCACTGGATTACGGATCAAGAACAGAAGCATACATGCAGTATAAAAGAAGATCACTTGATCTATATAGTTTAATTTACATGGTATGAAGAAGGAACTTGGTTGTACAACTGAAAACTTAAATTGAGAAGGACAAGGTTTTGTTTATGAACTACATAATAAACTTCAAACATGCAATTTGATGCAAACACCAAAAATAAATAGCTATTGCAGTCATGCCTAACCAAATATACGCAACAAACTTTGAAGGCTTGAGAAGGACAAACTTACATTATTGGTGAAGACAAGCTCTATAAAGCCCTTGTCCATGCCGATGGGGGGCAATTCAAGAAGTTTACCACCGAATCTTCTTCATAAGCATTGCCTTTATTCTACATTTTGTTAAGAGTAAATATAGATGTGATAATATAAGAAAAAATGGTGAATATTTAAGATAAGATGAAGAGTGATGCTACATAACCAAGTAGCTATAAATGTAAGTGCAGCAATACAGGTAAAGGGTACAGCCAAGAGCAATGCAAAGCTAAACTTCTTAAGTACCATCGGTGTTATCCAACCTTATGGTAAGAGTAAATATAGATCTGATGTGTAGAAAATGGAGGGCTAAGGAAAATAAGTTGCAGAGTTATGGTACATGAACAACTACCTGTCAATATAAGTACACTGATAAAGGACAACATGTACTTACAAGAACAATGCAGAGCTAAAAAAAATCATTGGCATTGGATATATTCTACACTAATGTAACCATTCATACAGATCAGATAATTTGGAGCAAACAATTGATAAGCAAGCTATCATGCATACTGCTGTCACATAATGAACAAGTACAGTGATACAGGACAATAGGTACTAATAAGAGCAAAGCAGCGGGCAACATATTTGCGATATCCTGTCGTTCTTTTCAAACCGGAATTCTTCTTCGAGCAGATTTCCTGCAAAAAAGATACGTAAGGCACGTGCGGAAAAGTAGAAGTTCAAATTGTCATGTGATTTCATAGACAGTACCTCATCCTGGGAACGAGATCAGTGCATAACAAGGTTTTTCCATTCAATGTCTTCTAAATTTAGCACAGGAGACTTCACCGGAAATTCGTTTATAGACTTGCCATCAAAGTGTGATTTCCTCAGGTAACACTGATACGGCTGCAATGCTTCCTTGAAAAGCACAAGCAAGCTTTGCTCGTCATGACTATCCATATTGACCCTCGCCTACTTACAACAATGTAATGTAAATCATTGATGTGTTCAATCAGCAGAAAACAGGAAAATAATAACCATGAATAATAGCACTTACATGTAAGTTGGACAGGAAGATGTGAAAATGGTGTTTGTCTTCACTATAATCTTCCCATGATGGGGATATATGCACATAGTCCCTAACAACATTGAAAGCATTGTCTTTTAAACTGGGAATAACTGAAATGGGGTTCCAATCTGCAGGAATTGGCCGTCTCTGCAGTTGGGATAGGTCTTCGGCAGGTGGACTTGCTGTACTTTTTGCTGGAGTGGGATTTTTCTATGGTACGACTGGTGCTATGGCAACTGAAATCGGTATACCTTTTGCTGGAGTGTAGGTCCTATGTGGTGGGGCTAGTGGTGTGGCCAGTGAAGTATGGGTACAGTCTGTTGGAGTCGATCCTATGTTTTGTGTCATTGGTTGTACAACCAATATAAGTGGGGTGATGTCTGATTTCTCCGGCACCACCACATTTTTCAAGGACTTTGTTGGTGCTCCTTTAGGTTCGGCAATCACCCTCTTCCTTTTTGATGTCTGATGCACAAGAACATCATTTGAATGAAAAAACATGGTATGATGACAGATGGAATATGTATTGATAATGTATGGGCATGGCATCTCGACATATATGATGAGTAAACTAAGCAGATGGTGGTGCAACAAAGTAGAATAAATGCAAGACAACATATGCAAGATACGCGCAATCAATAATACCTTGCCAAATTAGAACAGACACCTTGATGGGTGGACAGGACAGGCAATCTGCCTTTGACAACTCGAGGTTAGAATAGTCATTAGGATCATATTCTGAACAAGAATCAATAGGTGGGGAGCATATGAGTTTCATTGCATCCAGAATGGCACTCAATGCCTTGGTGCCAATTTTGTAAGTCATTACAGTGTTTCGCTTCAAGAGTGGACTGCTGCTAGTGCGACACAAAGCAGCTACACAGATCATAGTGCAGATATAACGGGAAAACCGTAAGCATCAGAGTAAAATCAGCAAAGTGGAACATGCTGGAATATATGTGCTAGTATTGCCGGTACGGCTAGAAAGGCTTCGGATACCAGTTCTCTTCAACTAAAGGTGAAATACTTTTAATATCAGTGTAACTCTCAAAGGCGACACAACTCCCCACATTTCCTTGCTATTCTTATAGGATTCAAGTGGGCAGGCCACTACAAATCCTATTCCTATGTTTGCAAAATCCTACGAATCAAACAGGCTCAAAGTGTCCATCACAACCGACCATATAGACCTCTACACTGCAAATGTCCCTACTCATCTTCACTACAAGGAACATAGTGTACTACTATCATACTCCCTCCGTTCCAAAATATAAGTCTTGGTAGAGATTTCCACTATGGATCACATACAGATGTATCCAGATACATTTTAGAGTGTAGATTCACTCATTTTGCTCCATATGTAGTCCATGGTGGAATCTATACAAAGACTTGTCTTTAGGAATGGAGAGATTACTTATTAAAGAAGAACGAAAGAGGAACATGGTAAAGAAGAGCAAGCAGTTTTTGGATAATAAAATGTTCGTTGCACAGTGCCCACACATGATGAACCAGAGTGCATTAAGAATGCAACTCCCTGTTGTCTCTCGACCATTTCAGGCGGTTGGATGAAGATCCTACATCTCCTAACCCTTCTTCTTCCTCGTCTCTGATTCTTTCCATACAGAACACCGCACGGGTCGCCGGCCGGACCACCGGCCCCCACCGCCAGTGTTCCTCCGCCACCCCCACCCCCACCCCCACCCCCATCCGCGTCGAGTTTTCTTTGTTCAGCGAGGCCCTACCACC